>NW_028288690.1:747619-1121429 GCF_059628265.1 Tinamus guttatus | reverse complement strand
TTTCACTTTGAGAACTTGGTTTTACAATACGAATAATGTTTTTTATCATAAGTCTGGATAATGAAAAGGATGCAATAGGGATGGAAACAAGCTAATAATGAACTAAATAACAATTAATTTTTGTAAATTGAGTAGACACAGTGATAAATTGCTTGGGAGACCTAAAGAAGAAGTAGGAGTGGAAACAAAAAAAAAATGGCTGCTCTGAGTAAGGTCCATTACATTTCCTAATGACAAAGGCTACTGAAGTGTAAACAAGTTTTCCAAAAGTCAATAGGAACAAGCCTAATTTCTCAAGTTATTTAAGTAAACCTGACAACAAGTTTGCAGAACCTTGCAGGCAATATGGCAGAAGCAAAAACACAAAGGCAGAGAGCAAGAGATTCTTGACCTGCTCCCATCTCTGTCTTTCTGTGGTTTCAGTGCCACACTGCCAGTGTAAGGTAAGGTGGTTGATTTTTATTTTTTTACCTAGCAACAATACTCTTCAAAGCGCTGCAGAAACATTTATCCTTCCAGGATCACCTCTACCTCCCAGTGTCTCCAAGGTGTAAAACTTAAGATGCTTTCTAACAAAGAGAGAAAATAACCAAAGGTTCCTCAATGATTTGACCAAGGCCACAGAAGAAATTAATGATAGAAGTGGCATGAAGGCCCCCGTTATAGCCTACCTCCACTTAGAAGCAGACAAGAGTTGTTGCTCTGACATCCTTGGAGCTAATATATCCACAAACCTGGAGGCTGGACTGCAGATACATTCTACTAACAACCAAGAGCTGGCCCAGGAAAGCTTTGCTGGGATGTGAGGGAGCTTAATTATATTCTCCTCTAAAATCCTTGTGAAACACAATATAAAAAGGGGCTGTGGATTAAAAATGATGCGTGAAGTGTCTAATAACTGCTGCTGTTTATAATGGCCTTGCGAAAAGAGGCATGACAGTGATTTCTTGCCATGTCATTTCTTGCACTGCTTTCTTGGCAAAGAAATCCCCTCGGGCACCTGTTCCCCACCCCGAAGCACCGGGCTTGGGCAGAAAAGCCGCTACCGGGGAGCCTGGCGACAGGGGCGGCACCGGCGGGGGAGGGACTTTTGAGGGGAGACGCTCTTGCTCCTGCGGTGCTGATTTACTGGAAAGACTAAAAAGGATCTGCGAGCTGCAGGGGCCGGCAGAGCCCTTCGCTCACGGGGAACTCGCAGCTCTGCCGGCCCCTCCCTACTGCCAGGGGCAGGGTTGACTTGGAGCGGAGGGAAAACAGGATTCGATTTTTAATATAAAATAACATAAAATAAAATAACATAAAATAAAATAACATAACATAAAATAAAATAAAATAAATAAAATAAAATAAAATAAAATAAAATAAAATAAAATAAAATAAAATAAAATAGAATGCGGATGCGGGGGCCGCTCTGCGGCGCGCTGGGCGTGCCGGGCGCCGCCGAGGCGGGCGCGCAGCGGAGAGCGGGCGCGCAAGGCGGCCCCGCGGAGCCGCTGCGGGGCGGCGCGGGCGGGGGCTGCGCGGGCCCGGCGGGCCGGGGCCGGGGCGGGGGCCGGGGCCGCTCCGCTCCGGGAAGGCGGCGGCGCCGGGCGGGGCCGCTCGCTGCGGCTGCCGCGCTGCGCTGGCGCGGAGCCCGCGGGGGCCCGGCCTGCACCGCCCGCCCGCGCCCGCTCCCCTGCCCCATTCCTGCCACTCCCGCTTCCCTGCCCCATTCCTGCCTTCCCGCTTCCCTGCCCCTTCCCTGCCCCATTCCCGTCCCCTTCCCCGCTTCCCTGCCCCATCCCTGCCCACTCCCCTCCCGTTCCTGCCCGCCCCGCCCGCCTCCTGCCTGGCTCCCTCCCTGCCTGCCCTTCCCACCCCTCCGCGTCTCCTTCCCCCGCAGTTCGCTCCCTCCCTGCCCGCTCCTTCCTTGTCCTCCTGCCCGCCCCCACAGCCGGGTCCGGCTCCAGCACCACGGAGAGCGCCCGCCGCCGCGCAGCGCCGGGCCGGGCCGGGCCGGGCCGCACCAAGCCGGGCCCCCAGGCTGCCCAGGTGGCCCATGAAGCCGCCTGAGCACGGAGCAGCCCTGGCACCCTGGTGCACATCCAGGGGGGTGTCACTCTTTCGGGGCAGACTTCCCAGCCTTGAGAGGCGTCCTTCTCCTTCCCCACTTCCACGTGCAGCTTCCAGACATTTCTCACAGTCTCCTTTTCAGGAATAAGAGTGTTTTTGCTCCAGACATCCTCTCACAACGAGTTCTCTCCCACTCGCCCTCCTCCATAAGCTGCACAGCTCCTGACCCAGCAGTGGTTCACCCAGAAAGGCAGAGGGACCCTTGGACATCTTTCCTGGAAGGCAGGTCATATCCCACATCCCAGAAAATCTGCCTCAGCTTCCCTCCACCACAGACCAATAAACAAGAGCTGCCTCAGCACGGAGCCATCCCAACATCGCCCTGTTGCAACATACACACAGGTGAATCACACACCGTGCACGTTGCGCCCATTAGGGTGCTCCTTCCCTCAACCCCTTTCCAGACATTTCTGTTCTCATTTGAAAAAAAAATAGTTTTGCACAAGTCAGAAATGATCAATAGTCATTCAAAGGAAAAGCTCTTCTCAGACTTATTCTCAGGCCCTGCTTACCAGAAGGTGCTCTTTACAGACCTCAAGGCAGCGAGGAAAGCATAATCCAGTTACTCGTTCTGGGAAAGGGCACCCAGTTGGCGATGCCTCACTGTCTACACAGCTGCAAATGGCACCAAGGAAGGCACCACTGTGCCCTGCCTGCCCTGGGACAGCACCCTGGAGATGCTTGTACTCTCTCCTATTTTTCTCATTCCACCCACATCATGAAATGACCCCAACAGTTTGTTATGACTGCAAGATTTTGATCATAAAGTCGTTTTCCTCCAGGAAAGGCAAACATGCTCTAACTGAAGAGTGGACGGGACAAGATGGTGGTGTGAGGACAGAGCATCAAGCCTCTCTGCACCACAGCCTTGGACATTCTCTCTGATGGACAAGAAACCATTTCCAGCACAGGAAGATTTATAAATCCATTGCAAACCATTGCCACCATGATTCAAGTATGAATTTCACATGATCACGCACATCCATTTGATGATCAGGCATGGCATTGGATCATCCTTGCCAGGGATAGAGATGAAATCCCTTTCATGTAATAATCCTGCTAGGTCACATTCTGCACTATCAACTAATCAAGTGAGCCAACTTCCCAGCAGCTCCTTTTCCTTCCTTCCTTCTCCTTCCTTCCTTCCTTCCTTCCTTCCTTCTTCCTTCCTTCTTCCTTCCTTCCTTCCTTTCCTTCCTTCCTTCCTTCCTTCCTTCCTTCCTTCTTCCTTCCTTCCTTCCTTCCTTCCTTCTCTTTCTTTCTTCTTTCTTTCTCTCTCTCTCTTTCTTTCTTTCTTTCTTCTTTCTTTCTTTCTTTCTTTCTTTCTTTCTTTCTTTCTTTCTTTCTTTCTTTCTTTCTTTCTTTCTCTCTCTCTCTCTCTTTCTTTCTTTCTTCTTTCTTTCTTTCTTTCTTTCTTTTCTTTCTCTCTCTCTCTCTCTTTCTTTCTTTCTTTCTTTCTTTCTTTCTTTCTTTCTTTCTTTCTTTCTTTCTTTCTTTCTTTTCTTTCTTTTCTTTCTTTTCTTTCTTTTCTTTCTTTTCTTTCTTTTCTTTCTTTCTTCTTTCTTTCTTTCTTTCCACGTGGGGAAGTGGCTCTCATAGCAGTAGCATTTCTGCTACTTTTCACTTCTCAGAACCCTTCATGAGCATGAGCAGGTCCAGCTGTCCTTCCCCAGGTTTTGTTACTGCACAAATTGCCCAGGATTAGGACCAGTGTTTCCAAAATAAATACTGAAATGTAAAAACATACTGCATAAAGCAGCTGCATACAGTGTCTGCATACATTGGTAGGAAATGGCACACAGAGGTAAAATCATGAAAGCAGCTCTTTCACTCAAATGGTTTAGAAGCCCCTTCACATTGGTCCTTTCTTTTGTCCTGTCCGTGGAATAAAATGTGTTAAAATGAATTTGTGCGTGTTTTACAGGTAGCAACAGCAGAGCCTTCAACACCAATAGGCTTTTTTCATGTAAGACATAAAACATTTGACATGGAATGTACTATTAAAGCTAAACCGAGGGGGGGAGAGGCATTCAAGGACTGATTTCCATTTCAAACTGCATTCTGGCACTTTGTACTCCAGCACCATTGGTGGATCAATATTTAATGCCCGGAGATTCTGGCTCTGCAGGAGTCATGTCAGGGGACCTCTAGAGCCAATCTGCTTGGGTAGAGGAGTGATAATTATTCATGGGCTCCTGCCTCTTGCTCCTTCTCTTGCACAGCCCCACTCTGCTGACTCAGTGCCTTATTCAGTCTTCTCTCCCTCTCTCCACCGCTGTAGCTGGACCCCTTTGCCTTCACCGCCTCTGAGAGCCTGCACATCCCACCATGGCTAAAACAGCAATGGGTAAGAAACTTCCTCTCTTTTCCTTCAGCCAGTACAACAGCCACTATTTCCTAGGACTCCTGTCTACACGGGGGCTCTTTTCAGTGGCCCTGAGGTTGAGAAAAAAAAAAGATATAAAGATATATTTTTTTTCTTTAATTTCCTTGATCAAAAAGGGGATCGAGGTGGGCCCCCGGGAGCTCATGTAACGCCCTAACCGGCAATGAGATTAAATTGTCGGGTGAGCTCGGCACGTGAGCACAGAATAATTTTGAAATTTTATTTGTCTGTTTATTTGTTTTAACGATATAATATATGTATTATGACACTAGAAGGAAGAGAAGGAGGGAAAAAAAAAAAAGAAAGAAGGAAAGTCGGCTCCCATAGCAGTGCCCTGCGCAGCCCCGCTCTCCGGGTCCGTGTTGCTGTCCCTATATTTCTGATGGAACCGCGAGCCGCGGGGCGAGCACAACACGAGCGGGAGGGAGAAAAGGCTCCGCGGAGCGAGCCCGTGGGGGAGCGGGCGGCGGGGGGCGGCCGGGGCCGCGCGGGGCGGTTCCGCACCGTTCCGCACGGTTCCGCACGGTTCCGCGCGGTGCGCCGCGCACCTGCGCGCACTGCGGGCCGGCCGCGCCCAGCGGCGCGGTGAGGGGCGGCGGGGGAGCCGCAGAGCCGCTCCCGCACCCGCAGTGTGACCGGGGGAGAGCGGGGCGGAGGCGGGGGTGGGGGGAAGTAGGTCACTGCACCATCCAGAGCCGGCGCTTTCTAGACGACCCCACCCCGCGGGCGGCTCCCAGCGTGGCTGCGTTTCGTGCTCTCGGGATCCGAGAGCCGCATCCTCCCCCCCGCCCGCATCCTCCCCCGCGTCCCCCCCGCGCGGGAGCCGCACCCTGCGCCCCGCTCCGCGCCGGGGTCCCGTGCGGAGCCGCCCCTGCCGTGCGGAGCAGCCCGTGGCCGTGGGGAGCGGCGCGGGGGTCCCGTGGGCGCGGCGGGGCGGTGCCGTGGGGTCCCCACGGGCTCCTGCCCCTTTGTCTGCGGGAGAGGGTGGAGGAGGGAGAACTGCAGGGAGGGGGTGGAAGGGAGAGACGGAGCCGCCGCGGGGTCGCGCCGCTAAAAGCACTGAAACCTCACGTTACTTTTCCATGTCTGTACAGACTTACAGATATACAGATAGGTACATAGATACATAGACGGATGGATAGATAGATAAACAGATACATACATGGATGGACAGACAGATAGGAAGATACACAGATATATATGTAGATAGATACGTAGATAATTAGATATACAGATAGACACACAGATAGATATTCAGATAGATGGACATATGGATAGATAAGATTTATATATTTGCAATTAGGCAGGGTCAACCCTTGATGCATCCAATTCAGGTTTTCACAAGCATTCGCTATTAAACTCGTGCACGCCCAAATCACGCAGAATCATGATGGAGAGACCCAGCAAGCCACCAATTCACGTTTAATTTCACATTCCAGGCAGAGGCTGCTGCCTCCCTTAATCGTACTGCACAAAGTTGAGCTGGATCCTTCTGGCGTGGCTCTAGGTGTTGCATTTTGCATTTATTTTTCTGGATGCCAGTGTTTCACTTCTGAGAAATAATCAGCAAGGATTGAAAGCATTTTAACCTGGTTGTGGTCCCCCTGGGAAAAAGGCATAAGGCAGCTGTACATGCAAATAGAGGCAGCAGACAAGGGCTGTGGGAGTCTGGCCAGCCCTGCAGTGCCGAGCACGCCGTCCCCTCCCCACTGCAGCAATCCGGTAATCAGTATTGATAATTTGTAGTCAGTCAGAGACTTATCACTGCAGAAGGCCCTGTTAGAAATTCTGCTGGTAGGGAAGAAAGGGCTCTTCAGCCTTTGATTAATGGCCTCTCAGCACACAAATATAAAGGTTGCTGCAGCAGGAGACATGGCTGAAATCATTAGATTTGCCCAGAGACTGTATCACCGCAGTTTGCCTGTTAATTCCTGGTTAACGAGCTACATGCACAAGTGAGAGGAAACAATACAACTAGCTAACTCAAGTTTCTAAAAATATTAATTTAAATGACATTCAATTAAAAATATGCTATTTAAAAACATCTCTCTTGAAATTCACAGATAGTAAGATCTCTCTCCATCATTTCTTTAAAATTTATTGTTCCTTATTGTGGCTATTTTTAGAGAAATTTGAGCTCTAGATGGCATATCAGAATAAGCCACTTTTATGTTAATTTATATCAGGCTCATCTCTATTTCCAGAGTTTCTTCAATGAAACAAACAAATCTCATTTTCTTGTGGAAAACAATAGGTGCAATAGCAGTCCTATACATTTCCAATAAGCTATATTTGTTTGGAACCTGTAGTGAAGCTTTGCCCAACAGACCACCATGAGAACCAAAGAATGCGTGATTCCGTTTCCCTGTTGTGTCCTGTATTTTGCAGAGACAGATTTGTCAGCTACTGGGGTCAGTAGGAAAATTCTAATCAGCTTCAGCAGGACAAGTGTTACGGTCTGGCTAGGGGCCAGCAAGGCACTTAAGCAGGTGTCTGACTTTCAGCATGTGCACAACCCCACTGGTTTTGGACAGCCCTCTTCACATACCTCAAGATAGAGAGATGCTAAATACTGTGATGAATATATGCTCCTATTCCTGAATGGAAAGCAAAATTAACCCTCAATTTCTTTTAAAGAAAACCTCCTTTTCAAGGAAACTTTCTTTGGCTTACTTAGGAATTTCACCAGTTGCAAGAACTTATGGAGCTCAATACACCCTAAGAAACCAAGAAGCTTTTATTTCTGTTTAGTGCTGTATTCACAAGTTCACATCAAGCACACACATATATGTCTTTAAGTCAGTCTTATTTTAAAATTCTGTAGAATGCAACTGTAAGGATGAGAATTGAATTGACTCTTCCTCTTGACACTTTCTTCCAAGTGAAATCTGCATTTTATGTGGATCATAGAATCATAGAATCATAGAATGCTTAGGGTTGGAAGGGACCTCTAGAGATCATCTAGTCCAACCCCCCTGCTCCAGCAGGGACACCCAGAGCACGTGGCACAGGGCGGCATCCAGGCGGGTTTTGAAGATCTCCAGAGAAGGAGACTCCACAACCTCTCTGGGCAGCCTGTTCCAGTGCTCTGTCACCCTCACTGATAAAAAAAAAAGATCCTTATGTATGGGCTCATTCACACCAAATGCTTGCTACCATGCATGTTTTTGTTTCAGGACATTAAATCAACTGCTTTTGCAGTGGAGGTCACTACAGACTTAACCGGGCATCCAGCCTTTATTAGAATAGATACCTGGCAGCTTGAGGGTGAAGCAGTCTGTGATGCCACTATTTCTTTGCAGTATTTAATTTAGAGAACGTTTATTATGAAAACACATCCAAACAAATATCATACACCAAAATCTCAGTCCTGATTCTGCCTTTTGTTTATTTTATAGATTTTATCTAACGGAAACATGGGAAACTATTGTATAATAATGAATTAAATAAATGCTTTTAATTCAGACTCTTTTGAGGTAGCTGAGAACTGTGAGGTGATAAATGGGTAGGATTATGAAAATAAAGTGATTCATCCACACACTGTCTTATCAGTAAGACTGATTAAACCATTGTAAAAGTGATTCAGAATCTGTATTTTATTCAGAATTTGTATTTTAGCTATGGTCAGGTCTAGATACATATCTTGAGGGATATAAGTTCACTGCTAAGTGTGCCTATTAGCTGTATTTTGTGTTATTGTTTCATCTAGCATGTAAACATGTATTTAAAAACATAAATATAGATATAGTAAAATCATAAATATGAGTATGGCCATTGAGCATAACAGGTTCCGTTATTTTAATAACTATGGCTTTTCTATTGGAAAAGGGTAAGCATTTACCTCCAGTTTGTCCATACATTTGGACAAGTGTTTATCTTTGAGCACATGAGTGATTACCTGGGCATCAATGGGAGTGACAGGCTTCCAGATAGACATATGGTTAAGTGCCAGGCTGAATTTGGACTAAACATGCCCCTGTTCAGTATTATGCAAATGATGACTGAAGTTTTCAACTTGTTTTTTCCCATTTTATAAACAAATGAGTGCAATCACCCTTGAATTATTTTTAACTGTCATAAAATCACATGTTTGAATAAACCAATAGGGATTTCTCTTAAGATGACAATTAACAGGGAAAAGAGAGTTTATTATCTCACAGTGTTAGCAGAAATATAATTTGACAGAGACCCTGTCGTTCCAAATATTGTCAAGGTCTTGCAGATGAAACATTACAGTTAGTTAGTTTATTTCTCAAAGTGAATCTTCGAGAATTTTGATCACGAAGATGGTATAAAGTTGCTGGCAAATACAAATCAGTAGGAACTGAAGGTTAACACTTTTGTATATTTTTTTCTTGTTTTCAAAAAGTAGATTACTCTTCCTACTGTCAGGCAGTAAACATGTAAGAAGCAATTCATATGTTTCAAAATTTGTATTGCCTCATGGCAATTCTTTATTTACCCCTAACGTGGATAGGAGATTGGCAGAAGATTGGAACATCATTTTATGGAAGAG
Organism: Tinamus guttatus; assembly: GCF_059628265.1. NCBI lineage: Eukaryota > Metazoa > Chordata > Aves > Tinamiformes > Tinamidae > Tinamus > Tinamus guttatus. Next base: position 1,112,415 of record NW_028288690.1, on the reverse strand, counting down.
ATCCCATAATCCTCTGAGGAAATAAACACAAAATTCAACAGCCTGCATACTTCTGAAATGCTGTCCTATATGTACCACCATCTCCCCTTTGCCCTAATACAAACTGTATCAAGATTAAAGACTTCTATATTTAAAGTTTTTTTTAAATTCCTTCTTATTGTTTTTTTCTCCAGATTTTTTTTCTTTGAATAGTTAATTATTTTCTAGTTTTATTTATTTATTTATTTATTTGGCATTTGCACTGTAATGCCTCAGTTCTCTAGCCTTCATTGTGCACATGTTTTATTACGAATATATTTGCAAAAATGCTGCAACAAGGTTAAGTTTCTCTCAGGTGACATTTATATTCTTAAAAAAAAATGCAAATGATATACTGATCCTTATTCTCCACTTTCAAACTAACTCCATTAATTAAAAAAAAATGATTTTGACTGAGAGACTAGACAAGCGCATTCAGCAATATATTTAGGTAGCATTTTAGCCTTCAAAGGATTTAGTCTGCAAAAATTAGCTAATTAATTCACCTCGCAGTGCTCTGTGAGAAGGAAGCATTATTAAGTAGTCTAAAACACAGAGATCAGAGGGTTTCTGTGACAGGTAGGTATGGGCAATACTTGACCCGTGCAGCACTTTCATGTAGACCTAATTTAAGTACCTGATTAGTTCACAGTCAAAAGGAACAAGAGATGTTTTTCACTCCTGAGAAAATCAAGCCCCAGGTGGCTTCAACTAGGCATTCTGAAACAGTGTCACTCCAAATTATTGATTTAACTGGAAAATTAACTTACTCAAAGTCTTGCCAAATGTTATACAGCAAGAGAACAAGAGTTCCGCTCTTTAAACGTAAGGGATAAAAGGTGGTGTATGGCCCTTTGGTTGACCAGTGGGAAACAGCACAGCTGGAAATGAAATCTGCCAAGCATTTTTATAGAACATACTCCCTAGGTTTTTTATATATGTATAAAACTTGTCTTTCTACTTATGTTATCAGATTTCAGAATTTTTTATCCTGGCACTTTCTGTAGCTTGGAGCACTATTTCAAGAGGAAGCAAATATCACACCATGAATCAGCAGTGATTATTTACCCCTGTAGTAATTACCTTCAGAAATTCTATTAACTGCTCTCATAAGTTATCTTTGTAAATAAAATCTTGCTATCATCAGGTGGCATGTAGAAAGCATGTTTCCTACTGCAGTATCCATAAAATGGATGATAGATGGAGCAACTTTGCAGATGAGAGTCTGGAGTCAACAGAGGCCTCAGACTCAACAGGCCTCAGCACCATCCTTAGCCTGTGGACCCACAGTAATTTGGTGGCCGGTTTGAAAGAATGGCTGCTATGCAAAATCGTCTTGAGTTTAGATTGCAAACTATTCTATAGATGTAGTCTGAGCTGGTTTATTTTCAGTTTGTAGGCAATGCTGATCACATTTGAAAGACACCAGGCATCCGTGTCCCTAGTAAAGACTTTTCTATTCCTCTAGTTGATCAGCACTTTTCAAAATCAGCAAAAATTGATTCAGAGACTTCCACTGAAACAGAGGACCAATGCAGAAAATCCTGAACCCTGGGAATAAAATATGTTCAAAACATCACTTGTCTGAGCAGTATCCAACACAAAAAGCTGCTCCATATATTTAATTTTCTCTTCCACTTATTAACTTTTTCTTTTTTTTCCCTGTCTTCTAGTATATAATTCAACAAATGTAGTGAATGTAAGCTCATTTTGCCAAGATGTGCAGTTAAACTCATGCATAGCACCAACAGGAAACAGTAGGCTTTGCTGAACAAACTTAGTAATGTTACTTTTTTGCAACAGGGAGAGAGGGGATAACTGTAATCTCAGCCATTCATAAATAAATTCTAATGTATTTATTCTTTCTAATAAGTATTCTTTCTAATATGCTGAACCCTTCAACCATGTTGTGGTAGTTACTATGCAGAGAAGTTCTGGTCCTTAAAACATATGATTGTAATTCACAAAGCAGAATTATTGGTTTTGGGTTCCCCCCTTTCTAGTTCTGCCCCAAGTAGGTGGTTTAACTTAGAAAAGTGACCAAAGACTACTCTACCTACAACATATGGTAGATGCTAAGATTCACTGGGTAGGAATGCACATAAGAGTGATCCCAGTCGAGTGATCAGGAAGCCCTGGCTCCTGGGTCTACCACTGTATCTTACATGCTCCAGTTGTTGGATAAGAAATTAAAACAGTCCTGCAAGCAGAAAAAGAGAACTCACATCTCTTTGGATGGTGTTAAGATGCATTAGCACGAATCCTCTCATGTCTGAAAGGAGTTAAACCCAGTTATGTCATTTCCAGTCAAAGACTCTCACTGCAGACAGTTGTAACGCAGGACAGGAGTAACTCAGCCATCAACATTTCTCCTTGGCTATATTTTAAAATATAGCAGTGGTTGATCCTGCATTTATGAAGGAACTCATCTTATCCATGTGTGCTACGTGTACTCTAAGCAAACGGGCTACAAAGATTTCCTCAGAGGACCAGACTGGAAGAATTCCCAGTTCCCAATATTAGAGGATTCAGCCTTTCAAGACTGAAGCCTTGGTGTAAAAAAAGTAGTGTCCTAGATCTCTCACAATCAATGTGAGAGCACAAAGTGGCATTTAATGACTACTGTGCAGCTGTGCAGCAATACACAGGATCCACATTTTTGGATAAGGTACCTGAAATATGCTTAAATCCCACTTTAGGGACTTTAGACCTCCTCCACCAAATTTATCCCTTAATCATTTCATGTCCTGACTTCTTGTTAAGTTGGGGATTATCCTATACACTTACATCAGAGGTGTGATGTGATGTTATATTCCATCATGTATAGAAATGTGTAACAATGCTCTGATATTATAGAAAGCACAAAGCAACAGTAAACAGAGCAACTTACTGCCTAAAGCTATATTCTGTATTCTTTACTATTCAGGTATTATTTATAACCCTTAGGGCACCCTTTTGGTAAAGAAAAATTAGGTTATATACATTTAATACTCTTTATTGGTAGAGTAGTCTACAAATCAAGAGCTTACCTTATAATATAGACTTTTAAAAAATTAAATATATTTAATAGTCACTAGCTGAATACATATCTATAACTTTTCATTTTTATCCTGTTTTGATCCCTTTTAAAGTTATTGAAAACATAAAAAATGCAAGATTTCCCTTGCATCCATGTTTGAATTCATCCTATGGTATTCAGTGAGATGTCTCCTGCTAAATTCATTAGCATTCACCAGCAAGAGTCCCTGAAATGCCTAAGATTATTATTGAGGTTATTTTTTTTTCCATTTTTTTTCCATCTTAAATGACAGTAGAGACCACAATAATATCAAAAACTCACAAAAAATACTATGTTTTATGTACAAGAATGTAGCATAAATTACAATTGCTGGTTTATTAGTTGCAATGGAATTGCAAGAAGCTTGTTCATCCTCCTGGGAAATCTTCTAAATTAAGATAGAATGCATGAATCAGACTCTATCATTCTTCAATGACATTTTGTGAAAGTGAAATTTGATTCCTAACCCATTTTATTAACTTTTCTTAAATATTATGTTTAGCTATTGTGATATATTTGTTTCTTACATTGCTCAACAGTCATGTTGATACTCATTTCAGTATCCTATCTGCATCTTCAGGTACCGGCAATTCAATTTATTATGTGGATGTAATATAAAGGACTATTTCTAAGCTTATATCTTTTCTGTTGTTTAGATATTTTTGATGCTGTCAACATAGTAGCCTGAGGACTTTCAAAATTATATATTGCAGATGAGAAGGGAGGCCATATTCACTGAGGTTCAAAAAATAAATCTTTAATATTTATCAGTAAAATATGTCTTCTCAAAGCATGTCAATTCTTCCTGGGGAAACAAATTTCTGCCTCTAACTATGGCTATTTTGAAAGTAAAATATTAATAATGACTTCTTAAGAAAAGAAAATAATAGTTTAATACTCATTTTAATCTGCATTGAGTTTTTATTCCCCAATTATTCCTAAGTTATTCCCTATTGGAGTATATTCCCTTTTTGCACTGAAGCATTCACAAAAGAAGGCAAACCATACTGCATCAGATTGCAGACAATGCAAAGAGTTCCCCCTTCTAGTGGTGGGAGGCCTGAAAAACAAATATAGTAGTGAGGTGTAACTATGACAGAGGTACAGCTCTGTAAAACTATAATTATCGGGTTGCATATCTTGCCAATGCTGTTCTGCTGTTCTTGTCTCTCCTGGTATCCCGCTCTCTTACACAAAAGATACAAACATTACTGTCAAGATGGGTAAAAATTTGCAGCAGTAAGAATACATACTGAACCCTGGTAGAAAACTCAAGGCACTTCAAGAAGCAAACAGAAACAGTTCATAGTACAAATTTAAAACATTATATTTAATACATTTTAATGTAGTGAATATAATTTTCTATATTAAAATAATTTAAAAACTATCCTAGAAACACGATACTAGAGCAGATGTTTCACAGCTTGATTTTGAACTGCTATTATAATATTTTTTTCTTTTAATGCCAGTCATACTTTAGAAGATCTAAACTAGTGATCAGGAAGATTTCTGTCTTTGTCATCTTGGACCTTTCTTGTGAACAACCTAATCACCATCAAATACTGCAGTCAGCAAAATCATTCAAACCATAATTTCCCTTCTGCTCTACACCACACATGCTGGTTTCAAATTCCATTCTATTTTCTTGGTATCCTTTTCTTTATTTTCTAGCCCCAATCTGTTTATTCTGTCAGCCACAGTGCCAACCTCAATTGTGATCCAAACATTCCATTCCCTGATGGACTTAAACATTTTTTCCTTTTATTTTTAATTCTTCTGCTTTTAGCCATTTCTTTTTTACAGCAGCCAGATTCAGTGCTTGTCCTTTCACAGAGCCATTCCCCTCCAATAATCCTCCATACTTTCTGGAGGGCAAAAAGGGAGGAACCGAGTCCCAGAACGTGGGCTTTTGGTTTTGTTTATTTGTTTTGTTTTTATTTTCTTTTCTATCACTCTTCTGGCCCACAGTAACCAGGAGCAGTGGTCAAAACATCGCTTTCAGTCCATGAGGAGCTGGTCACGTCCAGTGCAAACATGTTCCTCAGAAAATCTGTCAAACTCTAGTCATGGGTGAAGACTGAAATCGGGTCTTTCTATGACATGTCTCTTGGCCATGCCTGGGCAGATTTTTCAAAGGAGAGGTAATATCCCGGCACAAACAGCTAGAGTCTTTTAAAGAGATCCAATAAGCACTTGCTTAGCTTACTATGTGCACACGTTTCACCCTTGTCATCTTCCCAGGAGCAGTGGAACAGTTTTTCATAAGGGTTTCCGCAAAATTCATCCCAAGGCAGACCTCCAGCCAGGAAAAATGTAGGCCCAATGTTTATAATTTAACCAATTGATATCCATTGGAAGGAGGACTCCTATTTTTTCCCAAGTAATGGCAGAAAAAAAATGATATTAGATAGGAAATAGCAGTGGCTCCCCATGTGCTTTGCAGGCACAAATTCGAGTGGATAAAATGTGTGAAGGTCAGGAATATTAACTAAAACTGAATCCTAAACAAGTGAAAGTCTATAGTAACAGACCCAAGCTGATTTGTGTCTGCTGAATCAATGTTTTACTCTTTATGTTTCCCCAAGCAAAGACCTAGGAAGGAAACAACTCGTTTTTTATTTTGAGAAAACTTACGAAATTCATCTGTACTAATAATGAATTTGATTATTCAGGAAAGGGGACATTTTTATCCAAGTAAAAAAGAATTTTATTATACAACAAAAGAAAAAAAAAGAACAGGCTATTGTGAATTGACATTTGAATATTACCAGGTCCTCCTAATTTTAGGCTGTATTGAAAAATGTGATAGCAAAGCCAGTGAACATTTGATAAGGCTGTTATAAAGGACAAGCTGAAAAAGTTCTTTTCTACTTCTAATGGCAAACTCTTGATGCTGGGATATGCAAATGTTCAGTGTCCTGAAAATCTCACAATTGCAAGTGAAGATTATTTTATTATCATGCTAAATGAGCCAAGTATCCTCATGCCAGAGCCCCACTGAAATTAGCTAAGACTAGCACATCTACAGGGATCAACTCCTTTTATTTTAGCAGCAGGGCAATATCTCTGAATTCATCAAGATATTCTCCTGTGTAAGTGGTGGCCAGTAATGAGAAAAATAGATAGCCGTATAGATAGACACACAAATAGATAAATTATAGATAGACACACAGACTGATTGACTAATTGACTGAATGAACTTAAGAAATCTATTTCTTCAGTCATATTTCAGGACAGGAAAAAATCACTAAACTGAAAAATGCTACAAAAGAAAGAAGAATGAGAGAAATAAAGCAAGAAATAAAAAAGGTGGATGGTGAAAGATGCTCCTTATTGAGAAGTAGTCACATTACTAGACGTCAATATTTATACATATATTTTATATAATCAAAAATCAATGTGTTCATAGCATGCAAATCTGAGCAAAGCTACTTAAAGCAGAGGTGGTTTCCTCTAACTAGTGATCCTTGTTCTATTTTTTTTTCAGTTGTAATAAGAATATCTCACACATAATTGCTCTCTTTCAGCCAATTTAATCAATTCTAAATAATAAGCCAATTTGTGTGCACCACCAGCAAGGTTCCAAAGAGATTGTCATTCTTAGTTTTCTTTTTTTTTCACTCATTTTACATATCTTCTGATTAAAATACTCAATAATATTTATAATCTGTGCCTAGCTGTGATAAATTCTAGCAATATGCTGTTGAATAGTATCATTATTTCCTTAATAGAGGCAATCAAATACTTGAATATATGCATAAGGGCATGGCAGGGTACAATAATAGAAGCATAAACCAGGTAATTACTAATAATTGCATAGATCTTGTAGTTAAAAATGATATAGAAAGATTTGACATGCATGTTAGAATATCTCCAAAATTTCAGTTGGAAAGTATCTCGTGTAAAAAGTAATATGCACCAAAACCCAAAGGAACTTTTCAGCTGCCTTGCAACAGGGCTTGAATTTCATCCATGAATAATTTGATTGCTAGTAAAACGTAACAGAAATCAATTCAACTTCAGCACTAGGAAAAAAATCAAATTATTTCAATTAATTTTAATAGGAGTCCGGATAAGTTCATCATGACAGAATGCTGCAGGATATGGACCACATCATCTGGATGGGTTTCTACGGGGTCAATAATTAATGGCCACAGCTCAGTGGGTGCTCAGGCTGAAAAACTTTACTGTAGCACACATTAACGGGATGCATTTTTTTTCCTCAGGATAAGAAAAGATGTGACAAATAAGAAAATGCTGGTCAAAGAGCAGAAGTCAAGTTTATTGAACACTTGGTTTATCACCGTACAGAAGTCACTTCATTGAATGCTGTCACTATCCAAATCAATTTTACTAAAAATTGTCCAATTCAATCAAATACATTTCTCAGATACTGGACTGGATTTGTTCTCAAGCTGAATCTAAATAAATATTTTCAAATATGCCAAATTCTGATAAAACCAGACACATGAATATCCATATGCTCCAGTTCCTATTTATTTTTTTACTTATTTATTTATTTATTTTATAACTTTGCTCAGAAACGAAACTTACAGGGATCCTAAATTTGTTATGCTCTACAAGTTAATTATTAGCTGATGATCAGAGCTATGCTTTACTTGCAATAGATCCAAAACTGAAATGATCATTTGGACTCTGCAAGCTATTCAATTTTTCCCCAGTTGTGGCCAAGCCACAATTTACAAGAATGGTTATGGTGATCCTCTTTACCTCCACTGGGCTATCTTTCTTTATTGCCTCCTGCTATTCTGCAAGGTGCAGTTTCAATGATGGGACAGTATTTACCATTTAAGATACTACCATCTTAAATGCTGTGATAATTTTCACTGTGAACACATTGAAATGCCTAGAGTAGCTCCTATATCTAGGTTTGAGGAAGCACCAAAAGATGTTTTCCCTAGTAAGTTTGCTGCCCGCTTATTATGAGATATTGCCACATTAAAAGATCGGTTTTACAGATTCCTCCAAAGATTCCTCCAAAGCTAAGCACACCCTTGATAAACTTCCTGCATAGACAGACTTTCTTAAACTGGGGTCTAAATCTGCCTAAACCCAGAAATTCAGTCCCTCATAATATCTTGTAATTAAATACAAGCAATCCCTTGGTCCTACACACAGAACTATGGAAACCCTTCAGTTTGAAATAAATAAATAAATAAATTTGTGCATCTACTACTATAAAGAAAGCAGATTAAGCCATATGGTATAAAGCATCTCTAAATCATAATATTGGGGCACCTGCAACAGAGCTTTCATTATCACACCTGTTTGGGTTTAGAGGAAATAAGTCCCCAGTTAAGAATTATGTTGACAGACAAACTCTAATATCAAACAAAGCTAAATACAGACTTAGAAGTCATCTGCTAAGAACTTTTTTTGTTCTAGCACTCACATTTAAAATACTATTGTTATTTAACATAGTTATAATCAGTGTGTCATTGCTAGAATACGAACCCTTCATTTTTAAGTATTCCACTTACATATGTCATTTGGAATTGTATCCAAAAGGCAAACTAATGCCTTTATTCAAACTGATGAGACATCCTTCATTTAAAATGTCTCACAAAATTAAAATTCTATTCAAAACACAGAAGAAAATAAGATTTTTCAGACTGTCTCCTTTCATTGTCTTTTGCATTTTGACATTTAGTCAGTAGTCATGGCAGCTTGTAGTAGTAATTGGGTAGCACAAAGACGCAGTTACACATATTTGGCTTTGGGCTAAGTATATTAAATAATGTAGATTGTTCTGAATCAATCACCAAATTTATGCTGCATAAATAGGTTTATATATATATATGTATATAAATATATAACGTGCATATGTATATACACATATGTATATGAATGCTTTGCTGAATGCTGAATACTTTCAGACGCTATAAATTAGGGGGGGTCCTAACCTACACGTCCATGTTAGTTTGAGGGATATCTTTCACAGCCCTCACAGTAACGTATTGTCTCTAAAATGGATTCTTCTGATAATTAAGGTGTGAAAATAATAAGGTCTGCACTCACTGAAATAATTCAGCAAGAAAGGAATGTGTTTAATTGCTAAAATACAGAGACTAAGAACCTAACACTACTGCAAGTTGTCCTCCACGTTATCTTTGTCTAAATAAACATGTATACCTTGAAATTGAATCTGTAGCTTATTTTCTGTCCCTAAGTTATGACTAAATACTGCTTTGGGCTTCATCACTTCAAGACACATTTTTTTAATTCTTGGATGAAAATCTAGAGTATCTGAACATGGATGCCATACCTAGTATTGGAGTGGCACAGTACATGTGTTAATGAGAGTTGTGGTTACAACCTCTCCATGAATTCTAAAACATTTCACATTTTGTATGTCACTTACATTTAAAGATCTATTAAAAACATGAATATCTGATCTCAGCAAAATGGCAAGGACCACAAAAATCACAAAACTGTTGACCTTGGAAGAAACCTCTGGAGATCATCTAGTCCAGATTATCTAGAACAGACTCTGTTAATAGAAACTGGCTTTGCAGGCAATGCAGGTCTGCTCAGCTCACAGAAGTATGCCACTTTACCTCAAAAAACAGTCAATTCTTTTTTAAGGGTGTTGTAACATATTGAAATATCAGTAGAATTTCAGGAAGAATCTCTTGTTTCAAAATGAAATAAAGCAATAACAGAATCTTATGTAAATTAGGAGACTACAACATGCCTGGGTTATGCCATTCATTACTCTTTAGGCACAGTATTGCACAGCCAGCACAGAATAAAATGACATCCAAAGCCCAGATGCAAAACCAGATGATGCAAGATCAAGTAGAGTTTGTGTCAAAACTGCATAAAGAGATCAGGGTGATATAAATTAAGTCAGTGAAAATCTCATATATATATTAAAAAAAAACTGTTCCACACAGACATGACTGGGATTGCAATACATAATAATAATAACAAAATAAAAATAAAAACAAATAAAAGAAATGCTGACAACTGACTTTGTCTCATCCTGCTCTAGTAACACAGCCTTACAACACTACAATCGAAAATGAAAGCCTTGGGAAAACATTGTTTTATCATAATAGGCTCTTTATATAAAAAATTACTGTCTATTTTCTGATTTTTTAATTTGTATCATCACTCCATGGGATGTTTTATCAGTTAGCACATGTATTGTCTGCCCCATTCTCAAAGACATAGCCTGGTCTAATATAAATGCAGGATACAGGAGTTAGGTAACCTAGTTGTTCCATGAAGCTTTCCTGCAGACTGTGTTTGTGACCTAGAGTGATTTTTTTTTCCACTTCTCTGTGTCATTTCATCCCCAACGTTCCTTTGTGGACCTGTTTGCTTACACAGGGGGGTCTTTGGCACAGGATGCTCTCATCTGATGTATTTGTACAGTATTTAGCACAGATCTCAGCTGGGTCTCAGTATGCTACTGCAATACAATAATGAGATGACCTTAAGAAAGAGCTAGCAGGGGGTGGCAGTCGTCTCCAATAGCCTTGTCTCTGACTGCTGATGCTCCAGGGGAAGCCAACACAGTCCATACAAGGGCTGAAAATTGCGCTTCCCTTCCAGTACCTGCATCACCAGGGAGCAGAAAATCCTGGGCCACAGGGCTTGTGTGGTGACTCATATTTCCACGTCAGGGCTGTCAGGGCACGGGGCCATGTTCCAACTCTACAGCTCACTCCATGTTATTTTAAGCTCTGTCTTAGACCATACCATGCCTCACTTGTTTGTTTGCCACTATACAAGCACTAAAGAAGTACCACCTCCCTTACAAGTCATTGGTGCTCCAGGAACTGCTGTATAGGAAGGATCAAGCACCATGGCTTTGCACCCAGGAGGTAGTATGCATTGGTGACTCCTACACTCCACACAGCCTCTTCTGAGGGAAAACAATCATAATCTGGGGGGTTCTTCTGCTGCTGGGATGTCCTGACATTTCCTTAGCAGCTCTTCAGGCAAGTTAGTACAGGAGATAGCCTCAATCTTAGAAAATTTTGAGACAGGATAACCTGTAATGCAAAGTCTTTGTACAGCAGGGTTGATGTAAGTCACCAAGGAGCCATCTGTTTTCATGCATGAACATTAGCATTTCTTAAAATACTGCCTTTTTTTTTTTCCTATATGTGGAGCCTGAGATCCTGGTTCAGGGCTGCTCTGCCATGGAGGATCTTAAAGCCATCTTAGAGGAAATTCTGGAGTGAAATATCTGTCTTTTAAAGCCACTTTATATGTAACCTGTCTCAAAAGTGAAAGATTATAACAGCTATGTCTGCTAGTGAGAGAATTTGCCTATGTGAGACCCATTCAGACATATGATATGAATAAAATACATTACTGACAGTGAGTATTAAATCATGAAATGCAAATCCTCCTATTGAAAAGTTCCAGAGCTTAAGATTTTGATCCTTAAATCATTCACATAGAACACCTAGTGATAGCTTCTAGGGATAGGGATTTTTCCTGAGAACAAGGAAATCTAATGATAGGATAATCCTGATGCATATGTTACAACAAGCATTAGGAGCATTCCTAAACAAAAAGTAAAATTGAGGGTTTTTCTATAATACCTGAGAAAACTAAGATCAGTATGCTGCCAATCAAAAGAGATTGTTTTACCAGTATGCATTTCCATAATAAAACCAAGAGCTCTCAAGCAGATAAGCTGAGCCAAGTAAGGGTTATTTCCTCCTATTACAGCTTTCTATTCCTCCTTCTTTTTTTTTTTTTTTTTTTGGGTCAGGTGTGATTCAGGAACGTCAGTGCAGATCATGCCATAATTCAAACCTAAGAGTCTTCTGTGCCTCCAGAGTGAAGATGAGACAGTAGACAGCAGAATGACTTTTTTGATTATTGCATGGGGATGTATTAAGGAGTTGTGACTTATTGGTGTGTGCTTGTACAGCTTGCACGAGTTTCTCATTCAGGCGATATAGTGTTTCTGTGCAAGACTCAATGGCTGCTGTGGCCTCTTGTGAAGACAGCATACTAAGTGTCAACATACAACCAAATCATCCAAATATCATATGTAGAAGTTGAACTACAAAAAATATTATACTAAACAGTTGATTTGATTAGGAGGGAAATAAAGCTGCATTAGGAGAAATAGAACCTTTGAGTTCATTCCTCACTATTCATCCTCACTATTTTAGCAATACATAAAAACAACAGACTTCTGCATTTGCATTAAGCTCCATTACATTCCCTGTAATGGAAACTCAACTACCTAAGACTTCCTCATGCTGTTTGATGCAGTATGTCCACAAAGGAATGGATCAGAAGAGCTTGAGTAGTGTGTGGTTTTGCAAATGCTTACCATGTCTTGCTCGTCTTGTTCTCCCTTCTTTCCATGTTTCTACCAATCCACCAGAGTCACCAATCAAAACTATATTAATTAAAATAATGTAAAATCATAACTTAACATCTTCCATACTATCATCATTCAAACTTTGGAAAATAAAGCAAAGATGCTTATACCCAAACACACACATTAAGTACGAATCACAGAAATAACATATGAACCTGTATATTTTAGTTCAAATACACACACAACAATCAGTGATTAAGCTGAAAATCTGGGGGCAAGTTTCAGTCAGACTTGTGCCATTGTCCAATCTGCAAGTTAAAAATGGTGCAGATGTTTACATCTATACACCAACAAATGTTAGAAGATGATTATTGGGCACTCTACCTAAGGAAATATCTGATTGCATTTCTTCAGGTGGTTTCTTCAGCCAGATCCTGTGCTGTAGCCCAAAGGATGCTGTGGAAGTGGCATGCAAGGGCTAAGTTTATAGTCTGGTACAATCCAAAATCCAACATGGTCTTAATAGAAAGTTCAAGGTTCAGCTCTATGGTTGTATCATTCCTTGTGTCCTGAAGAACTTATCCTAAAATGAACAGTTTTCCATGCCAGACGGTTCTTTTATGAATGCCATTAATGCAGGTTTTTAGAAGGCTCTCTTTGGAGAGAGTAAAACCACCAATAATTCTGCTGAAACTAAAATATCCTTATTGATCTCAGAACAGTCATGAAGGTTACAGAAATGAATGCCTCAACTAGTGTTCAAAACTCTGAATTGCCACAAAAGCAGATTAGATCTATCCAGTTTCTTTCTTCCTCATTTTCTGGAATTAGATTAGAAAATGTTTCATAGCTTCTTTTCCTTGATCTCTGTTTCTTGTTTCCTTTTTATTGAACCTTCCTTTTTATGTTTCAGAAGCAAAAATAACACAAAACTGGAGACCCAGGGAGTAACCTAAACCCTGTTCTCTGTATTAAAATGCTTCGCAATATAGGATCAGTGCAATTTTAAAGAGCTGTTCATTACAGAATGGCACTAGGTTAAGGGCCACCATACGTGAGCACTCTAAGTCATTAAGGAGGCAGATTGTGCCAGCTTATCTTTAACTGCCTTCACTTTGAGTCCATGAGCCATTAGTATTTTATTTTTGTCAGGGAAGCCAGAGAAGTACATGCCTACATGAGCCTGAAAGATAGACTTGCTCATGCAGAAAACTTTGTAGAACACTGTTCTGCATTCAGAGAGACAGTCACAAAATAAGCTCCATCTGTATGAACCACCAGAATGAGATGTCAGTCATGGCTGAGAGTAAATGATGAATAGCAGGTACTTGCAGCAGGGACTTTTGCTTCCACTTTCTTCACTTGCCTCCATTCCATAAGCCCATAAACTTCCATAGGTTTTTTGATAATGCCAGGGGATGTAGTCCCCTCATACAACCTACTTCATTTTTCTCTGACATCTGTATTGGAGTGGAACCAGTCACTTCCTGGAGGTGCTTCTGGCTTTGTGGACTGAGGAGAATGCCTGTAATGACAGCTGCAAACTAGCTGTCTTACATTTTACATGACCATGAATTACATGACCAGCATTAATTAGAGCGGATCCCAGTCTCATATATCTAAGACAAATGCCTGAAGTTAAATGATATATAGTGCCTAAAAAGTTAAATGATATGTAGAACCCTATTCCTCATGCCCCTCTTGGGTTTTGCTTCCCCCAATTCCACACAGCACTAGTTCACCACCTTAGCAACACGCATTACACAGTTTGCTTCAAATTACTCAGGCAACTATAGGGAAAATACACAGCACTCTTATTGATGGAAATAAGTATTTGTCTGCCCCTTCTCATTCTACTTGTGGCCACAGCCTTCCTTACCTGTCATTCCCAGTATTCATAGTGTGAAACTAGAAGCCATAATTTAGTCTCTTGTGCTCCCTTAGAAAGATTCACCAACAAGGCAGTTATAAAAAAAAAGGAAAAAAAAAAGAAAAATGAAAATGCTTTTAAAAATACGTGGAGATTAGTCTGAATTGTATCTAAAAGACTGGGAAAACACCAAAATGTGAATTGAATGCAGAGCAGACCAATCTTATTATAGGACTAAGCTAGATTACTTCTGTTAAGAGTCAATTACAGCTATGCTCATATAACGCCATTTCATTTGATAGAAAAGAAAGCAGCACATTATCAAAATGGATTAGCAAAAAAAAAAAAAAAAAACCACAAACTACTGGTCAATAACCCAAAACCCAGCTGGATTATCTTCAGAATGGTCTTCAGAAAATAACACGGCTTTTCATGTCTAAAAGCATTTCATTTACAACCCAAAATCTCCAGCACTTCAAAGGGAGCATTAACCAAGTGATATTTGAAACAAACCTCTTTGTCAGTAACAACCCTGAGAAATCAATGTAAAATATTTGTAACAGATCTTCCGTACCTTTCATTTCATGCTTCATCTAATCTTATTTCCTATTCTGGCAGTCTTCTCCAAATAAAAAAAAAAAAAAAAAGTGGGATTTCAGTTCAGCAACTAGGATTCATCTCAGAAAGCTGACTCTTTCATGGGTGCCTGACAAGGGAATGTTGGGCTGAGCTCTGTTATGAATTCCATACAGACTATGGGTACTGTGAGAATTTCTGTTTCCCCTACAGGTAAGCAAAACCTCAAGCAATTAGTTGGCTAGGATTTGAAGTGTCAAAAATCAATATCGGTTTGTTATTTGTGGCCTGGATTCAATAAGGCAGAAGGAATCAAGAGATTCGCATTCATCAGATGTTAATTATAAGTAACATTTATGCTTATTTCTCTGCTTTTATGTGCTAAAAATAGATTTGGTTAAGAATAATGATCTCTGCTGTGACACAGCAATCTGTCCTAACTGTGTTTAGCCAAGGAACAAAATGTGACCCAAATTGCCTGTGGCCCTGTAGTCTGGACAATTTTTCATGTTACACTGTATTCTGTAAAAAAATCCCGGTAGCTATTTGATAACATATGAAAGCAGACAGGGTGGTTATACCATTTTTTTCCTAATCTCCATATTTCTGCCAACAGCAAATAACTGTTTTCTGACTTTTATTAACAGCAGCTGTAGGACTCTTCTTTACTGGCTTCATTTGATGGGTATATGAGCTGGAGGGCTAGCAGTGGACTGGCTTTCTCACTACTGGAGAAATATGGGATGTATCTGAATAAATGCATCATCTGAGGTCAGAGAGGGCTTTTGAAGTGAATTATCAGTATCTCCATACTGATCATGACTGAGTTCACACTGCAGAGCTGTCTCAGAGTGTGCAAACTGGTATAT
This sequence comes from Tinamus guttatus, assembly GCF_059628265.1. Classification (NCBI taxonomy): domain Eukaryota; kingdom Metazoa; phylum Chordata; class Aves; order Tinamiformes; family Tinamidae; genus Tinamus; species Tinamus guttatus. The sequence goes on along the minus strand of NW_028288690.1, from coordinate 1,096,705 downwards.
GTGAGATGTAATGAAATTGGAAAAAGTGCTCTAGTCATCTACTGTGCTACTGTGCTCCAGCCATGAATGGTCAGACAGCCCAAGGGATGAAATTAGTCTTAAAAAAAAAAGAAAGCAAGAAAAAAAAGAAAGAAGAAAGACCTATAAAAAGACCTACAAAATACATACAGCACGGGTACTGAATTTTTATAATGTCTTCCCTCCATGGATCTAATCCTGCTGTGCCTCCTGCTTGCTAATGCAGATGAGCATCGGTAGCTCTTGAAAGTCTCCAGATCCTATCTGGATCAGCAAGTAGAATCTACAAAGAGCAAACATGGAAATGCTCATCCAAAGCAAGGAAGGGCTTCAGAGTGTCTAAACATGGCTATTAAAAACAGTGACATAATTTTCAGGAAGTGGTGAGATCAGCTTAAAACCATGATATTAAGGAGGTGCTTTTGGGTTTCACATAGAAACACTTGTGCATTTATGAGTTTCAGATCATTCTGACATTCTACTTCACTGAGGCTTTTAGGAGTATTAGATAACATTTCACAAAATGACAAAACTTAAGATCTGTAAATACCAGTGTATTCACGGCAGAACTGCAGGAACTGCCAGTATTAAAATCTCTTGTCGTTTTAACAAAATTCTGTGTTCTATTTCTGCCTGCCTTTCAAGCCTTTAATGCATCTCAATACTTAAATCTTGTTATATATGACTGAGATTGTCTTGCAGTCTTTTGTCAACATTGTTCTTTCCTGCTAATTTGCCTATCAAAGCTTTTGTATTATTACGATTAACATCATGTACTTTCCTTCATTTAACTTGCAGCGTTAATGCAGTGATATGTACCTGGCATGACTGCACAAGTTGCTGTGTAATTAGCAACCCATTTCCCAACACATTTGGGAAATAAACTTTGTCGCAATCACTGATTCTCTTTACCAATTTTTAAAAGCTCCTCTGTAAGAGACATGATTTTTGTGCTCGTTTCAATTACGCACTGGGGTCCTGTGCATGTTGCATCGACATAGTGCAGCTGGCCTTCTGGCCCAAGAGTGAATGGGAAAATGTTGCTTTGTAAGAAAACGTGCTTGCCTGGTTGCAACACTCACTCCTTAGGCCTCTGGGAAGCACGCTTCAGCTCCCTTTTCAGTCATGAACTACTGGGCCCCGGCCAGTCCTTCTAACAAGACGGCTCACTGCAGTGCCTACTTCTTTGTGCCTCGACAAACAACCCTGCTACATTTCTATGTACAGTTAAGTCCAGTTAAGAGCTGGACACGCGAGGAAGGCTGCAGGTCTTAATTCCCTTGAGGCCCTCAGCCCTTAATCCGCCAAATGGCAGATTGGTATTATCTGCACTGCAGCTATACAATATGTTACACGCTCTTGTGACAGCTGCCCAAGGCAGAGTAGGAATCCTTTCCTGCACTTGGCAGTATTATCCACATGCTGCTTGGTTTCCAGGGCTGCAGGAGTTCCCAGAACATACTGTGTGTATCCAAGTCAAATTCTAACTATGGTCGAAGGACTTTCTAGGGCAAATAGTGGCTAAATCAATACCATGGAAAAAGAAAATGTAATGCTTGTAAAGCATGGAAAGTGCTTTCACTCTAATTCTGTCAGTGGCCAGAAGGAAATAGGACAACCATCGTGCTGTCAGTGCAGCTCTCACAATGACGGGAGAGAGCAGAACACGCTCGTATCTTTCTCAGGCCATGTTTTGCAGGGGACAAGCTGGAAGAACAAACATCTTTCTCTAGTTGTTTTAGATGCTGTTAGAAAACAAGAAATATTCAATGTCAAGCAAAGATAAAACATAACAACAAAGGCCCCAAAAGGCAGGATTCCTAGGGCATCTCTTTACGAGTCTCTTTCTATGAAGAATAACTCCAGGTTATTTTGTAGCAATAATTCAAGCTTTCAAGAATGTTTAGCTCTTGGGCAACACCAATGGCCTTGACCCTCACAGACAACCACAAGTCTGTTTTCTGTATGTTGAGCAACCTTCCAGGGAACTGCAGCTCCAGGTGTCCTCTGGGTAAAGTCCTAAGGCTCTCCTCCAATGTACAAAGCCACAAGGTCCCATGTGTGCCCACTACCCAGCTGGCTGATGAACATGGTGCAGTTTGGTGCTGTGGGCAACTGGCTGGAGAAGCCTTCCTCAAAGGACAACTACAGAGCTGTGACTGGTGCTTGGAATTAAGCATGCTGTTAAATGCTTTGTTGGATGGGAGCCTAAATGAACAACATTGTCTGGCAATTTTAGAGCAGGAGACGCCTCCTTAACCATTTGAATTTCTCAAAGGATTCTATTAACTGAGGAGTGAATCCACTGAGTATTTCATGGGACATGAATAAATGTGCTTATAAATGTGATTGACAGGAAGATGGAAGGTATCAGTGACTGGCACATTTCTGATAAGTCTACTTGAAATTATCTGATTGGCCGTCAGACTTTTTTTGCTGCAAACTTTAGATCATGCTTTACTTGACACTGATATGTTTAACTATTAACAGGTATCAGTTTGATGTCATTTTTCTCTCCAGAGGATTTTTGAGTATTCAGTGCAGGTTTATACTTATGTATCGAAAGAAGCGCTTGTCACTCTCAGCTACCATGACAAACTCAGTTTACTGAACACAATCTTGTTGTAAGATGTTAGCTTCTACCAATGGTTTGTGCAAAACTGTCTTTTGGGTGGATTATCTAGTGTCCCATGATTAAGATCTCCCTTCTCTCCTAAGCTTAATTAGCAGGTCATCCACTAATGGAAATCTAATCCTGAATTTATGTATTATTCAAGAATCATTCAAGTACCACCACCTTGAACACCATCTAAAGTCTTTCAAAGACTAAATGACAATTTCATAAGAATCTTGAAGACCAAGGGATGTCCTGATTTCAGTAATACCAAGGGTTAATTTTGTCCAATCTATTAATTATAATGCTTTCGGTCACCATGATATTTTAAGCCATGTTTTCACATGCTAGCAGCAACCTTCTGTCTTCCTCTGTAGCTGCAGATTCAATAGTAGCAGGGATCTGTGCATGTCAGGATGGTTTCTGCAGCAGTCGCAAATACACACAGTTTATAAATGTGGTCAGTGGCTGGGGAGTTGTACTAGGATTCTAGAGAGCTAGTTCTAGTCTGGGATCTGACATTGGCCTGCCAAGAAACTCTCTGTTTTCCCTTGTTATAAACAGATATGATAGCAACTGTAAAGAGTGAATGCAAAGCTTTATATAATGGTCGAGTGTTGGTCCTGCGATTTCTAGACTAACTCCTCCTCAGTCTATGACAGTGCTCTGTAACTATTATTGGAATGCACACTCATAGTAAAGGTAAATCATAAGGGTATTTATTGTATCAGATGATGTACACCAGAAATGAATATGGAAGCAAATTATTTTGGCCTGTAAGTGCAGAAAGAAAAGCTCTTTCTGTCTCAAGTAATTATAGGTATTAAGTACATCATGCTAAGAACTTTATAAATTTATCTGTATTTCTGGTTTTATTGTTAATTATCTGGATGACATTTTCGTTTGTAACAGATAATGTCTTTAGGATTTGCCTATGCTGCAACACATGGGCATCATTTTGGAGCTTTTCTATATTGCATTTGGATACATCATAGAATTTATAACAGCTTTATTTGTTTCCACCTGCCAGGACACAGTGGGATCATGGCACTATTCCAATATTAAATAAATTTCCTGGTAGCAAGATTCTCTTTTTATAAACTAAAAGGGACTCTGTGCATTGGAGCCAAGGCTGAAGTCATGTGAGAGACCAGAAAGAGCCTCCTCAGTACTGTACATCTCATATTTGTCAAATGATAAAGGTTCTGGTTTTAGAAGAAATAGTGGGATTTTCTGGTCACTAGCCAGTCATCTCAGTTAGATGCTCACTAAGGACAACTGGAAAAGTGACGTGTGCTAACAAGGTCTATCTTTTCAGCTTACAAGGAAAAGATGAAGGAGCTGTCCATGCTCTCCCTGATCTGCTCTTGTTTTTACCCTGAACCTCGCAACATGAACATCTATAAGTATGATGGTGAGTAACTTTCACTGGAAATCACCTTTCATGTCAGATTATGTGCTCATCCTGGGAAATGACTCAGTTCACTCTCCTTGTATCTAATGTTAGTCCTTTGTTATTTTGCTGATTTAACAATTATTTGCTGTTTTTGACTATTAGCTTCTATTGACTGGTTATTACTCATACTGCTAGATATTTGTTGCTGATACCTGCTAACTCAACTGCTATAGCAAGCCCTTTAAAATTGAACTGTAGTTCAACTACTCTGTAGTTCAAGTTTCAACTTAGTACCCAGAGAAGTGCAACCTATTTGAGATCTTCACAGCTAACATAATTCTTGAAGAAACCAAGAAAATATAAAAGAATGCTTAAAGCATTAATCAGCTTGGTCGTTTCTCTCAGGGGTTTGGAATAACACAGAGCCCCAGTAAGTTTCCAGAACTACTGTAAATTTTTATCTTTTGAAGATTAAGATAAAAGTAAGCTATAACAGATCAAATGGAATGTACCTCTTCTGAGAACAGTTTCCAGCCCATAATCTGCCATTTCATTTAAACTGGCAAAGGCAAAGATGCTAAATATTTTGTGTGCACTTCTGATCCTAAGCTACTGTCTGTGCTGCTTCTCTCCTCAGTATCAGTGCAGTATCAAAGGGCTTACCATTTCTTACCTTCCTGTGCAGATATGGAAGTTAAACAGATCAACAAACGTGCCTCCGGCCAGGCCTTCGAGCTGATCCTAAAGCCACCATCTCCGGTCTCAGAAGCACCACGAACTTTAGCCTCTCCAAAGAAGAAAGAACTCTCCCTTGAGGAGATCCAGAAAAAGCTGGAAGCTGCAGAGGAGAGGAGAAAGGTATGTTTTCTTACAAAGATGTTCATAATTATGCCTGAATTCATGTATGCAATAACAGCCAAGTTTCTTAATTGTTGGTATGTTTTCCATTGCATTTTTTTCAGCATTTTGCTAGCAAACTTGATTTGGTTTGATGTTTGGGGATATGGATCGTAAAATAGAAATAACTTTGGACAAGAAGCCCAGGGGAATTTCAATACACATGCTTACTCTGTGTGTTAGGTTGTACTCAGACCACATACAATAGTTGCTGAAAATCATTGCAACTCTTCAGGTATCTAAGAGAGGAATATGGGATCAAAAAGCTACTGTTCATGCTACCAGATATTGAAATCTTGTGGTGTCCGTCGAAATCAGTCACAATGTCTAGGCAGCTAAAATGTCTGCTTTGTGCAAGATGGAGGGTCAGCCCTGAATGCGGAGCACTCCAGGCCACTCTCCTGAAGGATGCACAGCTGCTAAGTAAGCACTGCCAGCAGCACTCCTCAATGTTGGCCTTGTAGGGTTATCTACAGAACAAGTCTTTTCCTCCTCATGACCTTACTCACATTTCACAATTCCTAAGCTTTCCACACAGAGCTTGGAAGGGTTCTTAGACTGTCCTCACCAAGTTGTTGACCCTACAAATGCAAGGTGCATGCAGTCTTAAGACCACATGGGCTATTTGTCTTTCATGATGATAGTAGTATTGAAGACATCTTATTTTGTACTCCTGCTAAACTTTCTCTGGGACAGATTTATATTTGTTCTTAGTCAGAACTAGCTCAGATTGCATTTTTGTTTTGTTTGCTTGCCTGTTTGCTTGCTTGCTTTCTTGCTTTATTTTTTTCCAGAAGATAAAAGACCAGATTATAGATCACATAGGTCAGAGGAGGACCGACAAAGCTAACAAGCAGCTCACACTGGCAGTCTGATTCTTTTAATCTGAAATCGGTGCTCTTCTGTATGGGGCAACCTTTTATACAGTGTTGCACCATTTGAGGGAAGTCATGACTGGCTGCAAAGGCCACAGAAACACTCCAGCCATGGTAATCCTTTGTGCTGGTTAACCCATTTCCTTGTGCTAAGGCCTTTTTGTAATAATCAGCTGACATCATTATTCTGTGGCAAATCTGCCCCAGCAGTAAAAAATGACATTTACAGAATCTTCTCCAGACGTGGGCAAAAACGTCTAGAGATGTTCAGGTACAACAGCCATACCATAGATACCACATGAAGCATCTCCTAGCACAAAAAAAAGCTCTCCATTCTTCTCTCACTCCCGTCACGCCGGATCAATTTGTCACTTCCAGGAGCATCAATGGAGCAGTCACACTGCTGTGGCCTAATGCAGTCCATTGAAGTTGGTAGATCTGGACTACTGACATGTGCCCCATATGCCTGACCTTTATTTTTAACTTTCAGCAGAACCTCACTCATTTGAACAATTCACTTAGCCGAACATTGAAGCGCTGCAGTATTTGCTATTCCTGCTGCCTTGCTAATGCACGAATTTATGTGCTTTAATTTATAAACATTACTAATATTGCTTCTTTAAGTTTTACTTCTCTGTGTTTTAGTACAAGGACTTGACCATATATGAAAAGAATATGCATTTGCTCTAGTACATATCCAGCAAAATGAGATTTCATGTGTCCAAATGATGATATACTTCAAGGACTCTAAATGTGTGAAATGCCTCTATCCTGAAGACAAATACTTGAATAAAGAAATGGAGACAGAAAAAATGGAAGCAATTAAGAAACCCAATATTATGCATATACTTAGTAGAAAATATAAACTGTATGTCCCAGAAATTTCATTTCATTTAGCTTCATTGATTACTGTTTGATTTTCCTCTAAAGGAAAAATCATTAATGGTAATCAGTGTTAACAATACAGCCATTTCTTTCCCTTCCTATGAATGAACATATAACTAAGTGAATTATTTTGATAGACAAGACCCTCCACATCATCACTGCAGCAGAAATTGTTAAGAAAGGAACAGAAAACAAAGCAGAAAACTCATTACATTACCCTTAAAATCCCTGGTGTTCCCACATCCCAAATATTGCCTTGGAGTTTGGGTCTGAAAGACTATAGTGCAGAGAAAGATAAAAAAAAAAAAAAAAAAGAGGAATAGAAATCCATAAGAAGATATATTAAATGGCTCCCCACTCTTCGCTGGGAACAGACAAGGTGGAAAGTAAAATAGAAGTCTATAAAGGCCTGAATGGTAACGCAAAGAGGAAGAGGAACAATCACGTTATGGCTTGCGCAATCCAGACAGGGAGAAACACTCAATGAAACAACCAGAGAGCAAGTTCAAAACACAGAGATAACCTTTGCATGAGTTGCTTGATCAAGGTGTTGGATTTCCTGCCACAGGATGTTTAGAGGACCCTACCATATTAATTATCTGAAAAAGAGAATTGCAAAATCCATGGAACACTGCTTGTAGAAAATGATAAAATGGATGCAACCTCTGGGTCAGAAAATATATAACCTGATGACAGCTGGAAATGACAAAGATATATGAAGGGAAGGACCAGGCAGATTTGCTGAACTTCAGCTACACTTTCCCTAAGCATCTTCCACTTTCTCCTTCTAGACAAACCGAGTATATTTTTTTCTGAGATCTCGCATGGATGGCAGTTATTAGCACACTTTCCTATCCATGCACCATAGCTCTCAGGCATAACCAGTCTAAATCATGTTCCTCCAGTACACATCTAATTAAAATCAAGTATAACGAATGGATGAGAATTCTCATTTTTGTAAAAGTAATAATTGATTTCACACTGTTTAAGAATTAGGCTCTGCTAATTAGACAGTGTTCATTAATACATTTTCAAATTCCTGTGAGAAAATCTACACCAATCCATGCACTTTAGCAGTCTCCTATTAATGCTATTTCCTGTTTCTATACTTCCCCATACATGTTCACAGTCCTTCTTCAATTTGTCCCCCCAGTTTTTTTCAATTTTACCTCACTTAACAGGCCCTCTTAGTGACCCCTTACTCTCAGATTAATCTGGATGCATGGGATTTTTTTTTTCTTTTACACCACATAGCGAGAGACATTTTGGCTAGTTATAGATTTGTCCTTTCCATTTATAGAATTCTCTTCACAGTATGCCGTTATTATCCCATTATTTTTAGGGGGGTGTGTGCTATATTTTCATACCTTGGTAGATATTCAAAAAGATCTTGCCACCCTTCCCAGTTAAGAAATTAGGCCACAGCAACACTGTGAGCAGCAGAAGTTTATTCCTCAAAGAACATTTAGCATTTATCAATTTCTACCCACTAGCCCTGAATATTTAGCCATTACATTGGATTCATAGACTTCAAAAGCCCTACATGGAATTATATATCTTTATTGCCTTTATTCAACTTATTAGCATGAAAATGAAACTCCAAGGGGATGCACATTTCTACTAGATTTTGGATTATGGGAAAGAAACTATATGCAATTAAATCCTCTTAACAGCTTTGTATGTGGATGAAATTTAATCAGGTTAGTCCCTAGCGCTTAGCACCACCCGTAATGCTGAAGAACAACCATATTTTTTAACTTTCATTCTGCTGGTTCTATGATTACAGCAATATGAGCTTTTAATGCCATTGTTATATTGCTATGAGGTGCTCCCACTCTGCCACCCAGCCTGGGCAAGCTCACTCAGCTACCCAGGGAGCCCAGCTCAGCACCAAACTTGCTGTCCCACCACAGCATTAAATGGCTTCCCTCAGAATTTGTACTAAAATTTTTATTTTAAAAATTAACCTGTAAGCAGAAACATTCATAGGTGACCTTTGGAGGAAGGCCCCATGAAATGCTTTAAACTGAAATAATTCAGGATCCAGACCTTATAAAATAATGATCGTTTAAGTAAGTACTTGTTCTCAGGGCAAAGTCTCCAAGACAGCTTAGTCACACAGACCGTGCATGACGTATACCTCATATACTGGGCACAAAATATTCCCTTCCCCAAAGGGGTGAGAAGCTACATTCTTCCACGTTATTCCTACTTCCCTCTTTCATATCCCATTTGTGAGGGAGCAGGCCAGGCTGGGAGGAGAAGCGCTGTCCAAGGCATCGTCCTCCTTTCTTGCCCACCTATTATTTGGCTGTGTTTGTGCAGACACAAAGTACAAAGGTACAAAATGAAGTGCAGTCGCTTTGTAGAAAGATCCCAGCAAGACTTGTGGGGACAGCATAAAAACTAAAGTCTTTTTATCTCATTTTCATTTACACCATAGTGTTTCTATATATTGTGCTTTGCGTCCAATTTTGACAATAGTTGCCCAAAACTGCAAGCCAGTTGGCAATTTCTCATGCAATAGAAAAAAGCATTAGGCTGTCAGTTATATGCCCATATCACCTGCTAGGAGAGGGTTCAATGCTAGGCACAAAGGTCTGTTTGAGAGGATTCAAAGTCACGAGCAGAGATAACACACAGAGTGCCAGCAAAGCCTCTCCTAGAAGTCTGCAATATACTCTGCCGTCAATGAGCCATCCCAATACTGTGAGACAAATTGACCTGCCAAAATGATCCTCATTTACTTTAAAATGCCAGGCATCTAACTGTTGTAGATCCAAAAATGCCTCAAAAGCTTGTAGGGACATCAGGTAAATGGTTCAGGTGATGCCTGCTACATCAGCTTGGCATCTCTTGTTCTCCCCAGTGAGCCAAAACCTGGAGGACTGTAACTTTATGCCAGTTTAGGAAGAGAAAGGAACTGATCAAAGTAAGTTTTCTTGTTTCTCATTGTGGGCAGCCTGTTTTTTCCCTTTGCATCCTTAGCAAGCCTGACCAAAACTCCTGAAATAAGGTTCCTGACAAAAGGATTATCATCAAAGTTTAAACACAGTTTTGGACCACATACGTCACTAGAAAATTTGACACTGGTTTCAACAGAACTAGGATTTAAGCTTCAGCTTTTGCTTGCAGACTGCTCTAGCTCTCCTGACTGAAGATCATTGCACTCGTTTGCTCTGTAGACCTGCAGGGCAGGAGCAACCTCCCTCTTTTTCTCGTCTGCCATTGCTTTGGCAGAAGAACAGTGCTTCAGTGTGTGTATGCAAACTGTCTGGGACAGTGAGTCTTCACATCAGCCAGACAGGGTCTAATGTAATAGAATACTCTAAAAATAGTACACTCCAGTGAGGAACAGAGATTCAAAGAGTCTGTGCAATGAGGGAGATCTGACTTGACTCTATTCCTTTACTTTTTTTTGGGGGGGGGGGGAGGGGCAGGGGGAGGAGAGAGGAACAGGGAGGGAAGGTGGTGGGCCAGAGTATATTGTTTCCTCTGAAAATGTCACTGCTTCAAGTCATCATTTCTTCCTGATTAATACCTAGGCTTTATTGTGGCATTTACACTACAGTAGAAGCCTTTAATCCTGTCTCTTCACAATCTGATCCATTAATAGTATCTTTTAAATATACAATACACTAAGGCATATCAGAGTTAATGCAGCTTCTACTGAATGTTTTAATCTAAAAAAATCCAGTGAGTGAATGAATATTGTGTTTTGAAGGTGGAGTTCTCGTAACGGGATAGTCTACCTCATACATCCTAATATCTAAAATAGTCAGGTGAACGCATTCAAGCAGAAAATCCCTAGTTTAAAAGCAATTGCCTGAGCCCATTTTCTGCCTTTAAGAATAATCAGTTCATTTTATCTCTGCATAAATGATTTCAATATTTGGGTGTACAAGTTAAAGAGAAGACGACAAATGTGAGAAAATAAAAGTACTTGTTGTTCAGACAAATAGGATTTTCTTCTTGTGAGCAGTAGTTAAAAAGTAAATATTATAAGTCCAAAGCCAATTTCCGTAGATAATTTTGCTCCTAATGTGAGTGTTTAGATGTCTGCATCTATATCTGACCAACTAATCATGAGATACAGGATTTCTTTTGAAGCAGGCATCTCTGAAGACTTCTGTTTAGGGGCATATGATACTTTAGAAATATAAGATGAAGGTCATAAGATGTTTGCCTGTATTAGTCATCTTTGTGCCACATTATTACATTTCTAGGAGCAAAACTATCTCTATCAGGAATGCCTTACAACATTTTTAGTCCTCAACAGCGAGCATTTGAGATGGCAACTGTAGACGCATTATTAAGCCCTTAAGAAGTCAGTGAGTTATTCCTCACTTGTTTTCTCTCTTCTCCTCTTTCTTTTCCTCCTTATTAGTATTTTTATCTTTCATGCTATTTTCATTTTTTTTAACTCATTTTCTTAGAGTTACAAGTTTCTTTTAGACAAAAATGAATAGCTATAAGAGAAGCATTTATCGTGAGCCAATTACAAGTGTACTAGAAATGGACAATCAAGCTGTTGAGAATATGATTTCCAGCAGTCTACACACCACAATGCTGGGAATAAATTTGGTAACAATTTTTTTTTCTTATGCTGGAATCCCATGTCAAGACTATGGCAGTCCAAACACAACGGCTAAATGCCAACACAAGCAACAAAGCCGAGGGGTGATTACATTAGGAATCAGGGGTCATTCATTTTAGCTATTTCTGGGTGTTTAGTAGACTTTGAACAGACAGGGTGGCCAGGTTCTTTTGCCAAATCGGTTTGAAATGGATAATCACTCCACAATTCAGAACAAAAACATGTCAACTCTATTCCAAAAATGTCAGGAGGGGACTGAAAAAATGATCTGAGCACAAGGGAAATAGGCAGACACAGCTGGTGTACAATGGCATTAGAGGAGTTCAGAGCATCAGCCTGAATGAAACTCTGCCCTGGGGATTTAGTTTCTTTTTTTCTTTATTTCTTTTTTTTTTTTCTCTCTCTCCCTTCCTCTGTATTTTTCACCAGACCTGGGGTGCCTTAAACATTTTAAATGAGCAAAAAGAACACATTTTAAGGCATATCATAAAAGAAAATCTTGTTAGGAGTGTGCAGTTAATTCCTGAGGCCTGGTTTAGATTTCATTCAAACCTTACTAGTGCCAATGCAATTTACATTCAGTAAATGCTGAATTAGGGGATGAGGATTTTCTTTATTAGTGGCCAAATTAGTTTTGAATGTGCTGTCTCCAAAGACAGCCTCTAGAACTGTGTATTTTAAAATACAGTGCTCTGATTTTTCACAGTTCTCTTAGATTTATGTTTATAAAAACTAGTCCAAAAGATAAAGCATCCGAAGGGAAGAAAACTTCTCCAAGCTCAGGATCGGTGCATTCCTACAAGAAAGAAGTCAAGCAAGGTGGGCAGGAGACCTGTGTGGATGGGCAAGGAGCTGTTGAGTAAACTCAATGAGAAGAAAAGCACGTACGTAATGTGGAAGAAGGGCCAGACCACATGGGAAGAATATAGGAACATTGTCAGAGATTGCAGGGATGTGACAAGGAAGGCCAAGGCCTGTTTGGAATTAGAGTTAGCGAGAGATGACAGGGACAACAGGAAGGGCTTCCACAAATATATCAGCAACAAGAGAAAGACTAGGGAAAATGTTAGTCTGCTGCTGAATGGGGAGGGTGCCTTGGTGGCGGATGATGCAGAGGAAGGCAGAGTTGCTAAATGCCTTCTTTGCTTCTGTCTTTACTGCTAGGGCCAGTCCCCATGTACTGAGCCTGGAAACAAGAGAGAGAACCAAGAGAGAGGAGGACTTTCTGATGGTCGAGGAGGGTTGGGTTAGGGATTATTTAGGCAAACTGGACACCCATAAATCTATGGGCCTGGATGGGATGCACCCAAGAGTGCTGAGGGAACTGGCAGGGATCATTGCTCAGCTGCTCTCCATCATCTTTGAGAGGTCATGAAGAGCGGGGGAGGTACCAGAGGACTGGAAGAAAGCCAACGTCACTCCAGTCTTCAAAAAAGGCAAGAGGGAGGAGCCAGGAAACTACAGGCCAGTCAGCCTCACCTCCATCCCTGGAAAGGTGATGGAGTAGCTCATCCTAGAGACCATCTCTAGGTATGTCAAGGAAAAGAACGTGATCAGGAATAGTCAGCATGGATTCACCAAGGGAAAGTCGTGTCTGACAAACCTGATAGCCTTCTACAATGAGCTGACTGGCTGGATGAGCTCTACTCAGCTCTGGTGAGGCCGCACCTGGAGTACTGTGTGCAGTTCTGGGCTCCCCAGCACAAGAAGGACATTGAGCTTCTAGAGAGTGTCCAGTGGAGAGACACGAAGATGATTAAGAAGACTGGAGCATTTGTCATACAAGGAAAGACTAAGAGAGCTGGGCCTGCTTAGTCTGGAGAAAAGAAGGCTGAGAGGAGATTTGATTAACATGTTCAAGTACCTGAGGGGTGATTGTAGGGAGGATGGGGCCAGGCTCTTCTCCATGGTGGCCGGTGACAGGACAAGGGATAATGGGTACAAGGTGAAACACAGGAAGTTCCATCTCCATGTAAGGAAGAACTGCTTTCCTGTGAGGGTGACAGAGCCCTGGAACAGGCTGCCCAGAGAGGTTGTGGAGTCTCCTTCTCTGGAGATCTTCCAAACCCGCCTGGATGCCACCCTGTGCCACGTGCTCTAGGTGTCCCTGCTGGAGCAGGGGGGTTGGACTAGATGATCTCTAGAGGTCCCTTTCATTCCTAAGCATTTTGTGTGATTCTATGTGAAAACGAAACCTGAGAAATGGACAAATACCCCAAAGTCCCAATGGCTTTTTGATATTTCCCATTGCAAGCCAATACTCCTTTCAAAAGTGTTATAGGCCCAGTGAAAACCTTATCTTTTATTCTGGAAAAGTCTGCTTTTTAAATCTGGGAATGCTTTATTTTATAACAAATTATATATATTTCTAATGTCGTGAGATGTTAGACTTTCAAAATAAGAAGTCACTCCCCAAAACTTTCATGAGAAAGGACTTTAGAATTAGCATCTTTTCTATTCAAACTCCTAGCAGGAAAGGAAATACCTCTTTAGATTATCAAAGTTACCTTGGGATCATTTAAGCGAAGAGTCCCCAAAATTCATACCAGAAACCAAATTTTAATGATTATAACTTTTTCCAAAGTAGATGTAGAATTGCTATTGAATAGTAAATAAAACATAAAAAGCTAAATTGTGGGAAGAACTTCCCACATTAAGTACAGGTCAAGTTAAGCCACTCTTGTTGGTTCAAAAAGGGTGAAAATGGCTGAAGATGTTCATTTTTTTATTATTTTTATGTTGTACACAAAGTATTTCAAAATTATTTTTTTCCTTTTTGAGGTAGGCCAATACTTAAAGAAACATTGAAGGCTAAATATATGGAAGCAAATATTTGCTCAAAAATAACCTATTTGTTATTAGTAACTGTGGTAATAATAATTATTAACAAACTTATGAAAATTATTGATAGTTTTTTTAATTTGGGGGGGAAGGTATGATTTTTGAATCAGTCTATAAAATTCCTTCTTTGCCCTGCTCTCTCTGGCTTCTTTTCCTCCCTTTCCCCTTCAGCAAAGCTCCCCCTCCTCTTGGCTGAGCTGATCTGGGGACTTTCTGTTCTTACTTGCAGTACCCTTTGGCCTGCGCAACACTTATTTTGCGTGAGACCAAGAACTGAGAAATATTTGCTACTCAGCATGTTCCTATTCAGCATGTTCTATAGTGGGAGGTAAAACAAGGAGGAGCCCTTCTTAGGTACAAACCAATCTAGGGGACCATTTCCTTCAGTAAGTGCTTTGAGATCCCACATAAATGGGCTATGAGCCGTTAACTGGAAGCAAACCAGAGATGACAACAAATAAAGTAAATGGCCAGGATTTGCAAAAGCAGCTTTCCCCTCTGATTTTGAGCAAGCCAATGTAGTGTTTTAAAGCAACATATATTTTTCTCGAGTGTCTTGCAGCAAGATATTCTGCCTGGCTTTTGCAGTCTTTTCTAGAATCTACCTAACTTGCCTTGTCAGTATGTTTGGTTTTATGTACATCTTACTTTTGCTAAAATGTTTTTCTTCTCCTTATAGCTGGATTTCACTCACCTTAAGGAACTGCAGGCTTTTTACTGCATTTGAAACCACTCAGATAGAAGTTAATAAGATTCATTACCGCAGACCATAATTATTGGTTAAACTCCTTATTTCAGGTCTTTAATTAAAATTTTACAGATAACAATGTTGTGTTGTGATCTGCACTGAAATATTCACATAGCTTCCCAGAGCCTTGTTTCATTCCTCATTTTCTGTTTTGTTTCTAATGTTCCCTCTAATTTATTTTATGCAAAAGCATAACATGCTGTTTATCACTTCCAAATAACCCTCCTGAAATATATTATCTTTTTGACTAGACTTGCCTGGAGAATGGGCCCAACACTGCAAGCTCTTTGGCTTCTCTACAAGAATTAGTGGTTTCATGTTAGTAATTTGATTTAAAATAATAGAAAAGCTTATAATTCTGAATAATGGATTTAGAATGAAGAATAGCACAGTGTTGTGCATAAGCTGCATTTAATTCCTACATGCTGCTTCCATCTTCCTTGCAAAACATAAGCTTTTAAGTAAAAATTGTGGTATTTGGGTATTTTTTATAGAATAAAATCCTTTTCATTTTCCCTCTTTGTTATCAGTGAAGTGGAGCCAAACAGAAGTATAATGGAAAGAAAACACTGTCTGAACAGCTAGTTCTTAGCTTTCACTACTGTAGGCATCAAAGCCTCTCATGACTATTCAATCACGTACTTTTAAGAGCAATCCAACTTAGGCAAAACTGCACCTCCATTTCTGAAGCCTCTTTCACCACCGCACATAGCTTCAGTCCTCAGTCCTTATCGCCTCCCATCAAAGTGCTCATGGCTAGTGTAGTAAGCGAGGCAAGGAAAGGCAACGGCACACGGCAGTGTTGCTTGCCAGGAGACGCGCTCCACACACGTCACGGCCTCTAAGCCCCTGTGACTGAAACTAATCCTGTTTATACACAGAAGTGATTATACAAGCAATGAACGTAACAACAAAAAAGCAAACTTTGTACGGTTTCCAAACTTAGTGAACTGTTGTCCTTAGGGAGGTTTTGCTCCACGTAAGTGTTTTGTGAGACACTCATTTCAGCCACCTGTCTTGCTGTTTCCAGTCCCAGGAGGCCCAGGTGCTGAAACATCTGGCAGAGAAGAGAGAACATGAGCGAGAAGTGCTTCAAAAGGCTTTGGAGGAGAACAATAACTTCAGCAAAATGGCAGAGGAAAAGCTGATACTGAAAATGGAACAGATCAAAGAAAACCGTGAAGCTAATTTAGCTGCTCTTATTGAACGTCTCCAAGAAAAGGTAACTGTGCCATCCCTCCTCACCATATGCTAGAGAGGAAAGTCTAATCAATAGTTTTAAGAGAGAGCATGGAGTAGCTCTTTTCTCAGTTGTTAAAGTTGAGGGATTTTTATAAGTAAGAGCCCCTGGTGCCTATCTAAAACACAACTCACTTTTGAAAGAGACTGAGCTTTCCTGTATCCATATCACCAATTCTGCTGCTCCCTGTTCCTGCTGCCCTTGATCTTGGTCTAGGGTTTTGTGCCAGCTGAGATCCATGTCCTTATTCCTTCTGACATACAAAGGCAAGGGTCCAGTGTTAAAAGGAGAAGGAAAGCCAAAGAAGGGTTGATTTTCTAGCTTATAAGAAGGCACTGTGAACAAATTAAAGGTCACTTGTGCTTAGAATTTGGCTTTTAAGAAATGTCAGTGACCAAATCAAACAGCTGTAATGTCAGTTTAGTTTTTGGCTTTTCAGAGGGGAAAGATGGAAAAAGAGAAGGGAGAAAAAGCTTTCTTACGCATCAAAAGCTTTCTTATACATCTTCTGTAAATCACGTAACTCAAAGAGAGTAAATCTGTTTTAGAGGCCTTTGTAGAGCTAGAAGAATTCCCTTTAGGAAACAGGTAAATCCTAAAGACCACAGTGCAGGACTGAGTGTGCTCTTCCCAAATAAGCCCTTTCAAGCAAGAAAAGGAAAACTGTAGTTAAAGATTTAGCAGTGATTTTAATTGGTTCTGCAGGAATGATTAGTTGGTTCTGTCAAAAATGAACTGTCTAATATCCTGCAAAGAGGCATAGACAGAAAATCTCTCACAGTTTTTTCAGTGAAAACAGGCGTCCTTCTGAGGACTTTTCAATAATCCCCTGTCCTTCTTCAGTGGAGACAAAAGTATTCTTTCAGAGAGGAGGAAAGAACACGAGTTTTCCAAAAAATGCTGTTACTAGTGAATATGAACACTAGATAATTATCCTTCTGGAGGACTGTGGCCAAATCACTTGACTATTTTTGCATTCGTTTTATTTGCAGGCTCATATCCCTAAGCTTATGAAAACAAAGGAAAAAGGCAATTAGTCATCCTTGAGGTACTAAAAGGAAATGGGAAGGACAGCTGGAGCATCTCTGTGTACTAGATTAGTGCTAACATTAAGACTATTAAGCCCTTTTTCCTCTGAAATGTGATAGTAAATCTTTGAATGAAATCCAAATAACATTACTGAGTAAATATGACAATAACATATCTGGGAAACCTTGTATAGACCAGAAATTAATCATTGTGTGACTACTATTTGCACAAACAAAAAAGTCAACCCTACATATGCAGGAAAAGATGAAGTGAGATATCTAAGTCTTCAAAACTCACCCATAAATGTGGATGTCACCAGGTTTTGGAAGCACTCAGTATCAAGGTAATTTGTATATATTGCAATTAACTGGAGCTCTGAGGGAGAAGACCTTTAGAAACCTGGAGCTCAGGATTACAGATAGTATAAGAAACTGTGATCTACAGTTTCAGGTGTCTTGGCCTGTGATCCACAGTCCAACTCAGGCAATAAAAAGATTCCTGTTGATTTCAATAAAATTTTGACCAATCTGCATAGAAGATTTTCTAACGTATATAAAGACCTAGCAAGTAGCTCAAGTTGAAGTCTGCTAGGATGGATATTTGCTTTTATAATCACCTTTTTATGTTTGCTATTGGGTTCTCGGTGGTGGAGGTGGTTTCAGGGATCAGACACAAGGGAGGTAAAAGTCTGGGAGTTTGACAGTTGAAAAGGACAGAGGTATAAACTAAATCCCCTAAAGCCCAAGAGCTGCCAGAAATAATACAGTTTTATAAACATCATGAGTGGAACATTCCTAAATTTATTTGACAGCTGTTCCTGACCACAGGCCCATTTCCACAGAAGTATCTGAATATACAAATAAGTCTAAAATAATTATGAACTGTTTCTGTGAGAGAGAAGACAACATGGCCAAAGATGAACAGAAAAGCTTAGCACTGAAGTTTGCCAGCAGCTCCCCTACTACCTCAGAGCCGGAGAAGGCACCAAGAAGGACAGCTAGCCCATCATTTGGTCTAAGGGGATGTTTGAGATACATAGATTGACTTGACTGGGTAGGACTAAACTCTCTGACCTTACATTATGACTGCTAAAAACTACAGATAGCATAATAACTATTGTGTCTTCTGCATGCAGTGTGCAAGCAAGGAATTCAAGCCCATTCATCCTTCTCTATATCTGCTTTGTTGGCAACATTTAGGAAGTTGAAAAAAAAAAGTGGGCATATAGCACATTTTATGCAGCAAACACCGCCTCTCAGTGTAGACCCTTAAAAGGAAACTCTTTTAGGTGTTGAGGACCAGATGTAAGGCCTATATCAGACATAAGACCGTGCCCTGGAAGTTTTGCACAGAGGTGAAAGGCACAACCTCAATGGGGTTGTCATCAGAGGTCTTCCTAGGAACGCAGAATGAGAAAGAGGTTTGATTTTTGCCTTCTTGATGTTTTCCAGGAGAGGCATGCTGCAGAGGTTCGTAGAAACAAGGAGCTCCAGGTGGAACTGTCTGGCTGAGAACAGCAATGGTGGATGTGACCCATCCCCACCATTAGCAAACTCCCCCTGCCTATA
Organism: Tinamus guttatus; assembly: GCF_059628265.1. NCBI lineage: Eukaryota > Metazoa > Chordata > Aves > Tinamiformes > Tinamidae > Tinamus > Tinamus guttatus. The sequence goes on along the minus strand of NW_028288690.1, from coordinate 1,077,997 downwards.
TTATTATGGATCATGAGATATCAGTATGGGAAATGTATGACATGGTTTAAAAAAAACAAGAACTCAATAAAAACTTTAAAAAAGAAACAAAAAATAAAAACAAAAACAATGCGGTCTCTTTGCAGAATGATTTGCTTGATGTTTAAAAAACTTGGATCTTATTTTGTAAATACTTACATTTTTGTTAAAAAATACAAGTATTGCATTATGCAAGTTATTTCATAATCTTACATGTCCTGTAACAGGCTTCTGATGTTGTCTATTCCCACTCAGTTGACTTAGCTGGGTCGGTTCATTTGGAGCACCTCATGTCTATCTCCATTCCCTGCGACTCTCATTCCAACCCATCAATGAGGTCAGTAGTTGTTCTATGGTGCTAGATACCAGCCATTGCCTAATAACCTAGAGCGCTTTGCCATCAATAAGCTTTGTTAAAGCAGTAGCTAGGTGACCGGTATTGTAACTTCCCAGTCAGCTGCCCAAAACAAAAGGCTCTTAAAAAGCAGTTTCTGCAAATGCAATTTGCCTACAGATTTCTGTAGTGAGCTGGCTAATGGAGGTTAAATCATTGCCTACAGATACTTGTTGCTTCTGCCTTTTGAGATGAGAGGCAGCAAATACTGCTTTGCAGCAGACATGAAAGCCAGTGATAAGTCAGTTTAAGGAAAATTTAAGAGGAACATTGTCACCATCAAGCTATGACAAATTCTAAATGATACAAATGCTAATTGTAAAGTGAGCTTAATTTACCACTTGAAAAATTATTGATGGAGCAAATAATAGCATCAAGTGGCTTTATCTGTAGATGCCATGATCTATGATACTCATCTGATGCTACCATACTGCGTGTGTAATGGTACAAAAGGCTACTGAATATTTCACCTGGAACCCGTGAGCCAGTTGTTAAGTTTTTTTGACACTGCTGACTTCCATTCGACATGACTCTTCAGTGTTAGTCAACCCTACCTAGTGACAGACATCTAGAGCTAAGAGGGCTGAAGCAGTAGGAATGACTAGACAGGGTGCTTGTGCCAAGTTCGGTATCACCAAACTTAACACATCATCCCCAAAATAGCTGCAGTTTTGAAGTTGTCCCTACCCCCCTGGAGGTTGCTGCCTGCATATTCTACTCTTCATTAGTGCTATTTTCCTGTATGTCATTGTGAGCAAGCTGTGATTAATAAAGAATTGGGGTTCTGTGAACTGAAAAAGGGCTTGTCTGTTCTCTCGCTCCATTACTTCTCTGGCATGTGGCTATTTGAGGAGGAAACCTCCTGTAATCATAAAAATGTAGAAATGAGACTTAATGCAAAACCTATTAATATGTCAAGCCTATTTCTATGCTAATACAGGACTGACCCCACAATGTGTTTTCCAGTGCTTAGACTTGGCTTATTTTTAACACTGGCATATAATTTAAGCCTATAAATGTTATCTCTGTCACAGCAGTGACACATATTAAACAAGAACTAGCCGCACACACTGACACTCTTTAATCTTGATGTAACAGTGGAACTAAAAAAAAAAAAGGGAATTTGGGTAAAGAAAAGTTAGGAATATGACCATGGGCACAAACATCATAGCTGCAGCAAGAATTTGGCTGTTAATATACTAACTTGTAGGGTAAAAGATTCATTTATGGGATTTATCGAAAACCGCAAAATAGCTATGGAAGCTGTTGAGATACAGCACTGAGATATAAAATTGGATCCAAATCCATTTAAAACTAGAGAGGTGATTCATAATTATCTCTAGAATTCTTTTTCTGATTTATTGAAAGTTGAGACACTTGTTATTTCAGGGACATGGGCCAAAAGCTCCAGATCTGCATCAGGCAGTTTCTGATCCATGAAACCTATTCCATTTCAAAACTAAGCTATGTCTCTGGAAGACTTGGCCAATAGTCAAAAAGCTGCAGAAGTTCTCCTGGGTGCAAAGCTGCAGGGTGGGTATGCAATGAGCTCTGGACCATACAACAAGAGCAGTAATCTCTAACTGTTATGAAAACTTGAGTTTACTGTTGTTCTGACAAAATTGCCCCAGCAAATCTGACAGAGGAAGTCAAATAGCAGACTTTGGATTTGGATGTTGCCAACTCTTCCAATTTTGTAGCTTGGTTAAAGACGCAGTAATTTAAAATAAACAACAACAAAAAAGTCTCGTGTAGGTCAAACTTACATTTCAGTCTGAGAGCATATTGGCTCTGGGTTGACTTCCCCATGACAGTTCACTTACTTAGTTCTCCCCTGTCTCCTTACTTGGCAAGGTCTGGCTATGCCGCAAGCCCCACTCCCACTAGCCCTGCTGGCCACGTGTGCTGACCAGCCAAGGGCAAACTCCAGTGCTGAGCCCCAGGTGGGCAGTCCAGTTTGCCTCCTTAAGGCCGAGCTCTCTTATCCCACCACTGAGCATGTCCACATGCAATGCGCCTTTTAGGATGGTCCCTGGCACTTGCTGTGCCCAACACAGGGCCTCCTTGACTGGTATTGAGCACTGCATGGCTGGTATCAAAACCGCCCCAGAGGGATTGAAGAGTAACAGATCAGTGTGAGGTGGTGGCAGGACATGCCTCCTCCTGTTCTATTTACTTGCATATCGTAACAGATTGTGGGTTTAGAGTTCATTTTGATAAGGTATAAATATACTTCAAAAGTTATTTTTCAAATCCATCTGTATAGTTAATATATGTTGGCACAAAGATGATCTGCAAAATGGCATTTTCCTTATATTACTCCAGCACTGACTTCCTAGTTGCCAACTTCGCATGTCTGCGTGACCGGTCTCTCATGCAGAGATTCAAAATAAAGATCTCTTTGTAAAGCTAAGGAATATCCCAAACATCCATTTAAACATACATTTTAAAGTAATGCATGGAAGATCTTAATTATTTTTTTTTCAAAAGCAAGTGAAGTGTTCAGTGTTTTGGGGAAAAAAACAGCACTTCCTTGATTAATTGAATCAGGTCTCAGACACATTCCCTGAGCTTTGAATGACTGAAGGTGCAGTGCAGAGCAGCTACCACAGGCAAAGCAGGATGGATCTGGGAGCACCCGTGTGACACCGAGCAGATACCTCCTCATCTTGCAGGGATGTGCAATTTCTCAGCTGCAGGCAAGGGCTGAGCACCAAGAAAGGCATTTCTGACCCACGGTCTCGGCATGTTCCACAATGACCTCCAGGTTTTGCCTCCTGACAGTTAATCCATTGGATGTGTCAAGGCTGCCATGGGAACACAGACTGAGCAAACACACAGGGACATTTCTGATCTATCAGAATTCGTGTGGTCGGACTGAAGCCACAACATTCACACTCAGACTGAAAATCAAACATTTCCAAAGCCAAGAATCTTTAGAGCTAGGATTTCAACCTATCTTTGGTCTGAATCTTTTTTTTTTTCCTTTATCATCACATGTAATGATTTTTTGAATGTCTGAAACAAAATCCAAGCACTTATGCAGTCACATAGCCATCTCTGTGCTTCTTTAGTGGTGTACAACAACATGTCACACACATGCACATGCCTCTAGGAAAGAGCTCTATTCCCAGCACCTGAAACCATGTGGAAAAGAGAAATATTCATTCCTCTTCCCCCAGGACTAAGCGATCTGACGTAAAGCATGCCCTTTAGGCAGCATGAAGACTTTCCATCTCATCTTTTCATCTTTTTTTTTTTTTTTCCAAATCCCATTATATCTAATCAAATCCTCTCATCAGGTTTTTGGTGAAGAGGAAGAAAAAGAACATTGCAAAGGTAGAGGCAGGATCTGCTTCCATTTTGCAACACATTCCCCATTCTGAGCATCTTTCAGCTGTGAAAGAAAGCAGAGCTCCACACAGCAGAAGGGATATTACTAAGTAATGAGAAAATTTTAGATACGCTCCCTTACATCTGAGGGCTGGCTGCTACAGTGATGCTGGTGCAAGAGTGCCATGCAGTGGTCAGTCTTAGTATTAAGAGCATGATTTCTAAAACCTCTGGACCATATTGCAAGGATCTCTCTCAGAAGAATACCATTTAAGCTGCTGCATGGCCATGCTAGGTCCTTATATAATGTGGATAGATGGTGGCTCTGAAATCTGAAGACTAAGCCCAGACTCCAGTCTAATACGAGTGGCAAGATCATGAGTAGCTGTAAAACTGAAAGGAGCTGATTTTCTTGGTGTTTGTGGAACAAGGAGTGGCCAGAATTGCAAATATCGTAACACCATAATCAGAAATTCTGCATTAATGCAGCCTCAGACGTTACTTGAAAGCAACAGGCAATTCCTAGCAGCCTTCTCAGGAGACAGACCAAGGAGGTGATAAAAGCAGCTTCAGGAATATAGGGAACTCTTCCCTTGCCTCAAATAGGGGGGACTGGGGGAGAATACAAGGGACTAAAGATCCAGTCTACATACATAAATGTAAACAGCAGCTCTGTGAGCAGCAGAAACAAGAACGTCCTGTGGATGCCCCATGGATTAGGGAGTTCTCCATCGTCCTGTAAAATGTCTCCGCTTTGGACATTTGTAACTTAATTCCACGCCTTTGTTTTGAGAACATCTAAGCTTGGATCATCCTGTGGGAACATTAATGGAGCTCCCTGTTCCTATTTAAATACCTCGCTCCACAACGCCCTTAGGAACACATATTGTGAGCTCTTAGGGAAACATTCGCCTCTGCAGTGCAACACCAGCCTTCCTTTCTTGGGTACCAGTAAATAACTGCTCCAAAAAGCCTGCCTGCTGAAACAGACTGCCAGATGGTTCCCCCGAGATCCGCATGTACAACTGCTTGTGACCAGAAGAGGGCAAGCTCTGATTACTTAACACGCGACTCTGAATGATAAATTGCATTTGGAAAAGCGTACTGGCCTGTGCACTGTGCTGGAACCTTGCTTCAGAGCCTCATGAAGAATGATATTCTATCATTTGTCCTAAAATCTGGATTTGCATTTATACAGCATAAAAGATATTGCTCTTTCCTTGGGCAAATTTCATTACTTTAGCTACATTTCCTTATGAATACAGCACTGGGGAAACGTTATATAAACTGAAAGGTAATGTAGTCATAAGAATAAATGGGTATAAATTAGCTGTTCCATTAGGCTGGAATTTAGGAGCTGGTTGTGAGCCACCAGTGAGCCTGAACCAGCCCTCCAGAATGGAATGGAATGGAATGGAAGGAGGAAAATCAAACTGCTTTTCAGATGGATTTGGAGCAAGCTGGGGAAGGATAACATGCCTGATTGCTCGCAACAGAGGAAAAAAAAAAAAAAAAAAACAGATTCAACAGTTGGGAACTCCCTTCCTGCCCTGTGTTTCTATGCTCCCTGATTTACGAACATTGAAAAAAATAGTAGCATTTGGATTTAGAGAGTGGACTTTAGACAGCTCCCAAGTAACTATAAATAGGTTACCTGGACTATCCTTGCTGTAGACATTAGCTCAGGCATGGCAGCAGATAAATGCTGAAATGATGATAAATGCCTTCTGCCCTTGGGGACAGAACAGGCGGCAGTACAGCTGCTCGCCCGCAGATCACAGCCAGAGCTGGACTAACAATTTCTGCTAGACTTTAGACGTGCCATGAAGAGACAGCTCGGGTTTTGATGTGCCAAGTTCCTAGGACACCCTAGCAATGCTGGAAGAAGATGGCCTTCACCCAGCAAGGTCTGGGACAGGACAGGGACAACACAATCACCCAGGAGGAAAGGAGGAGGCTGTCCTCCGGAAAATGTGGCAGCAGCACTGGAGCTGAGCGAGGGAGGAAAAGGGCAAAATCATGGGCACTGCTTCTGCTTTGAACTCCCCAACCTTACTGGGAACATCCTATGGGAACATATGGGCCTAGCCTTCTCACCTCCGTGCAGAAGACAATAAAGATACTTGGGAGCTGCATTGTGGAGCCATATGAATAGCTCTTCGGCATGAATACCATATGGATGTGTGTCCCTTCACTCCCCAGTTCATGCCAAATTATCAGGATTTTGCATTATCCAGGTGTCCTGGTTGAGGTCCACCTGAGCTAATGCCTTAGTTCAGCATTAAAGCTGAAATAGAAATTATTTCAGTTAGTACAGAAATGATACTAATGAAGATTTTTTTTGTGTATAATTTTATCCCCTTGCTTTATAAACAAACAGAAGTAGCTATCAATAATCAAATGCTTGGGCTAGTTTGAAAACACAATCATTCTTTTCTGAAAGGGTGTATTATAACTGCTGAAGGCAGAAACACATGCCCATTATCTCTGTAGCTTTGGTATGTCTTTTCAGCAAACCAAGCTGGATTTTTTAACATACAAATGATTGTGATTCCTCCTCATTATTCCCTATTATCTTCATGGTTATCCTAGGTAGTCTGTCTCTCCATGTCAAGGCCACAGGCAATTCCTCTTTAGAAGATACAATTGTGGAGGACCAGGAGGATACAGCATTGAAAGACTCACCTTAGCATTTAATGGATTAGGATGCTTAGGAATTTAGCACCTAATCATTTAACAAGAAGCTGCTAACACAAACTTCCTCTCTCGGTGCTCTGAAACACCTCAAATTTTACAATGCCCCTTAGACAGAGCTAGCTGCTGCTGTGCCTGGCACAGAATTGCTTGCATGCACCTACAGTGAAGACTAGGAGAGTTTACTAGAGCAATGTGGGCTGCTTGCACAAGTTGGCATCCACACGGAGGCAGGTTTCACATAGCAGTCTTGGCTATAGAAAGTCTTTTACACAGAATCACAGAATGGTTAAGATTGGAAGGGATCTCTAGAGATCAATTAGTACAATCCCCCTGCTCCAGCAGGGACAACTAGAGCACGTGGCACAGGGTGGCATTCAGGCAGGTTTGGAAGATCTCCGGAGAAGGAGACTCCACAACCTCTCTGGGCAGCCTGTTCCAGGGCTCTGTCACCGTCACAGGAAAGAAGTTCTTCCTCGCATGGAGATGGAACTTCCTGTGTTTCACCTTGTACCCATTACCTCTTGTCCTGTCACTGGCCACCACCGAGAAGAGCTTGGCCCCATCCTCCCTACATTCTCCCCTCAGGTGCTTATACATATTGATCGGATCTCCTCTCAGTCTTCTCTCAGTTAAACAGGCCCATCTTGCTTAGTCTTTCCTCATAAGATGGATGCTCCAATCCCTTATCTTTGTGGGCCTACACTGGACTCTCTCCAGAAGTTCAATGTCCTTCTCGTACTGGGGAGCCCAGAACTGCACACAATACTTCAGGTGCGGCCTCACCAGAGCTGAGTAGAGGGGCAGGATCACCTCCCTCCACCTGCTGGCAACACTCTTCCTAATGCAGGTCAGGATCCCATTGGCCTTCTTGGCCACGAGGGCACATTCCTGGCTCATGGTTAACTTGTTGTCAACCAGGACTCCCAAATCTCTCTCCGCGGAGCTGCTTTCCAGCAGATCATCCCCTAATCTGTACTGGTGCCTAGGGTTATTCCTCCCCAGGTTCAGGACCCTGCATTTGTCCTTGTTAAACGTCGTAAGTTTCCTCTCTGCCCAATTCTCTAACCTGTCTATGTTCCTCTGAATGGCAGCACAGCCCTCTGGAGTGTCAGCCACTCCTCCCAGTTTGGTATCATCTACAAACTTGCTTAAGGGTGCACTCTGTGCCCTTGTCCAAGTCATTGATGAACAAGTTGAAGAGCACTGGGCCCAGTACTGATCCCTGCGGGACACCACTGACCACAGGCCTCCAACCAGACTCAGCCCTGTTTATCACCACCATCTGAGCTCTGCCATCCATCCAGTTCTCAATCCTCTAGGCACCATCCCAGACACCTGCTGGCTCTCACAGCACATGCGTACAGATATAGTCAAACAGCCTATGTTCCCTGGCTCAGGCTCAGAACTGACTGAACGCGAATGGCCTGAAAACCATCTCTTCCCATGTAAATAGCTCCACAACGGTGCCAGGGTGAGCACCTGCAAGAGCCCAAGGTCACTGCTGGCTCAGTGAAGGCGACTCGGAGAGTGAGCAGGAACCATGGCAGAGATTGCATTTTCTCCCACATTAGACATCTGCTTCTCTTCCCCAGAGCACCATACAGGGTGTCCACTGGCCAAGGCTTCCTGCCATGGTTTATGGAACCAGGTTCATGGAGCCAGGTTTATGGAACCAAGTTCATGGAATCAGGTTCATGGTTCTCACTCTCCTTCTTCAGCCAAACGGACTGCTTCTGTCTTTGCCTATTGAAGACACATTACTCCTTGTTTTCGCTTTGAAGCTCAAGGCAGATTTGATTCCCTCTCTTCTCCAGGAATCAGTGGGTAAGCCCAGTTGGCTGCCCCTCTGCTGAGACTGGCTCCCAAAGCCATCTTTCTCCTCTCTGCTGCGTTCCTTTCCTGAGACTTTCTGTGACTTTCTGTGAAAGCAGGAGATTAAGGTGCACTCAAGACCTCTGAGTCTGTCCTGCGCAGGTCTGAACAGGGCAACCCAAAGTAGTGCTGATTTTCGAAGGTCTTTACAAACTTATTCTTCTGATTCCCTCTGAGTTAAGCAAACTCAAGTACCTAACAATGGTAATACTGTCTTGCAGGTTTGGTTAATTTTGCATCTTTTAAAACACCACTCATAAGAGTAGCTGCATTGGCCATGCCACGGGTCCCTTTGGAGCAGTACTCTGCTTCTGTTGGTGTTCAGGAACGGATGCTTGAAGAAGAGTATAGGCCCAAGGGGTCAGGCCAGCATGTGGTGGTGCCTCTCTATCCTTCAGCAACATGCAGTTCTGAAGGTGCCTGAGCAGGAATTATTTAGGATGCTTAATATCATTGATGGATTTATTTCTTATATTAATATCTCTAATCACTTTTTATGGTCAAGGTAGACTTCTGGTATCTGTAGCCTCCTATGACTACGAGCTCCATAGCTGGAAACTTATCTCCATTTGGTTCTCACCTGGTAGCAGTGCCTGCTATCTGCTGTATCTCTAAGTAGCTCCTCAGCTCTTTCAGAAAAAGAGGCAGTCAGGAAACATTGGAATTGTTGCCACAGAAAGGAGATATTCTGGACAAGAGCTTTATTTTTCCTCCACACTAACAGCCCCAGGTCTCTGAATCCTATTTGCCCACCCTGAACTTGGACACTACTCAGACACCATAATAGAGTAAGCCCTCAAAAGTATGGTTTGCTTATTTATCTGTTATCAAATTATTCTGCTTATCCGGGTTTAAAAACTTCAATGCTTGGGACTGGTTTAACAGAAATATTTTACCATATTACAAAACAGATGTGCAAGTGTGCAAATGTGCCTTACAGGCCTACACAAGTCAACCACATTTCTTGGCAACCACCGGCCCAATTTTTAAATATGAGGTGTTCTAGGCCAGCAGCTGCACAGAAACCCTCTAACTGGTACAGGCCACCTAAGGACAGTATTTCTGCTGTGTGAGCATGGAGCATTGACCCCAATTATATGGCAAGCTGGAGTTTTTTCCTATGTTTTAATCCTGGAAAAAATATCTCCCTTTTAAATTGAACCAATCAAATATGTGGAAAGAACATTACAGAAGATTTATTTTCCTACTCTTTTCCCAGAGAAACTAGAAAACTTCTTTTCCTGGAGAAACTATTTTTCTCAGCCCAGAAGGGAATTCCATGCTGGAAGCCCACCTACTTTCTCATTGTCCTGTAACACAGGTTAGTAACCAGGTACTATTTTACCTTTTACTTACTGTCCAAGTAAAGAGAGAAAGGCAAGAGATTTCTAAAGAAAAGGCAATTTCTTCTCAGTGAAATAAAGAGAACTGGTGCAGCCTGCATGTCTCCTTCTTTCCACTATATTTCAGACTATTTCCCAATGTACTTAGAGTCTGTACAAAGCTAAGAGGTCAGTGGAGTATTTCAGCTTGTCAAAGAAAGAGCTCCATATGCACTTTTCAGCTTTTAAGTCCATCACACCTAACGAGCAGTAACTGAATGATGTACAAATCTGGAGTGATTCACTGAATGACTGATTAGAAAAGGAAACACACCTTGCTTTGAAACAGTATATTGATTTCTGCTGAATATTGTTATCAATCTTTCCCTCCCTGCAGTGAAAATCAAATGCAGATTTCTGATACTGAAACCTGGAACAGTTGTCCGCATAAATTAAATCTTCCTTGGTTTGTGCAATATGGGAAAACACGTTCTTTCTCCTTGTTTTGCTCAGTGATCTATTCATTATTTTGGTGTGAACAATGGCTTATTTTATCATTGCTAGTGAGCAATAGCTGAGTGAAAGCACAAAAAAAGCTTTTACACTGTGGATCTCCCCACAAAATCTCTTAAAACATGCTTTCACATCTTTACATCACCATGAAGATAGTGTTCTTCGAAAGACCACCAAAAGATCTCCTTGCTATATTTACAATGATCTTAGAAGAAAGCAAACAGTAACAAAATATGAAATAATCTCCATTATAGTTGTTCAGACAAGGGCTGGTTGCAAATGCAGCTGCAAGTGGCTACAGCAGCTGCAATTTTATTGAGCTGCTAGTCTTGGAGAAAGACTGAATCTGAGATATCAAAAAGCCTAGAAGAGAGTTGGAACATCTCCACATATTTCTTGGAAATAGGTAAGACTCTCAAGTCTGCCTATCGTGAGGACTGTTTCTAAGAAAATGCCTGCAGAGGAAGGTAAATGATAGTAGCTGAAGCAATAAACCTTACCAAGAAAAAGGCAATGGCTATGTGGGTGACACTATAAATATTCATGGAATTCACTGCATTGCATGAGGTAGCTTCTACACATTGACAAAAGTATCCACGTTAGTAATTACAGATATTTTATTATCCGAGGAACAACGCTATGAAATTACGAATGTGGCAGTTCTAAGAGGAATTGCAGCAATCAGTCTGATACTGGAGAAACTATTAACTGCACATCTCCATAGGCTTTGGGTTGATATGTCCCAAAGGTTAATACAATCCACGAAGCATTAGCAGCTCCATATGGAATCACAATATTCTTTTAACATAACTGCTCAAAGAAGCTGCTGGATATGCATCCTCTGCTAAGGGGCCAGCAAAGAGGATTCTTCATGCATAGGGACACCATTAGATCTGCTCATGAACCTCAGGCAGACAAGACAGAATGGCCACTTCTCCAAGAAGAAGACCAAAGAGGTTTGCCATTCTGGTAAAAAGTGTTCTGCATTCAGGAGTGTGCAATCACACAGGCCACCATTTCAAGATTTTAAGCTGCTTTTGCAAAGTCAATGCAAGTACAGATGCTGTTCCTATATGTGATATAGGCAACTGAAAGCATAAATTGAGACTTCTCCAGCTTCGTCTTCTCACCCACACTTTGGATGACTCATATGCTACCTAACTTAGTATAATGGATTCTCTCATGACCCAGATCCTCCAGAGAATTGCCCTAGTTACCCATATAAGCTACTTGTCCTCTGAGTAAGCCTGTGTGTGGTACTGAGCTTCATTTCATGAGCAGTCATAAGAGAATATTACCCTATAGACTTCTGAAATGCTGTTGAGTATCTTAGACAGAACTCCTTACTGCAAACTGCTTAATATTTTCTGGGGAACAATGGCTACATTAGCGAAAATATACAAAGGAAAAGGCATGTAGTTTCCAAAATATATCTGTTTTACCCCGTGTTATGTATTTTGTCTGTAGTGCTATAAAATAAGATAATAGTCACAAGTCCTGGTAAATGGTTTCATGACAAACACAGATCTTTCTTTGGGATTTACACCAGGGGATAAAGCAATATAAATAACAACATAACACATCATTTTGAGGGTTTGGACCTCATCAATTCACGTGTGCTTCTTGAAACAGTGCATTGCTTATCCTATAAAAACCTGTTTAAGTCACATACAAGGAATTGTACAGTACTTGTTGTCAAACTGAGCAAGTGTTTTATTTTTGAAGAATTAACTTTGCCTCTCAGAAACCAGATGTGGATCTGCAGAATAACTTAAGGATAGATTTCTTTCCTTCTTTTTCCCATTAATCACAATCTGATTATATAACAATTGTTTTTCTTAAACCCAGACCTTTTCATGGATTGCTAAATGAGAAATACATGAATTATTATAAAATTGCTGTGACATTTTGAGCATAAATAGAATTTTCCCATCAAACATTGATAATAACTGATGTAAATGTTTTGTGCTATATTAGCATTAACTGATTTTGATCATTCTTGTTTTCATCCTAACAGAATGTTTAATGACTATTTGTTGTTCAACTGTTATGTCAGTTTTTATTTTCTTGGTTTTTTTTTAAAGAAGGTAAGCACTCACAAATAAATCAAAATAAAATATTTTCAGTTATAGACTTAGATCTTCATATTTTGACCTTATTTTAAGAAAACACAATTTAAAATTAAATACAAACCTTATAGAAAAGGTCAATATAAAGTATCTAAAACACATAAAAAGTGTGGTCATTCATTGGGTGTCTAATAAAGGTTCTGACATAAATATTCATGGATATCCATGGGAATATGTTCAATAATATAAATAAATGATGGACCGGTCTCCAAATTGGTCATTCAGTATCTCAAGGATGAAGAGCTGAGTCGAGGAAAGCATCTAGAGTTGGTTAAGTAAATGAAATAATGCACATTGATAATGAATCCAGGGAACTTCAAATAAATCTTCCTTTTATCTAGAGACCACATCATGATCTGCCCTAAAATGGAAGGCACATTGCTATTGATCTAGAACTACGGCAATCATTCATTCATCACTTGTATTCAAACAGTATCTGCACTTGACATAGATGAATTTTCTGGTTGAGTTATCTTCTTTCTCATGAATTCTCATGAGTTTATGAAGCCTGCTAATCCTTGCTGTATTAGTAATAAAATCATTGAAAAAGTAGATTTTGTACAAGACTTGCAAACAATAACAGACTCTACCCAGCAGCAATACACCTAAGGAGCAACATGTATTAACAGCAACTACTCATTTTGTGCTCACTGCAGTCAACCCTGATCTCATGTTGAAGAAAAATGCACAGAAGAGCTTGCCTGTGCTAATCTGTCCTCAAGCTACAAAGTCTGACCACAGCCTCGTAGATCCTATTCAGTTTCTGCCATCATCTTAGGTGCTAAATCTAAAATCAAGGATGAGGTATACATGTAGTAGATAGCATAAAGATGAAGGCAAAGCATGATAATCCTGCCATAAAAATTCCATGTTTAGGGAAGCTTCTTTAACAGGTCTTTTGGAGGAAGATTTAATGATACATATTTTCTGGAGAGCTCCAGTGGCCTGTCACTCTGAACACTTGGTAGAACCGGAAGAAGCTGTCAGGACTAGAAGAGCTCAGGAGTGATCCCTTATAGTTTAGGGCTATTCAAGATGATAGCATACATTTGCTGAGCAGAACCAGGCAAATCATGAGCTTATGACTCTGACCAAAGGTCAATGACCTTATTCCTGGAGCCATCAGGAAAAAATGCAGCGCTCCTTGACACATTCAGGAAATCCCATGCCTATTTTTGACGACTATCACATGGTAGCTGGCCAGCATATTTTGCAGACATGCAAATGCTCCCAAAAAGACTCATTTACTAATTTCTTAAGGAGAATCACAATATTTCTAGGCTCTCCACAAGTCAGTAGCATCTCAGGACAGGGTCAGCTGTGAAAAAAGTATTCAGCATGTCATGGGTCACTTCAGCTCACTTCTCAATAAACAGTGCAGGGCTTAGGGCTAATTCACGGGACACCTTACAAAGATCCAGACACCAGAGGAAGGAGAGTGTCAAGGCAGTGAAGCTGCCTTTGTCACAGATGAAACCTGGTCCTGAGCACAGATGTGCTGTTTTGCAGAGTCTCAGGCAACTAATAAAAACATAACTTTGTTCAGATTTGAGGAGTTCTTTGCAGAAAGCTGAAGCCCCTTAGAGTAACACTCTTCTGTCAGCAGCAAATCAACTATGTGCATGTTATGCCAGCTGAGCATCTCTTTTAGCATTTTGAAGCATACTGTCACGTAGGAGGATGCTAGGGAAGCAGTAAGAGAGAGAGACAAAAAACAGAAAGAAACAGGAAGCCAGGGCCTTGTAAGTCTCCAATGGAAATGGTTTTCATGTGAAATGACCTAAGTGTCAAGTATGAGTCACTGCTGCCGTTTCTCTCTGCCCAAAAGAGGGAAATGTACATATTGTGGTCAAGGCGAAGCCTGCTGGGATGATAGATATTGTGAAGTTTGACTCCAGCACTGCCAGGAACTTAATAAGGATATCTCTGCACGGTGCCCATTACATTAGGAAATGTTCTGTGAGGCCTGGAAATGGGCTCTTCCAGCTAGTATGAGTTTATCAACATTTCGGTGACAGAAAGTGATACTCTTGTAAAGCTCTCCTGAAAGGCTGCCCACAGTTGGTAGCTGTGGTGTCTAATACCAGTTTCTTGTTTAAAAAACAACATTGAAACAAGAAACCTATAGCTGTACTTCATTTTCCTCCTTTGCTTTATACCAAGTGCAAGTGATTACTGGCAGCTTGATGCAAAATAAAAACTGGATTTGGGTGTTTTATTTAGAAATATAAAAGACAAGAGAAGTGCCTGTGAAGACATGTGCACACATAATATCTCTTCTTTTCAAGATCACTGCCTTACATAAGGTAACCTGCTCAAAGGAAAAACAAGGTGGCCTAAGTCCTCAGCCATTACAGTATTTTGCTCAGAGCTCCACCAGCTCACAAGTACCAAGAGTTTGGTCTATTATCTGCCATTCAATCCCCCACATTGTCTGTGAAATGTGCTCTTAGTTTACCCAAGGTTAGTGTATTTCAACAACTCAGTCAACAGAGGGAAGCAGATGTCAAAGATTCCCTCTCAGGAATATAGGCTTGCTTTCTGACAGTTTAATGCTATGAAAGCCATTGCCAACACAAGTCCTGCAGCTTGGCCATTAGGCTTCTTCTCTAGCATCATCACTGAATCTTAAAAAATCTGCATTTTTGATACCAGTAGTAGACACACTTTGATTCATACCTCACTCCTTCAAAAATCTCTCTAGAATGAAGCATCTGTTAGAAGAATAATCTAACACTTATCTTTGCCTGCTCATCTGAACACCTGAAAGGCGTGTGTGTCTTTAATCTCCAAGGTAACTTTACAGCATCCCTTACATGGCATGCACAGCCTGTGCGACCTCTAAGGTTATAAAGGAAAGCTTAGGGCCAGGAAGAGGGATTTGCAGCAATGCCTGCAACTACTGTTACTTTTTGGGTGTGCATGCTTGCAAGCCTGCTGGACTTCACCAATTCAGCATGTCCACTGACAGCATGACCATTTTACTCTACAGATTGAGCTACCAAACACTATTTTCCCATTTTAATAACACTTTGGTAGCATAACTCTTGAATTTGCAAAGGTGTTATGTTCTTGGTCCATAGAGATGCCAATTGCAAGCAGTTAAAAGACAGCTCAAAACCAGAATTTTTTCTGACATTAGATCTTCTTCTCTAAGGAATCCCTCCCTATTCAGTGGTACTGAGATTATTGTTTTGCAATTTTGACCATATCATACTTGATCCCACAAGTCTCAGAACAAACAGGCACAGGAATCTGGACCAGGAATCTTGTCTCCATGAAAATTGAGGGTGAAACTTTTAATCATTAAGTGATGTGCCAAGCTCTTTCATTGTATTTTTTTCTTGAAGAAACTACTCTTCCCTGGTGCCCTACATATTAGAATGGGGCCCAGCCACATTTGTTTGCCTTAGATATCCCTAGATGGACAGGACGGAAAACTAAATGGAGTCAGCTCTGTGCTCACTGTGCTCCAGCCTGCAGAAAGCTGCAGAGAATTGAGAACACAATACATATATAGGCTCTTTTATTGGAACAGAAGCACTCTCATTCTCTGTTAAATCAATAGAGTTGTAAAAGTTATTTCTATAGAAACCTATAGTCTCTATCCTTTATAAAACTGTATAAAAGTTTTTTCCCAGACAGCTCCATTGCTATTGCAAAGCCAACACTGCCTCCCCCAAACAGCAGTTCTTTGCTTCCATGGGGCACTCCAGGGAATAAAGCAACTGCTCTGCTGCCTCACAGTCTTGCTCTTTTAGTCTTGTGAAAAACAACAACCTATGCATAAAACAAAATTGTCCCAGAGACACTGATCTGGAATGTGTTTTCCATACATTCCCTAAAATGAGACATAACTGATATTTTCATGCATCCTCCATAGAAGAGTTTTTCCTTCTGCTCTGAGGGGATTTAGTCCCTCTCTTCTTGCTGAAGTTCTTCAGACAGGTCTCTTGCCCAGATCCTTTTTTTTTTTTTTCTCTTGGTATCATCCTCAGAAGACATTTTACCAAAGTTACAAGGGCTTACAGTCCCTTTCTTGAATAGGCTCTTGCCATTACCATAATGTACAGATTGAGGCAACTGAGCTACATGTAGGCACAGACTCTATGCTGAATTTGTTGTTTATTGCATATTTAGTGCTATACATTCATGACTGTTTCTCGTATCAGGCAGTAGAACTAAAGAAGCAACTGGAAGGAAACAAGAATTAGTCTGGAAAAAAATATATATGTGTGTATATACTACTCACACCCAGAGAAGACAAGAAGCAGGGCTCACAAATGTGCCAAACCAGATTCTGGTCTACTTGTGTAAGCCAGGCAACTAGTTTCTTGCCAGCTTCTTCACCCAGGTTAATTATATTCACTTAATGGAGAGAAGCAACCCCAGCGTGAATAAAGGCCCAGACCAGCCCATGGTGATCTTACCTCTTGTTTCCAAGCTCCTGATTAGTCCCATTGGGTTCCTCACATCCATGACATTCCTGACAAATGTCAGACCTTCTGACGTTATGCCCAGCCCAACCCCATATCCCTCCTTCCCAGTTCACACTCTCTATGGTCCAAGATCCTTTCATCTTAGCCTGGCTCCCTCAACAGAGGTTACAGACACCAGTTCCTACTGGGTTCATGAGATCCTGAGGCGCTTTAACAGAGGACACATTGGCTACTGTTCAGCAAACAGATTTCAGTCCTACTGTGACCAAGCTATGCAAGTACCCACCTCATGGAGCTCTGATCCTTATCAGTGGCTCAGCTGGTAACCACAAGGACTTCACAAGGATTACTATTGGCACAATGGGACTGGGCCTGGAAACAGGAGTAAAGAATCCTTCTTTCTTTTCCTTTTCGTGCTTGCTTGATGCAAGGGATGAAGAAGCTATAGAGGAAAGCATCTGCTTCATATATGGATAGGACAAACCATGGGGCAGCAAGGAGGGGAAGTAGTGAAACTGTGACAAGAAGTTGGCAAGATGCTGTAAAAAGACTTGTCAGGCAAGACAGATGGCAATCCAAGGTAAGTGAAAGTAAAAAATAAGAATACTGTGACAGAGAGATTGAAACAGGAGTTTGAGAGGTCTTCCAAGGACCTAAGGGACAGAAGCTGAAGCCTGACACTGGATCAAGGTGGGAATGAGTACTGACTGGCTAGTCAGCAAAGTGCTGCTGGGAGGTCAGGAGTTGTTACATGAAGAAACTGTGAGTAGACCAGCAAGCAGCAGGGTAACCTCAGATGAGCAAACAGAAGACAACTCGAGTGGATACAATGAGCATTGGAGGAAAATGCACAAACGCCTGTGACCATTGCAGTGCAATCCTCTCCAGACCCTGTGACAGCATTTGAGATTCTCCCCTCCCGTTGCTCTACTGACAGGAAGTATCTGCTAAGCACACTGGGCAAAATCAGACCCACTCTTCTCTGGTCCACATAAGATAACCTACATGTATCACCAGTTAATCCCTCTGAGCTAAAGGAGTCTAAGGAGCAAATCCGATACTCCAGCCCTGCTGAGAGAACATATGCCTGATCATCCAAGGCATCATCAGGAACATCGTGCTATCCAATAACTTATTTAAAACCTAGTAAATTATACACAAAAGACCGCATTAAAAATAGAGTGGGAAGTTGTGAAGTCAAACACTCAAAAATGCATCTCATGGGAGTGTTAATTTTGCCTAAGAACTCTGTTTCATTCCAGCCATGGTCTTTCCTTCTTCGGGGAGCAGTGAAGGGGTCTCTTAATTGCTGAAACTGTGAAGGTGTTAGGAGACTCTGGAGTGTGAAATACAGTCTAACAGTTAAGAGTCTGAAGGCTGCTGTGGGAACTATATTCTTTTATTGCTTCCATTTACATAAGTGCTATGGGAGACTAGGAGAAGGTTTTCTAAAGCAGCTGCTCCTTATTGCCTGGCACTCTGACACGAGAACCACCTCAGCCCAGTTTCAAGAAGTGCACGTCATCTGTGGCTTCAAGAAAGGTAAGAGCAGCCATACTTCTAATGCAGAAAGTGCTACTGAAGACTGTCTCAAGGAGGAAAAAAAAAAAAAGGATCCAAACATCTTAACCAGCTATTTTGACTTTTTTTTTCCATGCCCTGAGTATCAGCCCCCAGCTTAATATGTAGTGCAACAGCTCCTGCAGATACCACTTACTTAAATTTGAGGAAAATTCTGGAGAAAGTCCGAAGGGATAGGAAGAAAGAGGCTTATAAACAAACAAACAAAAATCTCCTTTGTAGAGTCCTCCCCTGTGCTCTTCTCACTCCCCTACCACACACTGCATTTTGCAGTCCTTGCAATCTTGTAACAACGTGGGGGTGGATGCTTGGCCCATGTTCACATATACAGATGGAACTCTGCTATCACTCACCTCACTGGCCCATAGGACTAGGAGCAGTATTGCAACAGCACTTCCAGTACAGATGAGTGAGGAGCAGATACTGTCACCAAAAAGATAAATCTGAGGTGGCACTAGCCACTGGCAAACTCTTCTCTAGCCTTTTCCAGTCAGAGACTTCAGACAGAGTTATTAAAGGCAAGGGAACCTTGCGTGGGGTGTGTCAAGTGCAATTACATTAAAGTCTCCTTTCTGACAAGAGTTTTGGGATACAAAGCTAATGCTATGCAGATAGCTAAGTGTAACAGCCTGCTTCCCAACAAACAAAAAAGTATTTAATTTTGCAAAGCTTGAACCACAGCTTTCTCAGAGACTGTTTGAGACAGACTGGGTGCCCGTCTCATGTAAGGCACTGAAAATAATAAGGAGCGAAGGCTGCACTTCCTAGCATAGGGACTGTGAATAAAAGTGGGTTTTAAACTTTCTTTTTTTCTTTTTGCATTAGAGAGTATACAGTGGCTAAAAATGAAGGCTAAAAGAGACTTGTATTACTGCTCTCTTGTTCTGTAAAGAACGCATAAAGTCAGACTGTCTGTCTAGCACATTCATTAATGCTGCATTAAAAAAAAAAAAAAAGAAAAAAAAAAGCAGGGATTTTTCTAACCGGAAACCTGATGCGTCATTCTATCAACTTTATCCCTGGGGGCAGACCATGGGAATTCCCAGTATTGGGCCCCCGTGGCTCTCAGCCAGCTCTGTCATTGAAGCTGTGCTTTCAGCCTGGGATGTCACTTTGCTGCAGGGAGGCAGCGTTTCCTTAGCTTCAGTTTGCTAACTGGCAGGATCGCAGAGGTCAAGCCTGGGAGGGGGCTACAAAAAGCCCTACAAACCTCGTCCCAGCCTCAAGAAGCAGGCGGCCTCCCTGCCTCCACAGTGAGAAGATAAAAAATTCACAAACATTGACTAAAACAACAGCAACCCAATCATTTTTTTAAAGTCTCTTAACAAATCTCAGACTTTTTTCAACGAGCTCCTGATTCATCGTAGCCTCCCCTAGCGATGGGCTGTTTGGGACAAAGGGGCATAGGGGGATTTTCAAATCTTTCCTTTGAAAGAGGAGTGGAGTTAACCGGTTGGGGAGGACAACAGTATCTTTAGACCTAGACTTCCCCTCTCATGTGGTTGTTTTTCCCAAATCTCGGGATATGGCTGTTCAGTCCCCTGCTTTAGAGTGGGGCTAGTTTAACTCACCGTGTTTTTCTTTTTTTGTGGTGGAAAAGGTCTGGGTGTTTGGAGTCAGGGGGCAAAGCACAAGGGGACAGAGCTTGGAAAGCTAACGTAGTGGGAGGGTTCATCTTCAAAAGCTCAACTCTACCTGCCAGTTCTGTACAGTACCAGCACACCGCCCCACATTAAAGGATGTTTGCTGCTGGTCTACAGCTACATGCCTCACTCACATCTTCCCCAGCTCAAGTCCTGAGCAGGGTAAAGTTTAAGCAGTATTAGGTATGGGGTTACTTTTGGGGCAGAAATAAAGTATTTTTGTCATTGTGTGCTCCAGACAGCATGGAAGTCTCTAAGGATCTTGGGCTTCCTGTTGCCAATGCCTTAAACTTTGCCCCACCTTTGTGAAGTGCAGGCACTTGTGGGAGAATGTCATCCTCCCTAACAATTGGCTTTCTTATGTACAATAATGTCAGACCTTTTAAATAAAAGGCTGACCCGTCTCCTTCTAAAATAATTCATCTGTTTTATGGAGTGTTGTTCTGATTATATACAATTCCCACAAGAAGGGAAGTACCTTTAGAATGAGGACTATTCAGTACTAGTACAGGATTTCCTCTTGTTGTTGATAATTTCCTCCTAACAGAAGAAGCAATGAATCCCAGAGAAATTCAAAGGGGCAATCTACAGACAGTTAGGCATCGACATTATACAGGGAACATTGTTCAATCAAAGTGATGTTTTCCTTATGAAGTAAAAAATAGCTCTGGGTGATGTATAACATGCAAAAGAGTTCCTACAGGACATACTTTGCTTGCCTTTGGCAAATCTTTAAGTCATTGCCCAATCTCACAAACTTTTACATAACCATCACCGAGCAACAGTAAAGGACATTTATTTTCATTTCATCTTCAGATATTGAAATTCACACTCTGAAATGACCTCGTGGTTAAAGAAGACAAGGTTGGTGATAATAAGCAGCAGTATTCCCAAGTTATCAGCATTATCAAGCGTAAATGTATAATACCAAAGTAAGGTGGTAATTTTGATTTTTTTTTCTACCAGATGTTCCTCATCTCAGAAGTTGGCTCTATATCCACTCTAACAGCTAGCTTTCACCAAATATTTGACCATATGCCTGTCTTTCTCTCTTCACAGTAGTGGAGACCTCATACTAGTAGATAAAAACGCATGCCCCAAATTATCCCGCCAAAATGCCAGATCTAAGCAACTGCACCAGCAGTTAGGTGGTAGCTGTTGATAAAGGCTGAGCAATTCACAGAAATGCCTGTCCTAAATGCCATTAGGAACTCGTCCTGGTTACCATGATGTATGAATTTCCCAATCGTGATAGGCCACAAGCCCCTCTCCCTTGCGCAGGCCACGCTTGAATTCCTTGACCTCCTTACACTCACTTGACTGGATTGTACAAATACAATCAGCAAATCATGCTGTGATGCATTCGTGTAGCCGGCAATAGCTCTTTCGAGCCGTGTTGCCTCGCTGCTCGGTGACATGACCCATCAAATTAGATGAAGACATTCACATGCACTTGTTTCAGCACCTCCCTGGTTTTAAAATATACGTCTCAGTCTCTACATGTTGCTCATCTAATTCTGGCTTATTGAGAAGAGTTATGATTATTAAGAATATTATCTTCCCCTCTCTGAACCATTTAACTACTCGGGTACCGTTTATTTTGTCCTCGTACGTCAGTCATTTCCCTGTCTTTGCAACAGGCAATGCAAACAATGCAACTCTTCATTCATCTCTCCTGAGCTGCAGCTTTCCTGTGGTCTTGCACATTAGCCTTCCTTCCTGCTCTCTGCCATTCTCTCCCCAGAGCCGTTCCTCCAAATTTTCTACTCAATATCCTTTTTTTTTTTTTTCCTGTGAGAACAGCACAAAACAGAGAAATGCACATGCAGACAGCATTTAACTCACTGCTATTGCCTGTGTCTGGCAAGCTCTGGGAGAACTTTCCAGTGCCGAGAGAGGGGAGTCATGAGCAGAGGCCTGTGGGCATTGGGGCTGCCTCAATGGGCACAGAAGATGTACCAGAAGCCCTGCTCCATCTCTTCTCTTTTCCTCCCCAGGAGGCTTCTCCAGCCTGGTAAAAGGCTCTGAAAAGGGCCAAGTGATGCAATACAGTTCAGGGCTCTGCAAGCAGAGCAGTCCTATAGGCAGCAGGGCTCTGTAGGCAGAGCAAGTTTTGAGAACTTAGAGAAACCCCTAATGCATTAGTTCTTGTCTTACGTGATATATTAAAGATCAGCACACAGCTGGAAGAGAACCTCTGTCCATGAGCTCTGCTATGCTGGGAAGGTCTGAGCATGGCTCTAGAGCAAGGCAGGTTCTTCCAGGTTTTCCTGCTGTATGAACTAATAGATTAATGAATGGAATTATTAAAAAAAAAAAAAAAAACGCATAGGATTGGATAGAAGAAGAGAGAGTAACACATAATACTCAAGAACAATGCTAAAAAAAAAATGGAAAGGAAATCACCAAATGAACTCTGCAGGCTCCCCAAAACACACCTTCCCATTTCCGTATTTACTCCGCACTGGCATTTTAACATTTATTGCTCCAGTCAAGCTACTATATGGTAGGCATGAGCCAATGCCAGCATATTCTGGTTCCAGAAGAAAGGGCTAGTTCTAGCTTTCATTTATAAATTGGATCAAGCTGAAAGAGAGGGAGGCTCCCAGTGCTCTACATGGCCTGGTGGGCTGGTCCACGCAAGGACATACTAGTGTTAGACATGTTACAGGCCAAAATGGGAGCTTCTGTCGAGAAGCCCTTCTAAAGAGGCACACAACGTGGAGCAGGAGGAAGGGGTTCAGCTTATCTATGCTCACACGGTCTTGTCTGTTGCTTGGAAGAACCCGGCTGGGCTCCCCCACCAAATATCAGACTAGGAGGGCTTCTGTCACCTGGAGACTCACTTGCTGATGTGCCCATGAAGACAGCAATAGCCAGGGTTCATTTTTTTTTTTTAATCTTACAATGTGATTCTAATAAATAGTGGCAAGTTGCTAGTGTAAGACTGGAGTGCTGAATAGAAACTGCCCTAAGAGTTGCTGACAGCTTCTTTTTTTTTTCCCAAAAGCTAAAAAATGCCAGTTCCGTGACCTATACCTTTCTGCCAGTGCATGGAATGGATTTCCAAAGGTTTGTAGCTGGTTTTATGCAGTATTTACCACTTTCTTAAACTTATTCAGTGCTCAAACCCAGCTTCTTCCGTAAAGGACGATAGTAGTTGCTTAGATGAAACAACTGCATCATCTTACAGCCCACACAAAGCTTCAGCTTGAGGATTTCTGGACACACATCCAAAGTGCTTCATTCATCCAAGCAATTGAAACTAGCTGGGGGTCATGGGATCAAATCAAATATTCATTTCCTTCCTTCTCTGTCATCTCTCCAGCTAAGCCTGTGCTCCTGTAATTGTTTTTTTGCTTTGTTTTGGTATTGGTTTTGGGTTTTTTTTTTTTTTTTTTTTTTTTGCAGTAGGGTAAGCAGGTATAAACAAAAATATTTGGAGCTCGGCATCTATCTGTTGTCTGGAAGAAAGAGCCTGTTCCGCCTTTCTCAGTCTGTCTTCAGAAGCCTGGCATCTTATGAGAAAGAAAAATGACAAAATCTTTCTGTACTATAGCTTGAGAAACAATAGCACTTGTCATTGGTATGGACATTTTTTCAGCTCCCACTGTCTCCTGATGAGAGGAGAACAGGTACCGCCACCTCCTTTTACAGCAGACAAACTGATACAGAATAAGTGATTTCTAAGCCTGATTTAGCAAGGCAGCAGCGCAAATGGGAGCATAGCCCTGGACTTTGCCCCTGGTGCTTCAGTTGCTGGGACATGCTTTTTCCTTTTGATTTTTTTAGCTTCATCAGGTCCTAGAATTCATTCTTCTATTTCCAACACAGCAATCTATAGATTTCGAGTCTCTGGAAACTGATATTAATTTATTGCAAAAGTTTAATAAATATAGTATTTTCCACTGATACCTTTACCAATGGTAATTGGAAGACCACAGTGGATACTGAGACAAACACCAGTAACTAAACTTTTACTGCAGTCTGTTTCTGAAGTTAATTCAAGATGGGGACAGTGGGACAGAAATAATTACAGGGGTCTCTGCACAAAAGAGCCAGGTACTTAGAGGCAGACAAAGTCATTTGAATGCCAATGAAATAACCATTTAAAGGCTGAGAAGCATTGCCATTTAGTAAAAGACCTGAAGAACAGTTGCATGCACTATAGCAATCTTTTAGCTTGGGACCTGTTAATTTGGTACAAAAACCTATTAGGACAGGGCAGAGTAACTGAATAGGAGACAATATGTGAATGGATAATGTGAAAAGGAAACTGGATCTTGAATTTTAAAGACTTTCATTTCACGTGCATGCATGAAACATCATGCTTTATAATCTCTCCTCAGAAACTCACATGTATTTCCTGATGCCACAACTTCTGTTTTGCATTTCACATCTAGCACTGGTACCTGCAGCCTTGGAAGGTAAAACTTGGTTACACACTGGAGTGGATGCAATTCCCACTCTTCCCAGCCTCAAGGTAATCCTTACAAGAAAGCCCAGTCCTCTCCTAGCCTCCCTGCACTGATACTTCTGAACTGGCCCGAGAGCCCCTCTCTGGACAAATCCCTCTTCTCCCACCAGCCCAAGCACCTTTTCTGCTGTTCTGGATGAGCTAAATCCAGACACACATGTGCTATTTACCACCCTATAAAGCAAAACACTCAGGGAAGAAGCAAGGCGCTTCCCTGTTGAACCGCTGACGTTCTGCAGCCGGAGGAAGGACACATCTGCATGTGCCGCTTCAGGGATGCCCTCTCAGGATGCTGTTTTGAGATAAAGTACAGTACACAAGATGTCAGTGACGCTGCCCTGCAACATGTACAAGAGTAGTAAGAGACCTTGTGTAGATACTGCACTAACGCATAGGACAGGAACTGGACTTTTACGTACAAAACTTTACCACAGAGTTACAGATAAATATTTCCTGAGTTAGAAAAGGACTCCGCATGTGTAGAGAAGATTTTTTGTTTTTAATATTATGACAAAGTAGTCAGTATACCAGGTGCAACACAGCTTCAACCTCTTTAGCGGTAACGTTGCTCTCTTAACTCTCTGTCCCCATACTGCCAAGCAAATAAAAGTAACACACAAAACCTACCCTGACGTTTCCTTGCTCTGGTTCCTATTCTGAGGCACAGGGCCTCTTTATGTACCCAGCTAGTATAGCTAGGTATACTGTAATAATCATTAAAAACAAAGTTAAGTAGACGTCCACAGGCAGACTACGTAGCAGTTATTCAGCATCCCCCCTGGTACCTAGAGGTATAAAAAACGCCCCACTGACATACATGAGACAAACATGTTATTTAAAATACTTTGTTCTTTCTCCTTTATTTAGCTGCAACACAAATACAAGAGCAGTCAAACCCAATCCAGTGGAACTCACTAAATAAACCTGTTCAGGTCAGAACCTTAGGAAAGCAACCCAAGCATACACACAGACACACACACATGTGTGCAAACACACACACGTGCACACACTCGCACACACAGAAATGCAGCAGAGCCCTTATAATGTGAGGAGTGGCACTGAACTGCACCTAGGAGTTAAAAGCAACAGAAAAATCAACCAGTTAAATACACTCATTAAGACGTGGTTACGCAGCGAACAGGTTCCCACTGTATTGGCTATGTAGATACAAACATGATTTGTTTCAGGGACAAATTTGAAGCTCAGAGAGGAAGACTCATTGCAGTTTCCCAAGTGTATGATGTGACAGAATAATTACAATTCAAGGCAGAATTTGGCCCATATTCTTGCTCTGGACAGAAAACTATGACAGGTAACAATTTGTTTCCCATCACAGCCCCAACAACGAAACCCACTACCAACATAACTCATAATCTGGCTTTTGCACCCTCCCCCTTCCAGAGTTTGTTCCTACTACTGCTTGTGGTCAAAGAAACAGTGCAGTGATTCTGCAATGTGAACAGACACCCCCCAGGGACTAGATTAAGACCAAACCTCTGCAGAAGAAATAAAAATCGGGATCTTGGATAAAGCTGGTCAGTCTGATTTGTCAACGCTTTGTTCGGAAATAGAAGACTCAAAATATAGTTCACAAAAAGGGTAATTCCTTACACACCATCTCAAAGACAAAATATTAACAAAAAAGCACACCTTATTAATGCCAAGAAGACTGGTCTTGGAAAAATTAATAACTAAGCTAAGCTGTTGCTAACAGTAGTAGGTAATTTACTCATTTCTTCATAAAAAGGAGGTCTGATGCATTGAGGCAAAATGGAACATGTGAAACAAATACAAAAAATTATTTAAATGCTCAGCATAGATCTAACACAAGTGTTAACATCAACTATTGTAATTTTATTTTTGGACAAATTCAGCAACTATTTTTTTAAAAAATTGCTAATACAAAAAAATGTAGAAAACAAAAAACCCCAAGCAGACAGTTTTCTAGACAAACGTTGTTAAGGTAAAACTGTACCTTTGTCCCAGTCTATCAAGAATTTCAGTTTTAAGCGTGGCATAACCCAGCTCAGCTAGGTGTGCGGGCTTCCCCACCCTCGCTAGGCAGCCCGTCCTCAGAAGGCTCCGATCTCAGTCCCCCACGGTCTGTACGGTTTGCTGAGGTTCGCTGGCTGTGCTGGCGCCGACGGGCTCAGCACGTTCGGGGCCAGCAGATGGAAGGAGCCGAAGGAGAAGGGGAACGCAGACAGGGATGCCATGGAGGAGAGCAGGGGAGGAGACAGTTTGGAAGCAGCCGTGACCACGGGGAGCACCGGTCCGACGCTGCCGTTTGGGGGCACTCTGAGGGAGGAAGTTTCAGCGTGCGGCGCAGCGATCCTGCCCTGGGCATGGGGCTCTGCCGGCGACGCGGTGCTACCGGTGGTGCCGTGCCCGCCCTGGGGCAGCAGCAGCGGGTGGGAGAGGTGGGAGTGATGTCCAAAGGCACTGCCCCAAGGGATGTGTCCGATGCCCGCGTGCACGCTGCTCGCTGCTTCCCGCTGAGAGGCGTAGTTATTGAGGTGAGACACGAGCCGCACGCGCAGAGGGTCGGAGGCGTCCAGACCCTCAATGATGCTAAGGTATCGAGCCACTTCGGCCAGGCACTCTCGAAACCCTAGACTCCGATAGTCCATTGCCAAAGCGTGGGCATCAAAATAACCTGGGAAAAGAAAGAAGAAAAAATGGCACCTTAAGACACTGTTTCCTAGTCATTATCTACGTGTAGCCTCTCTGCTCCACGCTCCCCCATAAGAGTATTTCACTTAGATGTGGTTAGTTTCCCTAACCATAGACTAGCTATCAAGCTCATTTTTCTCTTTTTTGCCTAACAAGCTTACTTCTTTTTTTATCTGCACTGTGATGCTGCAAGACCCAGGAATGGTCACAGACTAGCATTTTTAAACTAAAATTGCACACTACCACTGTGGGAAAGTGCTTCCGTTCTCCCCCCGCTTTCCCCAGGCTGGCAAAGCTGCAGCACAGAGAAATTTGTTAGAAACGCAGGAGCTGCTTAGCAGAGAGCACTTTCACAGGTGACCAAACACATTTCACCGATTCTCTTCATTGTTCATTTCACCATGTCATTTTTGACTTTTTACGTCCTGAGTTTTCAAAGAGTTAGAGAAGCAAACAGTTATTCACAACGCCAAAAGCTCCCGAGTCTTCCTAGCTGTCAAGTTACTCCACTGTGTTGATCATGATGTGGAGGGACCTGTAATCATCCTCCTCAAGAACAACCTGGAGTCGTCGCTGCAAAACGATTCAGGCTGCAAGACTTCCTAGCAAGAGGGAAGGGGAACGTGTCCCCCCACGCTCCTCGCAGGGGGCACCGGAGACTCGGGGCACTTTCTCCGTGTGTTCCCGGGCGGCGGGCAAGGTGCGGAGCTGTCCGGCGCCAGCGCTTTACCTTTCCCTCCTGCCGTGTGCAGCATTTTGAGGTGGTCCACGGTCATCTGCAGAATCTCGGCTTTCTCCAGCTTGGCCGAGCCCTGCGCGAGGGGGAAGCGGAGCTGTTAGCGGCAGGAGCGCCGGAGCAGGACCCCGCGGCAAGCGGCGCGGCGCGGGGCACCCACCTGCTTCTCGAAGGCGCTGGGCACCAGCCTGCGCAGCTCGGAGAGGCTGTTGTTGATGCGGTCGCGGCGGCGCTTCTCGATGATCTAGGGCAGAGACGGGGCTGCGTGAGGGGCTCCCGGGCGCCCCCGCAGCCCCCCGCGCGCCGGCACTCACCCCTCGGCGCCGCTTCCTGGCCAGGATCTGCGAGCTGGTGGACACGGCGCCGGGCTCGTCCGCGCTCTCCTTCTCCACCTCCACGGCCTCGTCCAGCTCCTCGCTCTCCGACGAGCTGGACTCGCCGCGCGCGCGCTTCATGGCGCCCCGCGCGCGGCCGCCGGGCGCGCGGCGGGCGGCGCGCGGCAGGAGGGCGCCCAGCGCGCGCCCCGCCGCCGCCGCCGCCGCCGCGGCCGCCGCCGCCGCCGCCGCCGCGCGCCCGCCGCCCGTCTCGCCCATGGCGCCGTGTGAGCGGCCGCGGCGCGGGCAGCGCCGGGACGCGCCGCGCGGGGCAGCGCCGCCACGGGCGGGGCGAGGGGCCGCGCGCCACCGCCCCCGCCGCCGCGCGGGCGCCATTGGCCGCCGCCGCCACCGGCGCCCGCCGGGCCCGCCCCGCCGCCCGCGTGCGCCGAGCGGGGGGGACGTGGGAACGCGGCGCACGCGGCGGCGGCGGCGGGGCCCGCGCGTTTCCCCTGCGGCCGGGGCGGCCGGGGCTGCCCGGCATGGACCTCCCCCAGCTACATACATACATAAATAAATAAAAATAATGATGATGATGAAAAGGGAACGAGGCGCATCGCTGAAGGCTTCAGCTTGGCAGCGCGCAGAAATCAAGGCGTCCTTCTCGACTGTGCTTTTCATAATTGCAAATGCATCAGCCAAGATTATTACTGTACCTTGTTTTATTTTACCTCATCATTTCATTTCATTTCATTTCATTTCATTTCATTTCATTATTTTATTGCACTGCATTTTTAGTTCTGTGGTGTGAAGGAAGGCAGGCGTAATTTTTTTTTTTTTAATGGGCAGCCAAGGCGCTTTCCCCCACGGAGCACAAGCCCCTTCATCCTGCGGGCTGGACCAGCTGCGCGCTGCAGACTGGGATGGTGCTGCAACTACCTGAGGGCAGCTCTGGGAATGCCATAGAAACACTCTGTCCCCACAGGGCACTTTTCCCAAATCCGTCCTTTCTGCAGCACTGGAATTAAGCCAGAGTCAGCAGCTCTGTTAAATCCATTCCTCCAGCCATGGCATTTTTGTCGTAAAGCATCTCTGCCCGCATGGCCGCCTTGGCAGGAGCGGGAGCATGGAAGGAGCAGCGACATTTGTGTCTTGGTGGCTCGCAGGCAGCACAAGCGACTTCTCCCATCCAGGTGCGGGTGGCACAGCAAGGGCTGCTTTTTTCACAGAAAAAGCCCTGATGTGCAACAAATTGCTCGACATCAAGCCCTTGTTGCTCAACAGCAGAGGTCCAGCTGCACGGAGCGCCAGGAGGAGTGAGCGCGAAGCACGGGGCTCCCTGACCCGCAGGCCTCAGCGCCATCGAGGTGCTCGGGTCACCTGAGGAGACGACAGCCTCCCTGGCTGCTACGCGAGTGACACCTCTGACCTCATGCTGTGGTGCTGCCGCGTCGGCCACCCCTCCTGTGCCCACAGCACGCCAGCTCCTGTCCCACACATTGGCCCTCCCTCGTCCTTCATTTCCGGACCTGGCACTATTCAGGGCGAGGGTCCCAGCCGTCCTTCCAAAGGGGGTCGCATCATTTTTGTGCGCGCCTCCCCATTCCTCTTTGTTTTATGCCCCCCACAGGCGATTTCGATGCCAAAATAGCAGCACCAGGAGGGTGTTTAGCGCTGCTGTGGGCCCCGCTCCTGCGGAGGCCTGCCGTGGCTGGCCCTTGTACTCATGCGCGCTGAATCAACTCCTGTGCCCTCCCTTTGGGGCTCCTCTCTGAGGGAGCAGTGCTTGGAAGGGTAATCCTGTCAGCCTGTCATCCCTGTCATTCCTGTGAGTCCCGGAAACTCACGGTCACTATGGTTACTTTGCCCAATTCAACTGGTGCCTTTGGCACTCGCAGCACAGCCCATCGAAAACCCCTTGATATCGCCCTTGTGCACGCGCAGCACACACCAAGCTGCAGCATCCGCTCTGTAGGAAGCTGCTGCTCCGATTTGCCTGCCTGGCTCTACGCTCTCTAAAAGTGCTTATTGCGGCTCACATGGAAGGGCTGGAGGGGTGCATGGAAACAACAGAAGACCAAGAAGAGGGAGAAGTTTTGCATGAAAGTCCTTGCCCTAAGCAGAAATCCTCCATTGCTTCTGCTGCAGCACGGGTTTCAGGTTTCCTTTTTCTTTTTTTTTTCTTTTTTTTTGAGACCTGTTTATAGCTATAAACAAGCAAGACTAGCAGTGTCAGCACATCGCAGCAGCAGTGCAGAGTTTTCTCCTCCGGAGGGTGCTGAATAATGCATGTGGCCTTTGATGCATGTCCCCTCTCGAGCTCCAGTTCCTCTCCAAAGCCAGACCTAGTGCATGGCAGCGGAGAGGCTGCAGCAGTATCCTGCATGTGAAATTGCACAACAGCCTCAGCTCAATAACACCTTATTGGCAGGACAGCCCCTGTAAGACTGACAAATTATAAAGAAGGTAACAGTCCCAGGTGTGTGTCAGGCAAAGACAACATCCACCGAAGTGATGGGAATTTCATTGTAGTTGAGTGGTTCATTGATCCTCATGTTTATTCCTCAACGTCATCTGTACGGTTTCCTTCTGACAGCTCAGAATAAATTCAACTTCTTTCTCTTACTGCTGATCTGTCAGCCAAGTCTTCTGTAGTTTGCGAGAACAACTTTCTTCTGTTTGCACAGTATTTTTGCTGCAGTTGCTCGGAGCAGTAATATTAGCAGTTGCTCTTGTGAAGGAGCAGACAGCAGCCCAGCAAGGAGCAATCTCCCTGGCTACTTTTCCTGTGCAATCTTGCAACATTAATATTCTGCAAGTAGTTCTTCAAGCATGCTTCATTTTACGTAGTAGCTTTTGGAGAGGTAATGACTGCTGCAAAGAGTTTACAGTGCAAGACCTGCTTGGAATTCCCTTTGTCAGGAAAATACAGCTTTGAGAAAAAAATGCGTGTGCTGTTCACCCTTGCTAGGAATAATAACATGGAAAACAACTCTCGAGCTTTCTGTTCCATCCTGCAAACAATTATTTAAATGCCCTCTCTTTAAAGGGGGGCAAACACTAGTTAATCTTGCCAATAGAAACAACCATTTCTGTCAGCAGTTTTCCTAGAACTAAATTTCGTTGAGCAGAAATAAAAATGTAAGTTGAGCATAGCCTGTAGCTGTTGAGAAATACGGCTTGCAATAAAGCAAATGAAAGTGGTATTTTATTGCTTTTGAAGCTACTAGCTACTGTAAGCTCTGATGACTTTGCACAGGTAACCTGTCTGGCATACTGAGCACTGACTCCTGGCAAAGCGTCTCTTCAGTTTCTCTTTGAGGATAGTTGCTTATTTTTGCTGCCATATTTGCTAGACATCTGCTGTCTTACAGAGCTCAGCCACCACTGAGACCCAAGTTAGGCTTTGGGAAGCATATAAGGCAATGGCATAAGGCCATCGGTGGCATAGGAATCACCCCACGCCCAGAGTGATGAGCTGTGAGGGGAGCTTTAGGATGTGTGACTAGAGTGAAAAAGTGCCCGGGATTTCCATTTGCCACAGAGGTCAGGACTTTGGCAGAGGTTTTACCTTGGAGATCCTGGCAAAGTAACCCTACTTGAGAAAAATCAAAGACTAA
The DNA here is from genome assembly GCF_059628265.1 of Tinamus guttatus. NCBI lineage: Eukaryota > Metazoa > Chordata > Aves > Tinamiformes > Tinamidae > Tinamus > Tinamus guttatus. The sequence goes on along the minus strand of NW_028288690.1, from coordinate 1,046,236 downwards.
GCCTGACTGGTTTGGATGTGAACGGTTATTCCATACAGGCAGAGTGTTTGAAAATTGCTGCCCAGAGCACTAAGATGGCTCCTCCAGGAATGGTATCAGAATCAAATCCCATCGTCAGTTGTTTCTTCCATTACGCTATGGAATCCGAGGATAAAAATAAACAACGGGACAGAAGTGCCAGTGTTGATTTGGACAGAACTAAGTTAGACACTGAGCCCGTTTTTTGTTCAGCAGACCTGTTTCTCAAATGACCTCAAAGTGTATCAGCATCCGTTCTGAGGGATTTTATCAAACGTGGGGGATCCTAAATGAGCTGGTTCTGAGGTTAAGCCTCATTCTAAAAGTGCCACCAAAACGCAGTCACAAAATACCAACAACCTGCACGGAGAGTGAGGGTATATTTTCATGTGAGGTGCCTTACTTCAGTCTGACTCACAGTGCTTTCAAACGCCCCCTAGAGCGGACCAGCCTGGCGGTGCCCAACCAGTGACCTTCGCTTGACCTGCTTTTGAAGAAGAAAAATTATTCCAGGAAAAATACATGTTTTTTTTTCCTCAATATGGTACCCATCTGAAAGATTAATTCCAGAAAATTTCAGTTATTTTGGAGCGGAGCAGCTCCATTAGTAACTTCCCATGCATATCTGCGCCTCCCTTCTGATTCCTAGGGATGTAGCGGTGTTAAAATCCCTGGTCTTCACTGGTGACACAACCAAACCGCTAGCGCATGGCTCTCGACACGCGATGCCGTGATGATGGCCCCTGTATGAGCGCCTCGGCAGCCCATGTTAGTAACAGCTCTACAGCGAGTGCAAACAGTCACACACTCGTAATGCTTAAACCACAACAAATGTGTTTAATCCCGCACAATAGCCCCCTTATAATATGCCTGAAAGCTGTGGTCTGCGGGGGAAGTGGTGACCACTTCTCACATATATAACATATACCAAATACATCCAGCTTGGCACGAAGACAAGAAGCTGGAAGTGTCACGCCAGAGCCCAGCTCCCTGACAGCATGAGACATGTGCTTGTAAGCTGTCTCGAGGAGGATATTTGATTGCCCCCTTTCTTCTCCTGCCTCTCTCCCAACAAAGCGGAGTGACCTCCCCCATGACCTGGCAAGTGCTGAAATTCCCCAAACACATTTTTCTGTTGTGCCCCGGCACTGAACAAAAGGAGGAGAAGCAGCCTCAATATACTTGAAGTATGGGAGGAAAATAAGAGCGGGCTGCTGCTCGACCGGCTAGCACCGATCCTCACCCCCGGCCCAGCACAGCTCCTGCTGCCTCCCACGCCTCTGCGCTGCGGTGCCTGTGGCTCTTTCTTATTTATACATTTATTTATTTATTTAATTTGGAGCAGGCCAGAGCTGCAGGGATGGACGGACGGAGGGGACGAGGGGAGGCGGGGGGGGGGGTCTATGTAATTGCAGTTTACACTGCGTTCCCACGCTGCTATTGTTGGTGCCTTTGTTTCCCATTCCCATCACGTGTGCTAATTAGTTGGAGCTGCCGGCGCGCTGGGAGGCGTGTGGCTGCAGCAAAAGCCCCGGGATCACTTCCTGGAGGGAGCCGGGCAACCTGAACAATTCCTCGCTTCACTTTGGGCCCTCTGCCCCCCTCCCTGCCTTCCCCGCGCGGGGGAGAGAGAAGAAGTGCTGATTGTCCAGCGCAAGGCGCCCGTTTTCTCCTCTCAAAGGCACCCGCGCACAGAGTCATAGAAAACAGGGCTGGAAATAAGATCCCAGCTGTGTTTTACAAACTTTTTTTTTCCTTTTTTTTTTTTTTCTTCCCAGGAATCCCCAATGTCTTTCTCTTGTGTCTAAGAAGGTTAAATTAAAAAAAAAAAAAAACAGCATTGTAAAAATTTCTCAGGTTATTTTAGCCTGCCCTTAGGAAGTGAGTCAGTTTATTATGGCAAGTCTAAAGTTAGCTCATGCCATGGCTTGCAGAGCACAATGAGAGAAGGGGAGCGCGAGGGAGATAATTACCTGAGTCAGGACATTTGCCTATTAGCGCCAGGCAGCAAGGCCAAGTCGCATGGCGAGACCAAGGACCTGCGGACGCATCAGGTTTTAGACTCAGGTCTTTTTAATGTAGATCTCCAGTTTAATTGCTCTATGCATAGCCTGGAGTGCTTTTCAAGTGCTGAACAGCCGAGACCATCCTCAGATCATACCTGCTGCCTGCAGCCTGCACCACGCCAGATCCTTCCCGCGGGAACCACCGGCATCCTGCTTCCAATGCCCCATCTGGGGCAAGCCAGAGTTGGTCCCTTCCCATTTTTTGGACAAACCTCATTTGGTCCCTTCCTGTTTCAGATAAAGGGCCTGTGTCATCCTAGCTGCCAGGCTCTGCAAAGACAGGGGCATGCTCTGAGGGATGCAGGCCCTTACATGGAAAAACGGAATGCCAGGTGCTCACCCAAGGGCAGGAGAAGGTGTAAGACTGCATTTACTTCCCTTTCAACAGTCTCATGCTCATGAGAGCAGAGATTTGCTGACAATAACTGTATTCAGGCTCAGGGCAAGTAAACATAGGGTGTGCTTCCCTATACAACTCTGCCAATGCCTAAGGAAAAGCCCAAAGCCATGCCTATCCATCTGGCCCATCACTGTGGGACTGCAGCTAGGTAAAAATCAGAATTTCCATATTATGGGAAATTACTGTATTTCTACAATTTATTTTTTATTTGGTTTTGCTTTTTTATTTTGTAACTAGAAATGAAAGGAGTGTTGAAACTCCCTTTTTGGGGGGCATGTTTCCTGTCTTTTCCGTGGGGAAAATCTGTCCTAGGTTTTGGAACAGTGAAGCGCTTCCCAGTTCAGCTTGAAAGGGCATCTCTCTGAGGGGCACATTAACACTTAGAGGTTGTCACCCCCCAACTCTGTTCTTCCTTAAAGGCTGAGTCCCCTTTCTGGGTTATCTGTCCCATGAAATCCTCCTCAGCTCAGGCTACAGGAAAATGTATTGTATTACAGAAGTTATAGTCTGGCTCATGAGTCCAGAATACGATTGGGTAATTTTCCTGCAGGAGGAAAGAGTTGTTTTACAGAAACAGCTCTGTATACCCTAAAAAAGCAGCCTCAGAAGTGGGGTCCCACACTTTTCACACTGCCATGCACACCCTGCTTTCAGTTCATGACCACTTTTGCCATTTGCAAGCACTTCACACTCATATGGAAGCTCTAATTGTTTTGGTAGGGAAGTAATATTGGGACAATATTTGAAATAAATCTAATTTTCAGTGAGATAAGGAGCTGGAATGTAGGGACGTGTCAGGTAGCTGGCCATGTGGTCCTCCACCGATGCGCAAGCTCTGCCGGTGCCCTGGTGGGTCACAGAGAGTAGCCTGCCCTCAAGGGAGCCCTCCCTGAATCTCAGAAAGTGCTGGAAAGACCCACAGGGCCATCCTGTGTGGCCAGCTATTTCACTTGGGAAACAGTTGGCCAGTGGAGAAGTCATCCTAAAGAAATATCAAAGGCAGTATCACATGTATCTTGTGTTCTGCATTTCCATACAGTAACCTTTGACTTGGCCCCATGTTTATATCTTTGGCAACCAGAAGTCAGTAGTCCTGACCAATGTCATGTTAGGCTTTCCTCTTCCTGGTGGACAGTGTTTCTCTCCTTGGCAGTGAAGGGAAAACTGGGCTCTGATGTACAAATACAGAACTAACAGTCTATACAGTCTGCAGGTTTCTGCACTTGTGGTCTTCTCGTGGCATTAAACATTGCAATTTATTATTATTTATATCTCTTACAATGCAATTCACAAACTGTCCTGGCCACTGACCTCCCAGAGAGATTTCTAATCCAGCCAAATTCCAGTTCAGGGAGCAATGAGTGCTGTGTTCAGATAACTTTTAAGGCTTGTTAGGGCCACCAACATCTTTGCACAAGTAACCTGAACCAAAGGAAAAATAATTTAACTAACTGTGCATTACTGGCTCTGTAACAATTGCAGAGCTTCATCAGGACTTAATCTAGTTAATGATTTTTTTTAAAGTTCCCGCAACTCATTGTTTATATTTAGAAATGAAAAAGCTCCAGCAAGAAAAAAAAATAATAAAAATAAAAAAGCCCATCAGTGAGTCATTTGAAAGCCCTCTGTTCTTTTTCCTGTTTTCTCACAAATATGGAGAGCAGTTCTTGATTTCTGCCCTGATACGCCTCTGCTGAGGCCGGGCTTGGCTGCCGGGGGAGCCCAGCGCAGACAGCGCGGCCGGGCCGCGTGTGGCGGCACAACAGGGCGGCGCCCGCCCAGCATGAGGCCTCTGCGCGAGCCCATCACCACCACTGCTGAAGGCTCCCCTCAAGACCTCCGCCGCTTAAGGGAACAACCTCATTTCAGCTGTATTTCTGTGTGTGCTGTCACAGCACACAGGAAAAATGAGCTGATGCTTCTCTGCAGATGGCAGAATTAATCAAATCTTGTTTTCTGTGGAGTTATATTCCACATCCTTGAGCTGGCCTGACATCTGTACCCACATGCTGCATCCAGCATGAAGGTTTGGCTGTGCTGGTGAGACTGGCTGATCTAGCATGGCCGTGAGTGCAGGGAAGACTAATCTAAGCCGCTCTTCCTTATCTATCCATTCATCAGGTTTTCAGAAAACTTGAAGGAATTTCATTCGTTTGAGTCTACATGTGTCAGATGTGCTGGGTGCTGGCCAGCAAGTTTCGGAATTATTCTACACGGGAGAGACTGTTCAACAGACAGATAAACAGGCAACCAGATAAGTGAGATGGGTGCCTAAAGGTGGTTACCAAAGGAAATCCTGTATAAGGAGCGTCTTTCAAGTATCAGAAGGTCTCCCCATAGAGTGGGAAGGAGAATATTTTTCTCTCTTTGAAGGCAGTAATAGCAGCAATCCTGACAGTAATGCAAGGAGCAGCACTTTCAGGGACAGTCAATATTTTTAGAACTAAGGTTTGTGTGCCCAAGGTATTCACTTTCACAACTATATCACCCAGTCTAGCAAACGATATTAACACCCCTGGCAAACTTTGCCTCTCTTAAAGGTTTGGAAGACTCTTAGAGCAATGGGCCTCTGAAAGGTACACAGATTAGATAGATAGGTAATCAGTCACTCGCAGATTATTTTCTGAGATAGCAGAGCTTTCAAACCATGCATGGAAGCAATCGTAGCTTTGAAGAATTCTCAGTTCTCTGATGACTGAAAATTGAGGGGATGGTTATAACATTGTGTTTACAAGTACAAGAATGTATAGTCTGCCTTTAACTCGGAAATATTTGCATAAAGCATTCAAGTAATATAATGAAAACTGATTACTTTACACCAGCTGTATTATAGTAAGCCGATATTGACTTCAGGTTTTGGTTGTCATCAAGATTTATTTTACTCAGGGTAAATATTGACTGTGGCACAGCCAAGGCCAGTATTTACTTTGGAGGAATATCAATCTTGCGGTGCAAAACTGGAAGTCAGTCTCTTCACTGTTATATTATTTCATAAATACTGGGGAGGCCGCCCTTCGCCTAGTGGGAAATGGGTAATTTAAGACAGTAGTTCTGATGGAGTAAAAAAAAAGGCAATTAAAATGGAAAAAAGGTTATCACCTTGGACCAATAGAAGACAGGAGCTGCTGAAAGGAACAACACAGCTGGAATATTGTAACTCCCAGGCAGACTCTGCCTGCAGATGTTCGTTCCTGACCCCTTGGAAGGCAAACAGCAAGAAATGTAAGGGGCAGCTGTCATTACTAGTAGTGTAATGTACACAGCAAGAATTTCTATTCCCTGCTTCCTTCAAACTGACATTTGGTTTTGCCTTAATATTCTGTATACCCTGCAAAGCACAACATGCCTGGTCTGTTGTGGGGTAAGTTTAGGAGATCACTGAAATTTTGCTTATTAGAGCCATTGTCACTTCTGTCTCTCTAAAGAAGCCCAGCGCCTAAACTTAACCTAAAAGTAAGGGAAAGAGTCTTCTTGGATCTGGGGGCACTAATGAAGAAAATGTTTTATGTTGCTTTTCATTCTCTTAGTGAAACTACAGAGAAGAGAATTATAATCTGTAACTGTTATGTTACCTGTGAAATTTCTGGACACACACATATGCACCATCTTCCCTGGGGCAATGTATACTGCTTTCCCAGCTAAAATCATGTAAGGCAATAAAAATAAACATTTCCCTGTTAATATCAGAGATAGTCCTATTAATTAGTGAGCTATACAGAAAGCCTGCAGGAACCTCAGGAGCTAAAAAAGGAGCGGGAGGTGCTAACCATAACTGATCTAGACTGTCTTAAGTAACCACAGCTGCAAAAAAAACAGCCTGAGTCTGGACAAGAGGTGCGTGGCTGGATCCCTCAGGTGCGTCATTCGTTCGTGCCACCATGCTGCGCCTGGCAGCAGTACAAGCTCCACGCAGGTGAGCTAAAGGATGCCCGCCCTCCCGGCCAGCCATCCCATTGATGGCTTCCTGGTTAGATGCAGCTCGCAGCTGCTGGAGCTGACCAGTTTGGAGATCCCAAACTGGAGCTCGGCGCCCTTTACATGACGAGGGTGGATACCGGAGCCAGAACCAGACCTCTGATGTGGCACAGCAGGTCCAAGTGCTGCCAGTGAGATCCCACAGAGATGTCACCCCACTGGCGTTCACCAGCCCCTTGTCGGCTCCTCACTGCGCCTGAAGGCAAGAGAGGCACCAGGGCGGCTCTCGTGGAGCCGTGGGCACAATGGCAGTGAGGCCCTTCCCTGCAGCAGGGCCCTCCCTGTCTCGACAAAAAAAAATCCTTGGTTTGCAGGCCACGGTTGCGTTTGCCATCATCACTTTTTGCCAGTGTTAATGTTTGCCTTCTGAAAGCACTTCATGCGCTTAACAGTTGTTGTGGCAATTGCTGTGAAGAGCCAAGCTGGGCTTCTTAGAATTGCAGGCCTCCTTACTGCGTGTGCTATTTGCATTTGTATATTGTATCCCCTTCTAAATGCAGACATGCAGAGCTGAGTAAACTAATACAGATCTTCCCGCATTGGTCCACGCTCTTGGCTTTTCCTAGCTTGTAGGAGCACTAAGTATTGAACGTAGCCGGGTTCAGACCCATGTTGGGCCCAGTTCTCCTTCTGAGTAATACAGGCTCTTAAAATAGAAGGGACATGAACACTGAAGAAGGTTTGTCCAGTTACCATTGTTAGTTTGCAATAAAAATGGCTGTTTACTGTGAATCAATAAATGTCACCATGCTGTGAAATTACATCACAATATTAAGTTACTGTATATTAACAAGGTAACATCAGGATAACATGACCATCCACTGCTTCTGACCACACAGCAAATTTTATTATTAATTTTTCTGTTTTCTGTACTTTTATGCTTCAGTCTGGAAGGCAGAAAAAGTTTTGTCTGTGGAATTTTGCTAGAATATCTCCCACCACATTTTTAAAGAGATGTGAATTTTGTCCCTCCGTTCACATGAAAATAACTCACTCCTAACTGATGCCAATGCCAAAAGAAACACAATGGGTTTGGAATAAGATACTCTCCTGCATGACTGCCCCAGAATATTGTAGGCGGTCCCCTAGAAAGTAATGGACAGCAGTCTTTTCATTACTGTGCCTACAAAGCATAGGTTTGTTTAAGAAAAGATAGTTGGCGCACAAAGGCATGCAGGCCTCAAGATGGAAAACTGTCACATGCCGAAAATTCATCTGAGGGCAGTTTGTCTTGCCCAAAGAATTTGCTCTTGCAGCGGTAACAGGCTCAGTTTCAGCTCAGATAATTGATTTGGTGTGTGTTTGCCTCCATCAACTGTAACTTATGCATCTCACCTTTTTTTTTTCCTTTTTCCTTTTCTTATTCTTTTTTTTTTGGTGGACTTTTCCCTTTTTCCTATAATTTCCAAGAGCGGGACACGTCCATCCCTTTCCCCCATGTCAAGTCTTCAGCATGAGTATTAAAATAAATGTGGATTCTCCCAGTGGAGAAAAATGGGCTCATGCGAGGGGTAACCAGGATATAATTGCATCTCCTGGGAGGGTTTTACATGAAGTGGAGATGAGGTTTGTGGCTTTGTCCGTGCCAAGGAGCAGAAGGAGGAAATGAAGGGAGACCCAGAAGGAGCTTTCCCTCACTCTCACCTCCAGAGCCAAGAAAGGCATCATTATGCATTCTGAAATAAGTACTTTTCTTCTGCTCCTGCCGTTCAAAAATACTTCATTCTCCGTGTTTGTGCAGTTTTAAGGCCCCTTTGGCTTTCGTGAAATCCCTTCCCTCTTTCAGATGCATAACATTCTTTACAGCCGGCCACGCTAGAGATCTGGAACGCTGTCCGCCTGTTTGGGAAATAATTACAGTTTGTGTGGTCTAATAATCGGTCCCAGAGGGCCGAACATGAAATAGCCAGGGTCTGCAGGAAAGAAAGATATGTGGAAATGCGCACAGCCCCGCTAATCTGCAAGGAGCAAAACAAAGTTGCACCCCAGGGTAAGAACCAGTAGCGACTGGCTTAATTGCTACCATGTCATCGTGCGAAACTGCTACCTCCGCGCAAGCTAATGCAAACCTGATGCGGTCAGATTTCTGATTAAGACCAGCTAAATTTCACTTCAAACGGGCAGATAATCCCCGCGGCAGATCTGCTGTGCGACCGGAGCCGTGTTTGTTATGCAAGCCCTGCGAGCCGGCCGGCCAGTAGACAGAGGACAAGGACACCCCAGCGAGGTCACCTTTCATGTGCGGTGCCTATAAATAGGGAGGCCACTGCAGATCCGTCCCTCCTTCATCCTGTACGTGGAGGAGAAACGTGGTGAAAGAGCAATGGGAGCAGAAGGCAAAGCCCCTTTGATTGGACTGGGAACGGACCTCTGCATTTCAATGCCTTTTTTTTTTTTCCTTCCTGAGATTCTGAGAACAGCCTGCGAGCAGCTCAAAGGGCAAAGTCCTGACCCTACCACCACACTGACCACAGTTCCGCGGCCCAAGTGCCCAAGCTATTTGCTGTGTGCCGTGTTCTTGCATGCCCTCTCGGGCCCTTCAGGCTGTGCCCGCAGCCACACGGGAAGCCTGCAGGAATGCCAGGAAAAAAACTGGTGCTCCCTGACATTCCAATTCCTGCTTTAATCACTAGGCCATACTTCCTTGGCTACACCCATTGCACAAGATTTCTTCTTTTTTTTTTTTTTTTTTTTTTTTTCAGTAGGACATTCCCCAGTTTCCAGTGGGTTTCAGACTTTGTAAATTACAAGGACACTGCGTGTTCCTTTCCAGTGTACAGAAATGCTCACAGATGCAAATTTTTGTCACCTTTTACTTTGAACTGAATCAAAAATCAGAAGTTTGGATTTTTTTTCCTCTCACATATTCAGACTGAATCACAATATTTTAAAATGCTCCTATAAATCTTTATTTTTGAAATTAAGTCTACAGAAAAGTTTACATGACAGTGCTGTGGTAGCTGGCACATTACAGTGATAATTGAAGAAGGAGAGAGGTGCTTGGTGATGCAGCAGGAAACCTCCAGTATGTGGCTGAGGCGGCTGCACTGGTCACAGGTGGAGATGCACACATTGGGTAGGTGCAAAAGAGAAAGGCAATTCAAAGCCTGACATCTCCCAACCCTGCATCCTGCACATGCCGTATACTTTGAAGAAAACTAGTTTTGATTTGTTTGAAAATATTGAGCTGTAGTAGTAGTAGTAGTAGTAGTAGTGATTCTCGGCTCTCTCCCCCTTTTCAGCCATGCTCCTATTCCGTGCAGATCAGACCCACTGATTCTAGTCTCACCACCTTCTCCTATAAAAGCAGTCTTCATCCATGCCAGCAGGATCCTCAGGCCTGCTCCACTGCTGCCCACAGAGACTCCCTTTGACCTTCAGTTGAGCCTGACTTCCTCAGACACTCAATGCACCTGTAGACAAGGCCAAGAACTATAGTCACAAACATTCAAGAAGCCACTAGAGATAATCTAAAATACCGCTGCATTGCACAGGCATTTCAGCTCGTTCAGGGCCCTGTACCACAGCCCTTCACACGACAGCTTGTGGTTGTCTTCTTGCACAGGTGGTGTGGGCCAACAGGAGAAGAGGGATGTTTATCTCTTGTGGCCAGATGAAGTCCCAGACATTTTCTAGAGGAGCTGGTATTGATAGACCAGTGCTGCTGTTTTTAACTGCAGAGAAGCAGCTCCTCTGTAGAAGAGCTGCGAAGGCTGACATAGGTCAAACAGCTCATGTAGTTTATATTTGCCAAAGATGTCCTCTTTGATCAGCTGTCTCGCTTGTGACCCCCTCCACCTTGCTACCCTCTCCACTGCCACCCTGGCACTTGAAGGAGACACATGACCTGGAGTGGATGGAGCGGCTGCAGGACTTCCATTGCCTCCTCCCATCTGCAGCTTGCCAGCTCTGACAGAGCGCACCCACTCCTGCCTGGTGCCCATCTACTCTCAGCGCACATGGTTCCACTTCAGGGGTACCTTTTTCTGCTTGCAAAGGAAGCAGGCACCTTATCCCATAATGTTATATGCACTAGATACTCTTATGTGCACAGCGAGCTGGTGCTGATAACATGTTGATATCAAAGAGCCGAATTCTGCATCTGATTTATGCTGCTCAGCCATAAATTAAGTGAGCTCTATCCCATCGCAGTGACCTCTCAAGTGCTTTATATGCAGAGGCACTCTGTGTGTTAAGTAAATGTGGAAATTAGGTTAGTCATACTTTTGCCTAAGTGTGGTCTTGCCCTGCTTGGCTGCGATCTGTGAGGTTCTCCAATGTAATGAGCACTTTCAAAGCCCAATGCTTTTCCAGTGGAAGGCCTTCCCCCTCCGTTGTGAATGGCAGCCTGACAATCTGCAGGAATTCAGGTTAGAAAAAAAAGCATAAAAGAAAGGGGTGTGCTGAGGTGACTGAATCAATGTGTTTCACACGGGGGTTTGCTTTCAGCTGAGAAAGGGATCAATGGTTATGTGAGATAGGAGAGTCTTGTGGCGTAGTCACTGGATTGGGTTGTTCCCTAGCTGAACAGCTGGATCTTTCATGAAACACAGAGCTGCCCCAGCACAAAACGTAATTGCTGATCCTTAACGTATCACAAGAATGAAAAGACAAATTATATTGTAACTACCCAGCAAACAAGGAGAAAAGTTACCTGCTCCAGGTAAGTGAATAGCCAGAATCCCGTCCAGCCATGATAAATCCAGCTTGTCTGAAGGACATCATTATCCTGGTCTTTGTTATTCATATTTGGTGAATCATCTTTAAAATTATGAGGTAACCCGCTGGGAAGACCCGTGTAGGCCTATCAGAGACTCCAGTCTGAATTCTCAAAATGTTGATAGTTTCGATATTAACTATCACTAGCAAATTGGCAGTTTTTGAAAGATTCACAACAGTTTATTTAACATCAATTTGATTTAAATTATGTTTTAGAGTAAATCAGCTAAAATATTAAAGCTACATTATATTTTACTACCTTAAATCTTATCATCTTTATTTCAAACGGGGAATAAACTGAAACACTTCTGTCTCCCAAAGCCTTTTCTGAAACAAGTTCTACTTTGAGGAATTTACATTCTCCAATGGAAAATGTTCCAGAGAAAGTTCCCAACTGCCAGTATATGTAGATTTACACTCCCTCAGCCCTGGTAACACTGGGAATTCAAACAGAGAAGTTGAGTTATTTATGGTGTGTCTAGATCATCCTCCACAGAACTGCAATGGGGCCCCACACTGACTCTGGGTCCTGCCCCACTGCATTGGCACCTTCTTTCCCCAAACCTGCCAAAAACTTTGAGACTTAAGGCACCTTAACTCCGAATTTCTGCCTCAGTTGGTGGCTACTTCCCATAAAACAGATTTAGACTTAGATGAATATTGTCTGAGAAAAACCCATGCAGATCATTTTTTTTTAATCCCAGTATGTGTTTTTGTACTGCATTCACTCCTACGGGTGGCACCAAAATTCAATGGTCATGTCTGAGATTTCTACAGGCCATAAAACAAAAATGTAATATACAAAATTTTATGTAAATAAAGGGATTGAAGTTTTTTATGTAATTTATACAGCATAAGAGTTTCAATTTGTTTTCAACTTTGTTGTTTTATACAATAAAATCTCTTCTAGCATATTCTACTTCCAATTACCAGATTCTTCAACATAACCCTTTTTCCTCTTTTCAGAACAAACGGCCATATGTTTAGCTATGTCTGTAATGAGAGGGAAGCAGTGCTGCGTAGCCCTGCAGCTCTTTTAAAGCGGTGTGATTGCTCCTTCATCTAGGGTTACCCCAGAATGACAGCAGCAAAGATCCGAATTGGCGCGTTACTGAGCCGGTGAATTGTGGTGGACCCCCAAGCCGTCAACAACCTGGAGACAGCACCTCCTCGCTTTCCTGCATTTACAGAAGTAAGGCGTAGAGGTCTTCAGCGCATTCCTGGCCCTGTAAACCTTGTAAAAATATGTTTAGATAGCTCAGAAGCAGGGGTGCAGACACACTTCAGAGGTCAGGTCACCACAGTGCTCCTGTACAGCCTCTACTGCCTTCCTCAATGGGGCGCCTTGCCTCAGCAGCAGGCAGACTTTAGGGTGCCCATGTGCTCTTTCTCCAGAGCCGTCCTTGAACAGTTGGTCAGGAGTCACCAACTGGAGTCACCCCTTGAAGAGGTTCATTAGCAATACAAGCTGGCCAAGCTACTGTAATGGCTAAGTCTACAGAGTCTAACTCTTACTCCTGCTCAAGCAGGGAGACCTAAAGCACGTGGCACAGGGTGACATCCAGGCGGGTTTTGAAGATCTTCAGAGAAGGAGACTCCACAACTTCTCTGGGCAGCCTGTTCCAGGGCTCTGTCACCCTCACAGGAAAGTTCTTCCTCACATGGAGAGGAACTTCCTGTGTTTCCACTGGTACCCATTACCCCTTGCCCTATCATTGGCCACCACTGAGAAGAGTTTGGCCTCATCCTCTTTGCATTCTCTCCTAAGATATTTGTACATATTGATCAGATCCCTTCTCAATCTTCTTTTCTCCAGGCTAAACAGGCCCATCTCAGTCTTTCCTCATACAATAGATGCTCCAGTCCTTAATCATCTTCGTCACCCTAAGACTTCGAGACTTACCTCCTGGACTAACTGTGTGTACAAGGAGAAACATCTTCCCACGGTTAACATTAGCTGGGGGAGGTCTGGTATCTGGCTGTAATGAGCACCTAAAACCTATCAGTCTCCCACAGGTCTGTGACCACTTCACTGGAAAATTTGGCAGGCAAGATTAGGCCCTGCAAAATGAGAAGATCAGAGCAATGCTGTGCCTATGGTACATGCCACAGCTAGAAAGCAGAGAACTGGAGGACTCTGCCCTCACATCTTTGCCGTTCCGGATTTGTAAGTGTAATATTGCATGAGTATCAAAACCACACCATGAATTTGTGGTTTCCTGTCTACCAACAAGTCTTGGAACAATTTTTACACTCTTTCCAAAAGTGGACAACCATATCTGCAAATACAAAATTAAAAGTATCCTTCTCCCCAAATAACATAGCAGAAAACACTGTAAGGAGCTCTGGGTAAGCAGAACGATTGTATGTAGGTGGGGCTTGCATGAGCTAGGTCTCAAAGCTCCTTTTCCAGCAAGAAACTCAGACTTCTCCTGCAGAAGGAGACAGAAAAGTCCATCTCTCTTCATTTGTCTTTCCCCTGCCTTGGCTGGCCCATGAACAAGGAGATGGAGCAAAAGCTGCACTGCACAGTTCTTTGCAGAGTCTGCTGGCTTCTTGAGGATTCAGTTCCTATGACCAAAAGCAATGTGAGAGATTCTGTCACATGGCAAGTTGCTTGTGGACCAAAAAGCACAAGCCTCTATCTCTGGGCTTACTTGTACTTAGACTATGTCTCTCCTGGTAAATAAATCAGGGCTCAGGACGCCAAGTGGGAAACAGCCTATATCCTTATTTCCTTGAAAACCTTCTTCCGCCATTGTACCATTGTTCCATTGTACAGGTTGGAAATGGGAGTAAAAGCATGCTGGTGAGCAACTGGGCAGCACAGAAGATCGTGGAAGTGTGACCACATGCAGTCCCAGGCCCTTACTTATGGAGATGAGTATTTAGCAGCTGGAAACTGTGGTGCTGAGAGCTGCAAACCAGAATCCTGCATTTGGTTGGGTTGACCCAGCTGAAGCAGGGTCTCCCTCCATTGCCATGCAGCCCAGCAGCTTCGCCTGCTTAACTGCATTAATCGCTGGTCCACATGAGCCAGAGTAACCCAGGTCATTTTGAACAGTTTCTGTAGGGTGTCCTTCTAGGACCGGGATCATCCAAAGAGATGGAAAATAAGCATTGCTTTTATGGTCAGTGATGATGACAGAGTTGGCTGCAAGGGGAAAGTGAGGCTGGAACTGAGAGGGAAGGACTTTGGTTCCTGGTAATGCCCAGGGGAAGAAAGGGAGGTAGAGCCAGAGAGCTGCTCTGGTTTTCAGCCAGGCCTGCTTCGATCAGCCTAAGAGTAAATGTGAGAGAGTTCAAGAGCTACAAAGTGTAGGTCCGGTCCTGCCCGTGCTGAGGGCAAGCTGCCCTCTGCTTGTGCAGAGGCTGTGGAGCTCCAGCTCCACTGTCCAGCGCTGCCCTGCTGTTTGGCTTGTGCTTTATTGATGAGAATTAGCCTGAAGGTGGAGAAATTCCACATGGGCTGGCCAGCGTTTGGGAGCAAACTTGAGCAGAGCGGGGATTACACAAAGCAGGCGTCACTGAAAAAACAAATAAAATAACTGTCCTGAAAAGTGGGTTGCATAATACTAATAACAACAAAAAAGAAGTCTCAGGATACAAGTCCTTGTGGTCATTTTCTGACCCCTACTCACCCACTCCTGGAGGAGATGTGCAAACATAGGCAAGTCAAGGCAAGGAGAGCAGAACATGCTGCCACAAAGGGGCTGAGGACAAGGAGGGCTGGCGCAGAGGCATGATGGCCCCATGAAGGCCAGGCATGGTATACGGCATTGCATCCCACCGTGCAGCGCCAGGCAGAAAGCAAATGCTTTCCTGCTGTCTCCTGGAAAGGCTTCTGCTGCTCATGCTGCGTGAGCCCCATTCGGAGCCGCCTGACTTTTTGCCCTTTCTAATAGAGCTTAAAATGTTCCTGTTTTAAAGCCTACCCTTCTAGCCTGACCCTCAATTAATACTGCAGGTTCGTGAAATGCCATCAGAGTATATGGCAAATCAAAAGGATTAGGAGGGCGGATGGTATCTGAGGAGGCCGGCAGGGTATTAAGATTCTTCCCCACAGTGCTGACGAAATGCTATAAAGCCACAAATCTTAAAAGGTATCGGTTAAAGCCAGCAAAATCCCCTTTGGAGCCTGACCCCTACAGCTGTGGGGCGAAAATTCTGGCATGCCAGCCTTTCCCATCCCCATCTCTTTCTTTTTGTTGTTATGATTATTATTTATTTTCCGCTCTCCTCCCTGAACCCTCGCCCGGCCTGCCTGCAGACGAGTGCCGCGAGCCGCAGGCGCCGAGGACGCTCCCGCCGCCGCTGGCGGCCGTGGCCGCCCCGTCCCCCCATCCGTCCCCACAGCTGCCCGCCTCTCCCCCGGCGCCCGGGTGTGCGTGTGTGTGTTTAGGAGGTGCTGTTTCCCACAGCTCTGATCTAATTCAGCTGTAATTCAATCTCCGTGTGACCAGCGCTCAGCCGGCGCTCTCCCACCCGCCGGCAGCCTCCTCTCTCACGGGCTGTGTGTGTCGCACATTTACGCTGTCAATCCGACGGCCTCCCCTCAAACAACCCCTCTGTATAGGTTTACGGTGTCAATCAGCCTGGCTTTGGGGGCCGTCTGCGGCAGTAGCTCTCGCCGCTCTCCCCCCCAGCCTTCCCGGCGCGCGCGCCCCACTCGCGTGGGCGGCGTAGTCACCCTATACCTGCCACTCAGCCGGCTGCAAAGGCACTTTTGTCTGGTGGCCGCCACAAAGAGCAAGGGCAGCTGAGTGAGATAAGACTTGAGAACCTGAAACAGATGTAAAAAGAGAGCAGGCCGGGTTTTTCTCTGGATCTTCAACTCCGGCAAAGATTTATGACCCCTTTTAACCCCATTGGAAATAGGTTAAACTGGATTTGTTTTATACGGGCAAAATGAGAGTGGTGCTCACGTAGGAATTCACGCTGAAGAATGGACTGGCCCCTGAATTTTGCTCCGTTCCTTATCAGTAAGCCAACCTATTCAGGCACTGTAGGGCTCATCATCCAAACACTTTCCTGCCATCCCATTATAATGCCCATCCCCCAAAATATCGCAAAGCTGCTGGCTGACCCCTCGCCCCAGAGAAGGCCTAATGTGGGGTTGGCAACTTACAGCCCCCCGAGCAAGGCAGAGCAGGCAGACAAGAGCGACCGCTGAGCGTGTGGGGCCTGGCGCGACAAGGAGCCATTCTCGGGATTGCTCGGCCCTAATTGTCCTGGGAGACACAGCCCTGGGAGACGAGGCTGGGATCACTTTCTGTTGGCAGGCAGCTTTGAACGCCGCCTTTCCCTTCCTGTTTCGCTGCTAATTACCCGTCTCTGCCCCTTCCCAATGACAGATGAATTCTCCAGAGGCGAGAAAAACTGAGGGGACCTAAGTCTTCTCAGTTAACACTGTTGAGCCTCCCCTGACTTGCACCCCGAAACTCCAGCTTTACACCAGAAAGCTTGAATTAAGAGGACCATATAGTGGTTTGTGCAAGAGGCACAGCCTGGTCTTCCTCACAGGGCTAGTGTGGCAATCGCTAGCCAGCATGCTTGGGCTGAGCTCTGTGGGAGCCCTCGATGGCCTGCGCTGCCCAGTGGAAGCGGCTGCATGGATCTGCGGCCCCCTTACAGCTGCAGGGGGCTGCACGTACCTGCAAAGTGAATACGTGATTTTCTTTTTTTAACCATGTTCAAAGTTTCATTGATATCAAAAAAAGGGCTTCCTAAAAACAACTTCGTAAAAGGGCTTCTTCCCACTGGCCACTAAGATGGAGGCTCAAAACAAAGCAGATCTAAAGCCATCCTCGTAAGAAGAACCGTGTGAATTATTTTCCTTCCATGGACATTACTGACTCATCAGTGTTCTTGTGTGCTGAGATTTTGAAGCCAGCAGTAAGAGGGGAAACATAGTATTTCACTTCTGCCATACAAGACTTGTTCTGAATCCGTTTGTTTTCTCTTGATAAAAAAAAGCTCTGCTGTGCTAAGAGGCAAATAAGAAATGTGACCATCCAGCCTAGAAGAGAGAGAGGGAGAGAGAAATCATGTAACTACAGGTTATGTCTCAAATCAGCATTAACAGGACACTGGCTACTTCTTCTGGAGAAGAAGGAAGGAAACTGCACAAATGAGAAAAGATGTATCATAAACTAGAAACTAAAGTCTCCAGGTTTTCCCACTCCTGGGATGGGCATTCAATGCTGGTCTCTTCTCCCAGCACCTCGACTGCAGGTTCTAGTACATTTCCCTGTATTTTTTCACACACAGAAGAGTTTTCACATGCACCGAGGGGGCAGAAAGCCATGTGTTGGTCACAGCTGCTGGTGCTGTTGCTCTGCGTCCATCAGCGAACATCCCGTGCGGGGCTGAGGAGGCTCCGCGCGCAGGCAGCTGCTCCCCGCCGGGGCACGGACCTCGTCGGGAACTCCCACGCCCGGCAGGCGGTGCGGAGCCGCAGCCCAGCTGCCTCCTGTCCTGTCCCTCGGGGCTGGGGGCTCGCAGCGTCCCCGGCAGCGTGCGAAGGGCCACGAGCACGAGGGCGAGGAGGGCTTCGTTCTCTCTTCAGCAGGAGCCTGGACAGAGCGTAGCCTTGCGCCTTGCTCCCGTCATCGCTGCCCTGGCCAGCAAGTCAACCCCTTCACCCCAAATCCACCAGCTAAGCAGAGGGAGTTGTGTTTTATTTAAAGGCAACATAAAAGGCCCATAAAAAAGGTTAAAAGCCCCATATAATTATCTTATTTTATTTTATTTTAACTCCCATGGTATTAATTAAAAAAACATTATCCAGCTTGAAAAATTTGATTTCTTCTGCCTGATACAGGAAAGGAAAGGAATCTCTCTTGAGAAAGGTCTCCAGAGTCCTTAATCGCCATTTAGGGGCCCTGCTCTTTGAAGGGCCATGGAGGAACAAAGTGGTTTGGGGATTAGCGAATGGCTTTTATTTCTTCCCTAATGATGAGAAAAGTGCAACGAATGCCTAGGGCAGATGATAAATTGAGTCAGAATATGTTGCACGAGTGCCCTTTGCTAAGCTAGAGGATCAGTGTCAACAATATGAAAAAATGCCTCTGTTTGCTCATAAGAAATAATGTTTGAATCATTAAACAGTAGGGATGGTATTGGCCATATTTAACAGCATTGTACCTGAAGTCCCTTTACAAATATCCCCTTTGAAGTGACATCAAAGGGTCTGTGCACATAAGGAGAGGCTGCAGCATCCATCATTTCATTGGTTATTCACAGCTCTGCAGAGCAGAGCACAACAGCACTGGACTGCCTGTGCCCCACAAGCTCATTCAGGGATGGCACTGAAAAGAAAGGCCATCCAAAAGCCCCTAAGAAATACCTTTTTTTTTCTTCCACAGGGAAGCAGAAAATACATTGGATTCTTTTTCAAAGTTGTCCATAAGCTTCTTTGAGCAGGGACTTCCTTCAGCCATGGGAAAAACAAAAAGCCTGGTTAATTTTAGGAAAATACTTTTTTTTTAAGTAGATGCTCTGGGGTACCTTTCTGAAAGCATCTGTGGTGAGGGTGAGGAACCCAGGGCTGAACCACCACCCATGGATGTCGCTGGAGGCTCTCACTGATTTCACAGAGTGCTCAGCCAGGTTTGAGGCTTGAGTCAGGGCTAACAGGAAGTGGAAGTTATAAAACTTGGCTGGCCAGAGAGGTATGAATCAGGAGCTGACTGAATGGAAAACAACCAAGTCTGCAAACCAGAGCATAAAAGCTTTTCCTTGATAAGGCTGAGCACAGTTCCATCTCAGAAAGTAGGCAGGACTTACCTCTTGAATAATACTGCAGGATTTAAGGAAAGCACCTTCCCTTCCCTTCCCTTCCCTTCCCTTCCCTTCCCTTCCCTTCCCTTCCCTTCCCTTCCCTTCCCTTCCCTTCCCTTCCCCTTTCCCTTTCCCTTTCCCTTTCCCTTCCCACACCATATGAGTTGTAGAATCCAGTCTATCCATGCTGTCTGGTATGGTATCGTGAGGCCTTCTTTACTGAAGGAATAGCATGGGACTCACAGTGATTACAAGTGTCAAGACCGTTCATCTGGCCAGCAGAGAAAGATGGGTTGGAGAGAAGTGCAATGGTACTGAGCTCAAGGCATCACAGGAACTTGGAGGAACGGGATGAGTTAGTCAGCAAGTCAGCTGTAGAAATCTCTTGCAATGCCCATCCCTGCTTGGGATGCCTTCTCTCAGCCCAAATCAGCAGGTTCTTCCATTACAGGCGAGCTCCTATGAAAACTCAAGGTAAGGATGCTTGCCTAGTTTAACTTTCCTTCCTTCAGGGAAGAATTTTACCATGCAACCCACTGCAGAGTCTTATTTGTACCAGGGAATATACCAGCCCCTGAATACACCCATGAAGGAGCTCTTGGAATTGAAGAAAACGGTAGAACTGCAGCTCCTTTGAAACTAGGGAGATACAGACAGGAACAGTTGCATACCGTCCAGTCAACAACACTGCCAAAGTTTTCCTGTGTTCAGTGGAGCTCAAATACAACAGCTCTCGTGGTGTCTCAGACATTTTTAGGGGGACTAACCTATTTGCAAATTTGCCTAAAATGAAGAGGGAATTGGTCAAAGTCAATCCAGATCCTGCAGCTCTCTCTTTAGTGTAGCGTGATTTTTTCCATTCACAGAGTCTTATCAGGTGAATAGCAGTTTACCTTGCCTGTGCCTAAGCTGGGGCCCTGGGAATAGGTTGGAGATCATCCTGCTGCTCTTTTTTTCTTTCTGCATTTAACTTTTGACATGGGATTTTCAAGTCATCAATGACTGCAGAACCTTCTTTGCGGAAATAGCTCTTTCGTCCCTCGTACTTGGACTAGATCCCAGGTGATTACTTTTTTGCTGAAATCCAGGTCACTGCAAAAGGATACAGTATTTGCAGCGTCTCTGGAGCACAGTGATGGCTATTCACAAAAACTAATCTTAGATGAAGCAAGGGGTCTCATCAGATGAGAGGTTAATGATATGTACTTGTTCTCCCTCTCCATTGACTCAAGAGGAAGTAAAGGAAGATAAGATGTTCAAAAGTGCAGTGTTTTTACGTCCAGGCCCATTCATTTCAGAGATGTCTTGCATCCACCCCGTACTTATTGCGACCACTTATAAGGCTTTAAAGCACTTTGTGGGGAAAGACAAAACATAAATATATGCTACATGATTTTGTTCCACAAGATATTTTTAGTAAGTAACCCTCACCACAGATGCATTTGCAAGGCATAAATGCTTTAGTTTAAATATATTTAGGATAAATACTTTCTTTAATGTAAACCAATTTTTTGCTTTTTTATGCTCAAATGATTTCATAAGATGAGCTTGGGAAGCATGAGGAGCAAGGCAAAGACCTCAGGATTTCTGAGGTAATTAGTAGTGTTTTAATGATGAAGCAGCATGAATACAAGTGCCAACAGTTTGTCTCCATGGAGGCAGATAAATTACCTGCTACTACAGAAAAGTAACCTGGTTAGCACCTTAGGTATTTGTAAGGAATGAAAAAGTAATGGTAGGGCAAATGCTCCCCAATTAGCTGATGGGAGAAAAAGACACTCTGTCCTAATGGAGACTAGCAACACAGTTTGCTGCACGTTACATGCATACACAAAATAAATGCTAAACTAACATCATTGTCTGCATTAAAATACCTATACTGTGTAGATGACAGAGAAATGGGTTAAAAGGGAAGATTACTAAGGCATTTTAAATATAAGGAGGTAGTGAGCTAGTGATCTTGTATAAAAAAATAAGATACGCAAACGTGGGAGCAACAGTTTTTTGCTGAAATAAGAAGCAAATACTTTTAATAAATCAAAGAGGAGTAGAGATTAGGAAAGCATCACGGACGAGAAGTGTAGAGATGCATGCAACCTCCAAAGAAGATCAAGAGAGATGATTAAGACATGTTTTTTACATATGCCAGGAATGTAAGTAAGTCTGCCAGCCTGTATGTCCATGGAAGGAAATAGCAGAAATATGTATCAAAGATTTAAAAATGCTTTTACAGAAAAGTAAATGAATAAATAAGTAAATAAAAAGGGGCCAAAAAAGGGTTCCAAGCAGCTTCTGGAGCCTTCATAAAATGGTGTATGTTCCTCAGCTGATGATTTCTGTATCACTTTCAAATATAGGACTGGGATCTATGGACTTTAGTCTGTCCTAATGTGGTTGCCCTTGAACAACCTAGGGAGCCACTCCACAGCCCTACCCAAGCTGTGCACCACACAGGGCACCGCACGGGGCCTCTGGGAGCAGCAGCTCAACCCACTCCCACGTACCTGACTGCCGCACTGGGAAAGAGGAGGGAAGGCTGCCCCAGGAAGAGCAGTGCCACAGCTTGTTACGCCCTCAGGTCGAGGGAAGACTGAGAATGGAGATTAGACAAGTTTCCTCACAGGCCAGAAAAAAAGGGAGCACTACCCTTAATCACAAACAAAGTGGAGGATGTCAGCCTAAACATGGGCAGCCTCGAGGCATAGCTAGAGACAACTCCAGCTTTGGAGCTAGGAAATGAGATCCTTTGGAGACACAATAGTGCACCCTGGAAGAACACGTTGCAACTAGTCAGAAAATCTAAATACACCAGTGAGCAAAGTGCTACTGAAACTAATTCTAGTAAAGTGGAGAAAGGGAAGAAGGCAATAGGTTCGGTGTTGCTAAGTAAAGATGTGAGAGATTAGGATGAGCAATAAGCAGAAGGCCTTCCAACTATAAACAGACTGGTAAAAGAAGACTATGGCAAAGCTATACAAATAAGCAGAGGCATTTTAAAAGATATCAGAAGGAGCAAAGATAAATCTTGAGATCAGTCCTCCAGGTAATGCTTGTCCACACCACCATAATGTCTCAGCAGATGTACAGAGCAGGACACACTGCCCCTGCAGCCCTCTCACCTCTGTCAGACGGGCAAGGCCAGAGGCTGGCAGCTCTGCAGAGCTGACAGAGGTTAAGATCTCATTTCTGCACGTGCTGGAGGCTGTACGAGCTTTCAAGGAGCAAAAAGAGGAAACATCTGGCTAAAGAAGGATTTCACTGGGCAGAGGGATTTCCCTGGCATTTGGGTTTTAATTTCAACTGAATGAAAGAGAAATCATGAAATAAAAACAAAATAGAGAGAGAAGCCAGGTTTATTGTATCTTTTACTAGTTTTTCCAAATGGTATTTACACATGATAGAATATGAGCTGGGGTGGGACATTTTAATGTGTAAGCTACTGGTGTTTCATAGATAACTTTTTAGCCCTTCCAGGCATGACGTTTTGTGTATTTATATAAGCAAACATGAAGAAGAAAACCCTGCAAAAATGTTAATCTTCTCCTAACCAGAATTGCTGCAGAGAAAAAGAGAAAGATGCTTTTTTTATTATTTCCTTTGGGGAGAAGATCAGATACCGCGTGCTCATAAAGACCTGAATTGAGAGCAATAACAATTCCCCTTTCCCAAAGAGCTTACAGTGTGTGTGTGGGGGGGAAGGCTGATTTTGTGTGTAGAGAGGGAAAAGAATGGGATAAATGGTCTTTTCATATCCAGAAATGCTTTATTTTCTTATGAGTCATAGCTGGTTTGAGTAAGTCTTTCTAAGTACCTCACATTTTGGCTCTGGGCACAGAAAGCCTCTGTCAGAAATCGAGTTTCTTAAGTCACTCTGAGGATTTATACAAGCTAGGGAAACTCTCAAGCGTTTCCCACGCCGCAGACACGGCTCCGGCTCGCTGCCTGTCGCGGGGCTGGGGACCCTGCAGACCACAGGGACCATGCAGAGCTTCAGCTTTTGCAGGCAAGCCTGTTTGGAGCTGATCAGAATGATGTGGTTTCTGAAATGTGAGCAGTGACACAGGAATCCACCTGCACAGGTGGAGATCAGCAACAGTTTGAAGGGATCTGGGGTTCGTGTGTTTTGTTTCTGTCTAGAAAATATCCCTAGGGATGGAGAGGGTGGCTACTTTTAGGGAAGTCTCTTGTGCCAGCATTTAAACAGGATTTGTTCAGGATGCTCACACTTAACTCATACCCATTTCACATTTTTAGAATCCGCTACCCAAGCCTGATTATTTTCAATTGTTCCCTCAACATTCCAAGATTGGAATCAAATCCTGCCTCTGGGTGGAGATATCCTTTGGGCCACGATATTGTTGCCCTCTCCCCCTTGAGCGACCCTGCTTGCTGGGGCATCCAGCCTGGCCAGAGCCAGCACTGGCAGAGCTGTTCTGCAGATACAAGGCTGATTTCCACCTGAGGATTTTTAGGGCATGAAAGAAAGCATCAGTGATGGGAGGCTTCATAGTCCTCCTCGTGGTTAACCTTCCATGAGCTGAAAGCATTTTCTCATCTATCTCCCTGCAAGTGGTTGGGGAAGAGAAGTGGGAAAGGCTTTCAGCGGTGCTAATATCCGCCACAGCTCTTGTTACAGCATTTCTGGATCACTTCACTTGTTTCCTCCTTATCACTGGGAGTGAGCCCTGAGAAATGCAGAAGCCCTCTAAGAAGATCTGCTGTGGCTGGCTAACTTTCTGGAAGCTGTGAGATTTGCTCTTTGTTTTTCTGGGGAAAAGGAGGGATTTTTCAGGCAGACACATTAGAGAGTGCTTTGGATGATGAGAATAATTTCTTTACCCACTATAAGAGTTTTGCATCTCCGCTCTGGTCTGCTTGGCTTGTTCCAAAACTAGAGAAGAATCACTAAAAATGCTGACACTGCTGCAAACCAGGTTTAATGTTGAAAAAGGCTATGCCTAAAAATTTCATCAAATTATATATGAAAATAAATGATACAGTTCGTATGCTGCTAGTCTGTTTTATGCTAAAACCAGCTTTCTCCCATCTCTTCATCTTCCAGTGCACTTTCAGCACATATAATGACACATCTCCACCACAGAAATGATCAGGAAAGACTGTCCCATCATTCAGACACCTTCCTCTTACCGTAGCCACAAGCCTATGACTTGATTTATTCCTGACATTTTCTTCCACAGATCCCACATATTCACATCCATTAATGAGCCTCTTTCCTATGCTGAATGTTACCTGTCATATGAGGAAGGTGAATCTATGCTGCTCAGATAGCAGTCAGAACCAAGCAGGAGAAAGTCAGAGATTTCTTAACAAGCAATGACCCCAAGTCCATCGTTCCCTTGCTTGTCACGCAGCAATTAGACCCTGGTGAGAAGTTGATGTCCCAAAAGGGACCTCTGTGTGGGGGCATTTCCTCAATCAAACCAATTTGCTGCAAGGCCACCGTGCATGTGACACAGTCCCTGTGATCTGCCTGCCTTAAGAAGGCAGTCCCTAAGATTAATAAAATACCACTCATGCTGGTATTTAGTTGCCAGCTTTGCCCTTAGTAGGTTCCTGTGCCTGTACTGCAGCCACAGCCACGTTTCCTAACCGGAAAGCGGAGGAGCTCTGGGACTCCTCCTCTCACAGGGCACCCCACCAGAAAAAGTGCAACCAGGGGAAATTGCAGTTCAAACCGGGGCCTTCTGTGGCTGCAGTCCACGTACAAGGAGCCAAGCTAAATCCACCTCTCCTGACGAACAAATTGTTCAGCCTTCAGACCTGTCAGCAGTCAGGCAAGTCTCTCAATTACTTCAGAAAGCAAAAAAAGTCTAGAATTAATATAGTATGGAGAGCAGATTCACCAGAAATATGAGAAGAGGAAAAGGAAATAATAGTCCTGGCCTTCATAGTACTGTGGCCAGTCAGTGAGGATCTTTTAGGGAGACCCCAGCATGCCATAGGCATGTCACAAATCACCAGAAGAGCCAGTAGCTGCATACTTGACTCTCTTACGGAGTCAGCTAAGCTAATTCATTCCCATGGAAATCCTCGTTCATGAAACAGAATGGTGATAACCTATCCTGTCAGATCCCAGCTTGTTCCTGATGTCCACCCTCATCTGACATATCAGCCCAGTCCCTTCAAACTTTCTGATCATGGCCAAAGGCTAGAAAACAACCTTGTGATAAAACAAATCCCCACAGTGCTGCAGGCTTGTGGAAAAAAACTGTTGTTGGACTTCCACTCCTGCTGGACTAGTCCAGCCTGTTGAGATGGTGGTGGTGGTGGTGGTGGTGGTGGTGATGGTGATAGTGATAGCATAGGGTTGCCTGAGCTTGGGCATCATGGGATCCAGGGGGTTCTGGTGGGAACAGCAGGGCTGGTGCAAATGCAGGGATTGAAGTCAAAGAGAGCAATGAGAAATTGTAAATAGGAAAGTCTCTGGGAATGCTGGTGTCATCCATCACGGTCAAGGGGCGACGCTAGGGGTTGTTTTGGTATCTGGAGAGGGAAGAAGAGAAAGGCAGCAAAGGGGGAGCAGAATCAGTCACAGCAGGAAGTGGGAAGGAGAAAAAGGCTGCGGCTGAGCCCAACTGACTGCTGGGTTTTTCTGCTCTTTCACTCAATTCCCAGGCACAGCCTACTGAAACCCTTCTCCAGGCCCTGCGTGCTGACATACCGATCCAGATCTTTCACAGCCATCTGTTAGCATGCACAACTGGAAAGAAATTTCAGAAAGATGGAGTTAAACTTGATGTAAACCACAAGAGCCATATTTCTATAAACCTCCCACAAAGCATTTCTAGGCTAACCTAAACTTAACATTGCCAGTCCTCCAGAGATTTTCCTGAAGTCTTGTGATAATGGGTGTTTTTCCTCAAGTCTCAGCTCCCAAATGGAAATGATTATGTGAGAGTCTTCGCTGTCACTAAAAAGTAAATTTCTATCCCCCAAGGCCATGAAATAAAGCTTGAAACAAGTAAGCGAGTTCTCATAATGGCCTAAAAAATAAAAAGAGAAAACAAATAAAAAGAACCCCACAGTAACTATTGTCCCTGAAGTTCAGCACAATTCCTGGTTTTGTAACATCTGGGTTTAGTAGTTAAGTAACTGCATGGCCATGACTCCATTTTCAGGTGAGCTGCCCTGGGCTGCCAAGAACTATAAAGGGATAACGTGTAAACTTTTAGTTCTGTGATTGGATGTGCTTCTTTTTTTTTTCTTTTGGATGCATGAAGATAGATTCAGCAATATAGGTGTAAACACACACACACACACACACATGCAAGTCAGACTGCAGGCTTCCTGGTGTGGACGCGGTCTTCATGATTTCGGTTATGCTGATGGGAAACCCAGATAAATTCCCGGCCTCACGGGAGCCCCACGGTAGGTATTGTTCTGTTACAATGGTGCTACTAAAATAGGATGCAAAGGTTCTTAGTTTTCTAATCGCGGTATTACGCATAAATGTTACACAGTAATAAATAGTGTGTGTTTATACATCCCCTCCTTACTTTTCTAAAAACTGAACTCCAAATACAAAAAAAAATTAAAAAGGCAATAGAAAAAATGATTTAATCCACATCACAATATGGAAACACATTCAAAAGCAGCAAAAAGAATAGGAACTACATCTTTATCTGAGCATCTCTGTTCACTTTTTATACATTGATTTAGCTTCAGCGCATGCTTAGACTTTCACATTTTGCATCTCTCTACACTGCCAAAGTAACAACTGCACTGTTTGACACAGGTTGAACACAGGCTCATTTCATTCGAATTTAATTGCAATACTGCCTGAAAGATCAAAACTCTCACAGGACATTTCCGGTTTGTCCTCAGCC
Organism: Tinamus guttatus; assembly: GCF_059628265.1. Taxonomy (NCBI): domain Eukaryota; kingdom Metazoa; phylum Chordata; class Aves; order Tinamiformes; family Tinamidae; genus Tinamus; species Tinamus guttatus. The sequence goes on along the minus strand of NW_028288690.1, from coordinate 1,019,429 downwards.
ATGAATAGTTTGATGATTCCTTTTTTTTCTTTTTTTTTTTTTTTTGCCAGTGAAGGACAGCATTTTTAGAGCAAGTACAAAACTGACTTTGTTCGGCTCGGATCAAGTGAGGCACAGAGATAGGTGCTGCGCTAACTCACCAGTATTGTTTTCTTCAAGATCGAAGTGAACTATAGAGAAAGAGTAGGAATAGAAATTCCAAGTTGATTAAAAGGGCAAAGTGTTTTGTGACCTTTGAAATCGCATTGCAGAAACACAACTGTCTCATAAGCAAGCAAGAAACACAGCATCTCTAACAAGCTCTGCCCCAAGCAGATCCGTCCAAAGTTTCATTTGGAGGAGAAAACACTGTTTTAAAGGTTTTCAAAAGCAGATCACATGCGCGCATACACTGCTAAGCAAAATATATTCTAAGCCTTTTCTCTTAACACTTCTCATTTCCTAACTAAGATAATTGAATGACTCAGTGAACATGGCTGGCATTAAAATCTCGGTGGGGGGAGGGAAAAGCAGAGGTAGCAAGCTCTAAATCCTCTGCCAAATCCCCTTTTCATAATTTATAGTCTGTCACCAGTTTATCACAGAGAACTGTCCCTCTTTTTCCCATTCTACAGGCTCCTTTCCCAGTGGACAGTCCATGCCAGCTGTCTCGGCAGCAGGAACGTCCTTTTTTCCCAAGCCCCGACCTGTGGGAAAATCTTCATTGGCCAGTAATTGATTCCACCCTGCCAGCTCCATTACTTTAGTCTACAGTCAAACTGCCAGCAATCTGGAGACAGGCAGCCCCAGCCCGCCCCGGCTCGCGCTATTGAAGCCGGCTCCTAGCAGGGCTGTTAGCTCCCGGGTCCCCCAGTTGATGTGTCAGCCCGCCCTGCAATTAGCACTAATCTGAAAATTGGCCTTTGCTAGCAAAGCCAAGCACCTGACAGCTAATTGTTTATGTCAGATTGATGTGCATTTAATATGGAAAGGTTATTTATCAAAGGGTACTTTTTTCTTTTTTTTTTCTTTTTTTTTTGTTTGTCTTCGTTGGGAGCAGGGAGAATTGCCACAGGCACTTAGAGCCCACAGACCAATAAAGATCTTATACTTCATTTAACTTAAGGAGCCTTCTAAATACCCTTTTTAAACTTAGTGTAGTACAGTGCAGTACTCATCTATTTATAATGCTTATAAAGAAACTGCTGTTAAGGAAGCAGTTATTGTTTTTAGTCTCTTTTTTTGGAATCAAAATATTGAGAGGTGAAGAAAGGTTGATAAGAGAACAGCAACTGCCAGCCAGCACTGGCATTAAAAATGCATTAAGTTTTGACTCATCCTCAGAGCCTTGCCAGCCTTTCCTTATGCCAGCTTACTTTGGTATTTACAGGATTACCTACACTTTCCCTTGCTGCGTTGTGTCACAGAAAACATGCAGTGTGAAATATTGGTCCTATCGAATTTAGCACAGGTTTCGCCCCTGCTGGCAATGCAGAAACACCAGGACGAGGTTGCCCGGGTCCTGAGCTGGGTATGGGCTCACAGCCATGCTGCTGCCTCATGTTCATCTGCTGTAAAATAGGGGGTTGCCAAAGGCCACATCTAAATGTGTCCTGAGGTTGTCGTGCAAACACTAGACCAAAAACCGGGTGCGCTGCTAGCATTACAGTGGGAAGGACTTGCCTGATGTTGAACAGGTTACCATATAGCTGCGCTGCAAATAGCTTAAGAAAGCAAACCCAACAGGGATTTGATAAGAAGCGTGCTTGTTCTGATGGGGCAGGCGTATTGCATGTTGTGTTAAAAGTCCTCCTAAAAAAACAGTAAGTCTTTGCAATTGCTCAGAGGAAATGAATATATCCTACCCAGAGTACAGGAGGTCAACACACGGTAGTAGTGTTGCACGTGCAACTCCAGTACACAAGCAAAGGTGGGGGAAAAGGAAGGAGAGGAGAGGAGAGGAGAGAAGAGGAGAGGAGAGCAGAAAGGAGAATACAGTCTCCCGTATGGAAAGAGTGAATGAAAAGTAATAAATCAGATGACAGAGCACAACTGTTTGATACAAATCATACTCTGTCAGGGAAATGAAAAGTACCAGTGTGATTTGTATGAAACTCAGACTCATTCCACAGGTGGAGGAAAGCATTTTCCATATATTGCAAATGTGTTTTCTTTTTAAATGAAGGTGGTCAAATATTTGCCAAAGTATCTGTTCTCTAAATACTGTATTTTAAAACAGAGAGGTACACAATGTATAGTCTTCCCCTAACTTCCCACCATGAAAATTTAGACTAAAGACATTCCAATATGCAAGAGCCAGAAAAGACTTTCCCACAAAAACATCCCAAAAGAAAATTTTAATTAATTTTAATATCATCATTCATTAGTCTTTGCCTGGTTACAAACATCTATGCATTGCTTCCAATATTAAGTTTTATTCTCTACAGTGATACGTTTAATGAATTCGATGAATTAAAAATTCAGAGGTGAATTAGGAGCACAGTCAAGTTTCCTCAGAGCAGTTAGCTGAGCAGCACGAGCAGAGGACGCGGAGCTGCCCCGGGGCACGCAGCGGCCTTGGTTCGGCTAGCGGTGAAGAGGGCAAGAGCTGCCCTCACAGTTACAGCTGCACGTGCAGAGCGAATGGCAAAAGTTGCCCTTAATGCTGCTCGAGCAGGATGAAGGGAAGCAAGCTGCCGGGCAAAGCAGTCTGCAGTGTCACCCCTACGGGCTGCCGCTTTGCCACTGGCTTGGCGGAGAGCAGGGGGGTCACGTCACCTGCCCCCATGGGTGCAGACACTCTGAGCCCCCTCGGGCAAAACATGCAGGGCCCTTGCACTTGGGATGAGCACTAGCCCATTGCACTAGGAGGAGCAACTCCAACCAGGGCAAACCCCAACCGTGTCAGCACGACGTGCAGGGGTGATGGGGCAGGCTTCCAAGCACTCTTGCTGGCGCTACTGAAGACAGCAGGGACGCTAAGCAAATGTTTAGGCTTAAATATGTGCTTAAGCCCCTCTGGGTTGGTCCTTGACAGGGATTTCAAGATGTGTTGGAAAGTTTTGGCAGTGCTGGCTAGGACATGTTGAAAGCTACGTTACTGCATCCACGCTGGGATTGGGAAATGTGTTAATTAAGGCAGTCTGTTACCAGCCCTTTCCTTCCTACACAAGACAAAACCCACCAGGTTATAAACATGTCTGAAGTGATCCATATGTTTTAATGCTTTCCTGAATATGGATTGATTTTAACACTTTTTATAACACTTGTACACTAGCCAAAGCAAAGCCAATGACTTCAGTGTGATCAGAGCACACGTTTAACATGCCCTGTTGAATAGGATCCGAGAACAGAAGAGAGTTCAAGAAGTCATCGAGCTTATTCCCTGTCTCAAGGGAGGAGAAGTGTGGGGTGGATGTTTTCATAAGATGTCCTTAAAGATTTCCAGTAACAAGGATTTCACAAATTCCCTCAGGTAATTTAGTCTACTCCTTCATTTTCCTTTCTGCTAGTTCTTATTCTGTAAAGGCGAGTTCAGTTCTTCCCCAGTGCGGTTTAAGGAAGCTTTTTTGAGCCTGGGCCCCTTGGATAACCCACAGTCATGAGAACAGCCTTGGGAGACAGCACAGGAGTCTGACTCCCTTCCAAATACAGCAAAGTTGAGAGCCCTGTTCCCTACTCTTGCGCTACTCCATCAGCAAACATCATAGAGACTTCCTGAGGGAACTGCAGGAGAGATGCATCCAAATCTCTCCATGACAAATCTCCCCCCTTGCCTCAAGAGGTGGCTTTGGTGATGGACTATCCCAGTATCATTCTTGTCTGCAGTTTCCACAGTAAAATGTCACTAAAACACCTACCTGCTACATCCTGGTATGGTGTCTAACAGCTGCTAGTTCAGCAAGAGTTTCAGCAAAAGCAAAGGAATTTTTCATTACGTAAAGTTTCCTCTTACTCAAGTATTGTTATCACTGGATAATATACAACCCTGTAATCTAGAACAAGGGTTTATTTCTTAGGATGTAAAAGCCTCTCTCTATCAGATGGGAATGCATATGTGTCTTGGTTAGCTTATATCTTGGATTGCTTAAGAAAGAAGGAACAAACACAACCATTTCATCAGCTAAAATGAGAAAAGATCCCAGCATAACCAACCAAAACAATGACCTGATGCAAGCTCAAGTCTATCAGGTAAAGCTCAGGGGAACATTTTAAATAAGGAAAAAGAGTGGAAGTGAAAAAAAATATCATTGTATAATTCGGTAATATTCTTCCACTAGCATTAAGAGCTTATCTTGCCATCTAAGCACTTGTAGATAACAGACTCGGTTTTACGTTGAGTACAGGCTGTACCAAGTCACTAAACTCCTTCTATTGTTAGCGCTTATGTAAAGTGGTCAATCAAAGTGTCACTTTTTCCTGCCCAGCCCCCGTCTGTTACACCGCATGGTTCCTTATAAAAGCCACTCACAAAGGGAGAGGCTGGGAGCAAAGCATCGAAACGTCGAAAACTACAGATCCAACACATGCAGGGATATCCTGGCATCGAGGCTCCATAAAGACGATTTCGGAGGACTGCACCTACGTGAAGAGTTAGAAATATCTCAGTCAAACCTCATCAGTGAATTTGCCCTTGTAAAGAAACTCATGTTTAATGACATACATGCTGACTTGAAGAGCTGCTGAGGTCCTTTCCACTCCTTAGCCAGTGCAATAGGTCCCAGTATGTCAAACAAGATGTCAAATTCAATATGTTACAAACTTTTTTTTTTTTTTTAATATATATAGTCTCCTACACACACACAGGCCAGTTATATTTTCTCAAGGGATAGGTACTACAGCACTGGTGGGCTTAGAGGAAACTCTCTTAATTGAGATCTTGACCAATCTCAGCTGGCTAATGCAGCACATGAGAGGGCCCCACACCTCATCCAAGAGCAGTTACCTGCTTTGAGGTCGATGACTGAAATGAAAACAGCAGTGCTGGCTCATCTGGACCAGACCAATACGGCCCAAATTGCTGATCGGAGTGTCCTCAGGCATCACTGGCTCAGGCGCAGGCAGTGACCCTCCAAGGCTTCCTCTCCCTTTGATTAGCCCTCCAGCCCTCCAACCCACAAAAACTTTTAGCATCCCCAGTATCCCACAGCAAGGTGCTAACTGCATGTTTGCTGGTGAACCTTATTTTCTGCTTGTACTGAGCAGCTGCTTGTTGCTTTATTCAACACCCATTATTTTTTGTCCTACAAGAGACCCCAAGTAGTCTGTCCCTCCCCACCTCCTTCAAGCCACTCCTGATGTTGTAGACCTCTACCAAGCCTGCTCTCCGTCATGTCTATTTCTCAGCACCGGATGGAAGCAAACCCGGTGCTTCTCATGCCAAACACTTGTGTTCCTGGGAAAACAGCTGAGCAGGGAAGAGCGTGGCATACGTTTGTACAGGGCTCAGCTAAGCATTTCATAAGCATTTGCTTAATATCCAAATGTCTGCCACATTTCCAGCTAGACAAATTCAGCAGAAGTGCTAATTAAGGAAGGGGCCATATAATGTGCCTTTACCCCAGTAGCAATTTTTTGATTTTTTTCTCCAGGTTCAACCACCTGCTCTAACCACACACATACAGTTAAATAAAGGGAAGGAGCAAGGAAAATAATCCCTGCTTCTTAGGTGACCAAGCGCAGATAAAGTCTAAATGCTGCTTGTATCAACAAGAACAGCAAAGCTCCAGCACATCTCATTTTCATTTGATATACACGGGAGCCTGACATGATAGATGCAAAGGAAATGCATGCATCATGGCACATATGCCTCCCTATGTACAGTACACACACACCACCCTTATTAATATAATGATATTAATATAAGGATATCTGCATCATGTATTGGCAAGTAAGGGAGAAGGTTAGCAAGCATACCTGAAATATCCCAAGTGCTTAAAGATGCCAAACAGGCTCAACATGCCATTTCCAGGAGTTTTTATTTCCCACTGCCCCAGGTTCTCCCATCCCTCATCCAACTTCCCTGGGCTCCTGCTTGTTGTGTGGCTCAGGGACCCCAGTGCTGAGTCTCTCCCTTGCCCTGATCTTCCCTGCCACTAATGCAGCATCCCAGGCAACCATGAGGCTCAAAGCCACTGCTACAGCAGCTCGACAGCAGCTAAAAATACCCAAGAAGACAGAACTACAGAATTTTGCAGAACTGGGCAAAGTAACATGATTAACTCACACAAAGATGAAAGCTAGTGAATACATGGGTGGAAGGGAAGAAGGAACAAGGGGATGGGCACCCACATGGCGTGATGACCTTTGCGGTGAATTTGGCCAAGTCCGCCCCTCAGCAGCCAGCATGAGACAGCACCATCACAGGACATTTTGGACAACCCCACTCTAAAATCACAGAGAGTGGACTGACCAAATAGCTTTTCTGTAGAGGAAGGCCCAAGACCAGTTACGTTCTGTAAGAAATCTTAGGACAATAAACAGCAGGGAGGGCACTAGAGAGACTGCACAGGATGCTCCAGCTAGCAGGAGCAATGGGTGGGAAAGGAGAAAGAAAAGTGGGGCTGTCATGGAAAAGCTCCCTGGCAGAGCAGGGGGAGGTTCAGCTTCGTCTCAGCTCTGAGACCAGAAGGGAGGCGGATGCCACCCTGCTGCAGGCGCCTGGAACCAGAGCGACCCGCGCACCAAGGGCTGCGGCGTGAGGACCCCGTCGGAGCCACTCGCTCTGCCCTTGCAGTTCAGTAAAAAAAGGGGAAAAAGGGAAAACAGCGGCAAAGCTGGTCTCCCGGTGGGAGGGAGGAGGGGGATGTTCTCCCTCGAACTCCTGCTCGGCTGTGCGAGCACAGTCAGCGCGCACGAGCCAGTGCAATTACCGAGCGATGGGAGCGCAGGCGGCAGCAGGCGGCAGGTCCCGCCACTCGCGCGGTGAATTATTCAGGGCCGTCAGCTGCTCAGACGGGGGCGGCAACGCGGCGGATGCCACATGTGAGCGCCGGCCACATGGCTAATTGGAGGAGCGCCCCGACGGCGTCCGGCCCCCACACGCGGCGCCTCGGCCTCGCAGGGGCCGCCGGCACCTGCGGCGCGGCCAGAGCTGTTGGGGTTTGTCCTTGGAGCAGGAGCACCCCTGCGCATGGCAAAGCTCCCCTCGCGCTAGTCTGTCTGAGAGGGGTGTGTTTTAAGGTTTGGACCCTCGTGACAAAGATTCTCCTTTCAGAATGACCCATTAGGTGAAGGGGTGCTCTGAAGGTCAAGTACTGTCTATCACTAGAAAGAATAGTAAATGTGTGTCAGAAGAGAGCAATCTGAAATGTAATGGGGGAAAAATGGCTTGGGCAGTTTTCTACCCACATCTCCATCCTCTTAATCTCTGCTTTCTCCCAGGAAGAAAAGGGAGGTTACCCACGTGGAGAACTAAAGGCTTTTTCTGGTCTCAGAAGAACCAAGCCAGTTCTTTGCTCGCACCTCAGCGTGGACAGGTGCAGCAGAGCCCACCCATTCACACTGAAATCAGCCCCCTGGTTTGCATAAGGGTCTGAGCATGTTCACGGGTATGCAGCCTTGGGGGAATGTGTGTTATGTCAGGAGCTCGAGATGTTCAGAGGCTTCTCGCACAGCACAGTCTCCCAAAGCCTCTTTACCCCTGCTTAGCTCTGTCCCCACTAGCAAACATATCGGACTGCAGCTTTCCTGGGAGCCCTGCATATTGGAAACTACATAAGTTTCCAATAATTTCCAGTATGCAAGTTGTTCAGTTATAAGAAACCGTTTGATTAAGGAATATACATAGGAATATATGGGAATTCCTTTGAGGAAAAAAAAATGTAGCATAACCCTCAGACTTTAAGAATTTGAAATGAAAAAGAAAAGGGAAATGGAAGGGGAATGGAGACTGTGATACTCTGTGAAAGCACCGTAGCACAGCCAGGGACTGAAGTCATGATATTTCAAAGCAGAACAGGCAGCTAAACAAGTCCCTAAGCTGAGCGTATAGGCAGGATGAGGCACTTCAATCAGCCCAACCTCTTCGTCACCGAGCTCACATGTATCTGGAAATGCTGGTCGTGCCCCATTCAGCTTCTCTGCGTTTAGGATGAGTAATTAAGAGAGTGTGGTTGTCAGAAGGTCAAGCTATTTCAGATCCGCAAAGACCTCAGTTCTATTCAAGCGCTCAAATGTATGCGCTGAATAGCTCCGCCACGGCCAATGGGCCATGTAGCAGCGTGGAAATTTAGACAGCCGTATGGGTTTTCACACACCAAAGCCATATTTTCATCCTTACTGAGGACCAAAGCACTTATGCATATATGCCCTAGCTGAAAAACAACAGAGTGATCCTTTATGACAGTATGACTATAATCCAACTTGACAAATGCAATTGTCAGCATCCCTTAAAGTAAATTACAACTATGCCCCCTTGGCTAAATCCCGAGCCCATTCAAATAACAAAACAAACTGCCCTCTCCCAAGAGTTGTGTTCTCTGCATTGTGCTTTCTGACATGCTTTCCCACCGTCAACCTTTCATTCTGTTGAACTAATTTATATTGTAAGCTCCGGAAGGCAGGGAGGATAACTCCCTTTCATTCGCTGGGGAAGTGCGTGCCTGCCCTGAGCAGCAGCAGCAGCGGGGGCACAGCCCTGCAGGCTGGCGGCGAGGGGAGGGAAGAGAGCAAGATGCAACGCACAGCTTCTCTATGTGATAAATAGCAGGTAGCAGGAGCTGGGGAAAAGGTCCTCACCGACTGCCTCTCCAGGGCTTGATGTGGTTTGCACCAATGGCGCGCCTGGCTATGATGCCCCGTCCCCCACCTTTGCTGCTAACACTGAAAAAGGCATCCAAAAAAAAATGGTCCAAACCTTTACAGTTGTGCTTGGCTGCTGCACGGCCCCTGGAGGAGCTGATTGGTTTTCTCAGCCCTCCCCTCCGACTGGCTTCACAGCACACGGTGCCCCAGGTCCCTGGCTGACTCTTGCAGGCACCAGCAGCCCAGGCGGCCGCTACTGAGGAGGGACACAGCTGTGCTTGGGAATTCCCAGAGCTTTGGAAAGAGATGCAACCAGGTGCACAGTGGTGATGCAGACAGCAGGACGCTTCTCCTTCACTCTAAACAGAAGAAATAAGCCTTCTATGCCCTATTTTCTCCATGAAGTACTGATGACACGGTGAATGCACTATACTATCCATTTTGTGTTTTTTTTTAAAACTTTACCTGCCTTCTGGTCTGCATCATGCTGCAGTCATGGCTCAGTCACGGAAATGTGCAAGGCGGTATTGACACCAGTATAACTCACGCAAAATCAAGCTCCACGGCCTTGCCAGAGCCTAAACCGAGGCTGTCATAGCTTAGATGGATCAGATGATAGTTTACGAAAAATTGTTCCCATAACTGATGGGGGCAATGCATTAGGTGAGTGCCTCATTCTGTGTCAGCACCAGCCTGTGTACATGTGTTGGTGATGTTTTTAGGGGAAGACGAACGGTCTTGACCGCACGTACCCCTCATTTCACCGGGAGATGGGGCAGGCCAGCTGAATCCCATGCCTGGCATTGCATTCCACCTCCCGGACATCCCTCTGCCTCATCCAGCCAGCACGGAATAACCATCCTTAAACTGCATGAACTGCAGGGTTCATTTTGACCAAAGTTTGGCAGAAATTCACTCCACGAGTGAATAACTGGAGTGGGGAGGTAGCAGGGAAGCTGCGCAGGAACAGTGGCCTCGTCCCATGGCTCGCAGGGGCTGGGAAGGATGTGCGTCCATGGCTGGAGCAGCCAGCCTGTGCCTTGAGGAATCAGATGTTGACCTCGGAAATCACCTTCCCAAGGACTAACAGGTTCATCGAGATGTGGCTGCATTCCCTGCAGCGTCCCCTTCTCTTGCAGCTGCAAGACCCAGCAGTGGCATTTGCCAACCCGTTGGCTTCGTTCACCCATCCTGATCCCTGGGAGCCGTGTTGGTCTCTGCAGACATCCAGGCACCAGCAGTGCTTTCCTCCTGCTGCCATGGCCAGGGACTGAGCCCCTTGCATCACACCAGGGCGCAGGTGACCCCAGCACTGGCAAGGACAGGACCCCTTCTCACCCCTGCTGCTTGCAGAAATGTCAGGTGTCGGCAGGATAGGAAATAGCAAGTATTTTAAGCTCTAAAATTAGATTGCAACATGCTGTAAGTTCAAGTGAGCTGGGAACAGGAAAATTAAGAACCACAAGGAAATACACCTGGGGCTCATGGCTGTGTGCGAGCGATATCCAACATGGACAAGAACGCAATTTCACATGCACAAATCAACCCACCTTTCCGCCATGAAAAATCAGACCTTTCTGTTCCTATTTATATTTTAATATATTTTTTCTTTTTTCTTTTTTTTGGGGGATGGAGGGTGGGAGAGGAATTTCTCCCAGTTCCCTGGGGGAATTTCCAGAGTGCAACGAATAGCGCAAGAACTCCCTGAGAAATTACGGGCGCAGACTCGTAGGGCCCCAATCGCCGGCCAGCCCGCTTTCCCAATTAGGCGTCTCCATCGGTGCGGCGCCGTGTGCGGCGCAGAGGGGCAGCCTCCGAGTCGCGCTCCTGCGAGCGGTTCTCATGAGGCGCGCGGCCCCGCGGCGGCGCGCGGCTGAGCCGAGCACTTTCCCATGCCGTCAGGGGTGAGGAGGTTACGACTTGAGCATTGTGCCCGTTGTTTTTCACACAAGAGGCCCGCTCACCGCAGCTCGCTTGAAAGAGCCCCCCGCGCCCTTGAAAGGGACGAGCACCCCCCGCCGCCCTCGCGTGCGCCGCTCGCCCTCCCCGCCGCCCGGCGCCCGCCACTTGAGTGGGCAGCTCAGTTTAACCCGCCACTGAGGCGGCCGGCGCCTCCTCCAAGGCCGCTCAGCTGGCACAGGCAGCTGCAGCTCCCCCCGATGCCGATGTTGCAGTGCATGGGCCACGGCAGGGAGGTCTCCAGCAGGCACTGCTCTTTCACAGCTCGCGTGCTCCAAGGATGGCCTGGCCACAGCGGCCCCGTCTCCTGCGTCCTCGAGGCTCCTTTTGTGGGGGGGGCCCCTCAGTGGTCAGTCCCTAAGGCAGCCTTGGGTGATGAGCCGCGGCCCCTGAGGACATGCTAACAGCTTCCGAAGACCTGGTCACCCCAAACCCTTCAGAGGGAGCGGTGGGTCCTCTGCGGAACAAGAGGGTCTTCCTGCCAGCACGCGAGTTGCTCCATCGCGGTCGACAGAGCCTGCAAAGTCTAGTGGTTATGGCAGGAGGCAGAGGGGATGAGTCACACGCCACCTTCTGCTGCGCACATCTCTGGTTTTCGTGGCAGGCATCTCCTGGGGCCCTTCAAGCAACAGAACAGCTGTTGAGCCAGGCCAGCTCGCAGGGAGCTGGGGAGAGCTCACCCAAGTACTTCTGGCACATGGGAAGAGCAGAGCATAAAAACACTAGTAGAAAAATAGTAGAAAAATTATTATTTTATACTACTGTAAAAATAATGATGTCCTCCATTCCAACAGGTTGTCTGTAGGGCAGACAATGACAACAGCACAAGTTCTCCACCTCACGATGGGTGAACCCCCCTGTACCTTCAGCAGTGGTGCTGCCTGCACGGCCAATCTTGGCAAGAAGATCCTCATTAGGCACGGGGCATCCTCCAAACCCTGCCATGACAACCAAAAGAAGCCTCTCCAGACCCTTATCCATGGCCTGACACCATGAAGTAACAAATTTTCAAGGATGTCGTATCTTAAAGCAGAAAATCATAACCGAAGCTATAGAGAAAAGTAAAGATTCCAACCTTTTTAAGTTGTTGTTTCATGAAGGAAGGGTAGCTGAAGGGGAAATGCTACCTAGGAGAGATGATTAATGAGATGGAAAGTCAGGAGAAAAAGGCCCTCTTTTACTACTTTAAATTTTTCAAATATGCCTATGCACAAATACCACTTCTCAGAAGTAAATGAGATTTTTAGTACAGTTTTTAGTACAGCTTTGTACACAGCTAAGCTGCTAATAATGCAAAATGATTTTCTTTCTTACACTCTCAAAGCAAGCTGTAGAAAACCCTCCATTTGCTTATTAAGCCAAAGCTTTATGTTTTCTTTTGCAATTGGACCAGGTGCTGCCTCCATTAACACTTTGTCACTATATCCCATTAGTAAAATGGTCATTTTGTTCTAAATTGCCAAAATCCGTATTTCCCCTCATCATCTAATACCAAAGATATGCTCCTAGCTAAGTGAAAAGTTATCAAAAATAATTTAAATATATTGGCTTTTTCAGGAGTTATCCCAAAGCTGCAGACTGTCTACAGTATCCATCTCAAAGGGCGTATATGCCTGGGAATGATTAATCTCTTTAGGAAGTTTAACTCTTGGCTGCATTTTGCACCCAACGTATCGCAGACGAGCTGAAATGTTAACAAATGGCTGATTTCCTCATTACAGCCGCAGAGCAGAGTGCATCAGCGTGCTTAATTCTGATTGAACAAGACACAGCCCAGAAGGAAACAAGAACATTTAAGAGTATTTAAGAACTTACTGATGTTGGTCTAATGCAGTCATACCAGAGATAATATTTATTTTGGGTTAAAGCCAGAAAACAACGTAATAGCCCCATTTGGGCAGTCTAGACCCTTCATATGTGATAAACACTTCCCCAGAATGCATAATTTACTAAAATAACACACGTAGAGTGCATGCTTCTATCTGGCAGAAATGGTGTCTAGCCAAAACAGAAGACTTGAAAAGCTTTCCCAGAATAAGGGAATAGTGATGTCAGAAAAAAAAAAGGTTGAACAATATTTTGCCTGATTTATAAACAGGACAACAATAAGAAATGAGGAGGAACCCAAACTTTCCAGAATGCCCTCAAGAAAAGGAAAATGTTAAGTTTTCCTTGCTTTTCTTTCCAGTGCCAAAGCTTTTGTGGCAAGATACTAATTTGCTCTCAATAGGCAGGTCTGATTTTTTCAGGTTTTCTTTTTCCCCATCTCGTCACCTAAAGGTGGAACATTAAAGGGCAGACAAGCCCAGGGGAATTTACCGAGTCCTGTTATAGCACATCAGCCATCAAAGGAACATTTTACTGTGTTCTTTTTCTTCCATATCTACACCACGATGAAGCTATTTTGCTTTTCCAAGTGTATATAAGGTATTTTAATGTTCTATTCCTGAAAGACAAATAAAAAGTATAGCTTTAGGAAAACTTATTGAAATGGTTGTAGCAAGATGCAAATAAAACAAAAAATCAAATTATTCGTTACGCTTGCTTCAGCTAAAACCCCAACTGGCTTTGATTCAGTTTTCTCAAAGCCGGTTTCTACTCACAAGCACATCTGTGAAGCCAGAAGGCATTACTGACATCCAGGTGTAATATTTGCATGACTTGCCCATGCAGTGAGGAGTAGACGTGGGACCGGGTGAAATTTGGGGGCATTTCAGTTACAGGACTCAAAAAAGAATGGGCCGGTCCTTCTACCACAACACATGGAAATTAATACCAAAGTTGAGTAAGAAAGAACGCTTGTACCTGCCCTCAGCTAGTCATCTCTTCTGCTTGCTACAGAGGAATTTCTTGCTAGGCTCTGAGCATAAATTTTACACCATAGCAAGCATGAATTACAAGTGGATCTGTCACAGTTATCCAAATGAGGGATCTGCCAATGAAGTGATGCAGGCAGGATACAAAGCCGTATCCGACAGAAAGAGAGAATGGAATTTCTGCACATGAGCTGGGGTCTGCGTTGTTCCTTGAGAACTTGTAGAGCAAAAAGCCTAAACACATACAAAAAACAAGGGTGTTATAGAAAAAAAAAGCCTCTGAAAAGCAGATCAAGAAACAAAAACTGAGACCTGCTAAAACCAACTTGGCTGTAAAATGAAGAAAAATATAATTGTTAGATTAAATCCATGTGACTTTGATGATGATCTGTGGGGAGTTGATCAGAGTAAGACAAAATAACCCAATTAAAAAGAAAAGTACAAAATGTTCTATAGAGGAACCCTCATTTTAGCAATCAGCTGAGACAAGTTAGAGGACTCACACTGACCTAAGTACTCTCAGCAAAATGACGTATTTATACTATATGATTTATACTATAAGATTTTAAGTGTCAGTATGCTGAATCAGTGGCCTTACTTTGTTTAAGGTAAGTAACAGACAGAGCACACTTAAGAGATAAGGGTATTCCGAGTGCTGCTGAGGGCAAGGCGCAGTGTCCCAGAAGCTGGTGGCATGACTGCTACCCTTCCTTTATGTGAGCAGAAACAACTATCCTGCTGTACGAAATATTAATGACCTCCAGACAAACGGCCAAGCTGCCCAAACAAGGGCACATGCAAGGCCGCTCGGGAGCCTGGATGATGCGGATGAAGTGACCTCGCTGTGCATCGTGCGAGAGGCAGAGGACACACGGACACTCGTGTGCGCGCAGAAGTGGAGCACGCAGAGAGAAGGGGCAAAAAGGCATCTCTGGCCATGAATGGAAAACTTCCAGGGACGGGCAGAGGACAGCTGGCAGAAAAGAGGTTATGTTTGTGAGGATTATTCTGCGCTCAGGGACACATGGCTTTGTAAATAAGCTGGAAGGCACCAGAAAGCGCTGTGTGCATCATCAATTCCTCTTCCTCCAGATGAGTTGAGTCAGAAAGGAGAAGAGCCTTAGCACTTCTGCCATGTGAGCGTCCCAGCCTGCCTGTTTAATACTGGACACACTGCTAGTTGCTTACACCACACTGAATGCAACAGCGTGTGCATTCGATGCAGATTCTTTGGAATACAGAGTTATGACAAATATAAAACACAAACTACATAAGCAACCAGCATTGCGTACCCCAAATGGAGGTAGTGTTTAGAGGTCTCATACCTAATTAACTGCCTTGAAAAGTCACCCAAGAAAAGCTGGACTCCTGAATAAAGAGCAATTCTCTGCAACCAGAAAGGCTGGCAGGAGCCTGCAGCCTGTGAAGCTTAAATCACACAGGTAACATCCAGGCAACTTAAAAGTGTTGGAGACCACCTCAAGTGCCTGCCAATTTACTGCCCACAGACAGAGGCAAGCTCACTTCATAAGACCATGATGGTTCACGTGAACCTGTGAATTTCCAGATAAAATACTAAGCTGGTTTTGAACAAATCAGATTATGCACTTGGCAATCACTGCAGTCTTTAAAAGACACTTCTCTAAGGGCTATCCAGAGGAAACTTTCATAAAATCGTATTTGATTTTCTGCTGCTAAATAATTTGTAATATTGTTATTATTATATTATTATTCCAGTATGCTCCTGTAAAGCTGAGGTACGTATTTCCTCCTGAACCATTCCCGTTTAAGGTTGATCAAACATGTAAGAGGAGTTATCTTTAACAGGAAGGATTATCTTTGAAATTTTAAATCCTTTCTGGTTTCTATTTATTTCAGTGGTAGTATATATCTTTACCTGGAGGCTAACACCCCATGAAATTCATGTTCAAACTCCCCTAATTAAGATCACTGAGATTAATGTGCAAATTAAGGCAACAAAATAAGCACACATGCCTTGTTTCCACTGTCTTGCTTGGAGCCTGAGTGACTTCAGAAACACAACTTGAGTTGGCAAAACTATGAAAGGATCTGCTAAAACATGTCCACTCCCTTCAGAAAACTACACATTTTCCATGTGATTCCTCCTAGTATATTGGTCAAATGCACATTGTATTTTAAAACATTCTTCATGACAGATGATGCCTAAGATGTACAGAGAATATCCCTAACTGTTCATGCCTACACAATAACTGCTTATTCCATGTTGTAAAAGGGCGAAGGAAGGAAAGGAATTGAGTCTTTCTTTGGGTAGGAGAGTAAGAAAGAACCACGCAACAGTGCAATAGGCCTCTGGATCTAGGTGAACAAGAATTTGAAAACAAGCTTTGATTTCCCTTTTCCTTGTGAATGCTTTCAAAGAAAAGACAGTCTTTAAAGTAGAAGAAATGTTTTTGGAAAAGATCTCTAAGAAGATTAAAATCTGCGTAAGATGCTTTATATGACAAGATTTTGCTCAATCATATGAAGTTTGGATGGCAAATTGCTGACTTCGACATCAGCTGCATTTTAACAGAATTATTCACACTTTTTGTTCTATGACCTCTAATCCAAGTAGCTATATATAGCTATAGTTCTGTATCAACATAAGCCCATAGATAGGCAAATAGACAGGCAAAGTGGGAGTTGTGCAGCCAACAGCTAGCTCTCTGGTACCCTATTTTTTAGTGAGTCCCATACAGCCTCCTCCCTTGCATGAGTGAAATCTCTACTCTTGAGACACGAAAGGAGCTGCCTCCATCACTGCTCACGGTGCCTGCTCCAACAAAAAGATCATGTGGATTTGAGTAATACATGCCTAAATCAATGCACAATTTGCTAAATTATTATAAAACATTAGAAATGTTTGTCACTGCACTCTGGCAAAGTATATGATGTTAATAATTCTCATTTTATTTCAAAGTTTAAAAAATACATTTTAAGACTTAAAAGCTTTCTTCGATCATCTGATGGTATAAATGACCAAGGTCACCACATCTGCTACGCACTATACAAATGAGCATGCAGAATTAAGATTTGCATATAACAGAACCAAAAGAAAAGCTCTTGGATAGCAAATGCTCCAAAAAGATGTGACAGAGAAAAGCAGGTATCATAACAGAGATGAATTCCATATTGGCTGTACAAATTCTGCAGTATAACTCTGAAATCAGGAGTCCTGGAGTATTGTGTCCAGTTCTGGGCTCCCCACAGTCCAAGAGGGATGTGGAGCTGCTGGAGAGAGTCCAGCGCAGGGCTACAAGGATGATCAGGGGCCTGGAACATCTGCCCTATGAGGAGAGGCTGAGGGAGATGGGCCTGTTCAGCCTGGAGAAGAGAAGGCTGAGAGGGGATCTGATCAGTGTCTGTAAGTACCTCAAGGGAGGGAGTGAAGAGGATGATGCTGGCCTCTTTTCAGTGGTGGCCACTGACAGAACTAGAGGAAATGGCCACAAACTGAAGCACCAAAAGTTCCACAGGAACTTAAGGACAAATTTCTTATCAGTGAGGGTGACAGAGCTCTGGAACAGGCTGCCCAGAGAGGTTGTGGAGTCTCCTTCTCTGGAGATCTTCCAAACCCGCTTGGATGCAGTCCTGTGCCACGTGCTCTGGGTGTCCCTGCGTATGCAGGGGGTTGGCCTAGGTGATCTCTAGAGGTCCCTTCCAACCTTAACCATTCTATGATTCTATGAATCCTCAACATTGTTCAGTGAAGAAGCTCTGGAATTCCTACATGGGAACACAGTGATTTTGATCAACATTTCTTTGGGACGAGAGGAAGAAACTTTGGAATTTTTTAGGCAAGAATATGCAAACATTTAGCTCATGTTACTGAAAGGAACTTCCTGAGATGTAAATATAAAAGCAAATGAATAAAAATGAATAAAAAAAAAGAGAATCATGTACCACATTTACTGTCTTTTATTGATCTCATTATTTACACAGCCAAGAGGAAAGTAACTTTTCATTCATTTCCCGAGGGAACATTTAATTTGTATAACAGGTTCAAGGCATATAAACTGGTTTTATTTATATGAAATTTACTCCTTTTGCTTTGTTTGCTTGCTTTCCACGAGCCCTAAAAGCACTGCATCAGCTTCCAGCAGAGTTGTGTCAGTTGTTGCACCCAAGAATCTAGATGTGAGCTCAAGATCCAGCAGTCTCAGACGTACCCGGGCTCCTTTCCGGTATTTTCTGTGGAAAAAAAGGGAGAGAGGACAAGAGAGGCTTGGTAAGTGGCAGGTTTGCATCTCAGGGGACATTGCTCCCAGCTGCAGACTGCAGCAGCAGCCCCACAGGGAATCATGTGCTATAATGGAGTTTAATCACAATGCAGAAACACTACAACAGTGAACAGAATATACAGAAAGAGATTAAACTCTGAGTTTGCCAAACACTTCAGTGTTTGTTTTTATGATTTCTCTTTCTTTTGAACTAGTCACTTTCATGCATATAGTATTCTCCTTTGAGCCTTACTCGTCATCGGTAACAGCTTCCATTAAAAAGACACACAAATACCAGACAGCAAAAGGCTGTAAAAAGGCTCAGTGATTGAACAAATACATTTAATGCATTAATAACCCTCCACAGAGACCCAGTCCAAGGACACACTCTGCAACAGGTCAGAGCCAACGTTTGCAGCTATAATCCTGCCCATGGAACAGCAGATCCCACCACAGGAACTGAGGCAGTTATTATAAAGGAAACTTCCTTTATCTTCTATCTAAATATGTCATTGTATCACTTGGTATCCTGCACACAATTATCTGCAGGACAATATATCACTAAAGGGGAGGACAAGTGATCATTAGAACCCTGGTGACATTGCTAGTATCAAAAAAACATGATGCCAGCTAAGTAGGGTTTGTATTTCCAGCCCTGGCCTCAGGCAAGGAACTCCTCTTGTCTCTTGCTCTCCCTCAAAAGCGCAGATTGTCTCCATCTTTTTACGTACATATAATTAAAAGGAAACCCCACAACTATTCTAATGAAACATTCTGCCTACAGGGTTGGGGTTTATTGTTTTACTCTTCTTCTTTCTTTTGCTCTCCTTGTAAGAGGAGAGCACTCAGAAAGCGATCTGAGTGCTCAAAATATTTTAAAGACAGACTGTGCCAAATTAGTGAAGATTTCTGAAATACTGACATCTTTTATAATGTACTTGGAGAGCCTCTGATCCAAGTGCAGCAATGAAACTGAGGATTATTCTTATTTTGAAAGTCTGAAAGCCAAACACATTTCTCCTTGTTAAAGGAACAAGCTGAAGATGCATCAAGCCTGACCATCCTGAGCAAAAGCAAGAAAATAGCCACTAAAAATAACCATCTCGCAGGTATGAACTGCAGAAAACTTAATAGCAAAGCTCGTCATATAACACTTCCACCTTGTTCATTTTTATCTTCAATTTAGGCAAACCTTGTCACTTGATAGTTGCCTACAGACATGGAGCAAAACTGAACTGGGTCTGAACTTTGTTCTGGACATCAACCAAGATCCCTTCAGAAATCTAAACATTTTAAGAAAAGCCACTGGATTTGCACACACTTATTTTTATTTTCTAGCAATTCTACTTTATATGAACTTTCCAAGGTTCTTGCTTATCCTGTGCAACATTCTCGGTTGTGTTACAAACAGAGGGGGCATATCATTTTATAGCTTTACGCTGAACAAGCAACCAGAGAGGGTATTTGTGGAGAGAGGATTTTTGCAAAGGTTTTTGCATCATCCTGTCCTGATGAACCCTTTCTCAGTCTGTATAAATTGACACAGTGAAAACACACAATTTCTTGAAGTGAAATACAGTTGCTAGATGGTGATTTTACACATGTGAGTGCTTGGGACAAACCTACAGAAAATTCTCCAGTATGATCTGAAACATCTAGCTAGGAGCTTTGACAGCTACTGGCCATAAAGATTGCCACAGCATCCAATCATAAAGTTATCCCAATCCCTAACTTTCCCTTTGGCATATATTTACAGACTTTTTAGCCTTTATCTCCGAGAGCAAGGAGTGCACGGAGAGTGAGAGAAAACAAATGTAAAAAAAAAAAAATTAGAAACTGGTTTTGGGGAGAAAGCAAAAGGAAAGGAAACTCAGAGGGAGAAATGCTATGGAAGCAGAAGGAGAGGGAGCAGACACTTCACAAAGACAAAAAAAAAAGGCTAAAGAAAAACCCTGTTCTGTTTTTAAAAGGTGAAGAGCATGTTTTTGATCTAATAAGACTTATTATTAAAATAACAGGGATCGTGATAAATTCTAAAACCCAATTATTCTGCCTTTTTCTTCTCTCCTTTCTCCTACAGGAAAAAAAAAAAAAGCTCATCAATACTGTAAACTAGGATGCTATTGTGGAAGAAGCTCTTCATAATCCAATACATCTAGAGAATATTAATCCAAACAAGTTTTACGCTGAACTGGAAGTTCCCTCTAGATTCAGCAGCAACTACTTGTACAGAGTAAGAAAGATATTGAGAGCTACATATTTGTAACTGAAATACAAAATATTTCTTTCATCTTGCAAGAGCTCCTTTTAGACAATAGTTAAAGTGTTGTGCCACCAAGTAGAGGAAATCAGCTTTCTTTTTTTATAATCAGAAAGTGCTACACATCTTCAGTAAGAATTATGAGGAAAATCAGTGAGGGAACTGTAGTTCTCTTATGATTAATACGCAAAGTTAACAAATAAACCCTAAGTACATGTCCCCATATTTCATAATGTTAGAAAGATTTTGTACATTGTCCAGTTTGTGAGAACTTTGCTCAAGCTTCCAGACATGACTTTTGTGTATATTTGTAATGCAAAAGCAAAGCAATCATGTTTTCACAGAAACCTCACAATCTTAGAATGCTGCTGCACTAACTCAGATGTTGATTCCAGATACTTTAACCACACTTAATCCAATTAATTCAATTACTAATTGGATTAATTGGATTTTTTTTGTTAGTCACTGCACACTTGCATACAAAGAGACCTCGGAGGACATCACTTTGAGGAGCTGATGCACCTCTCCATTGGTGTGGATGTAAACATTTGTTGTGACAGATGTTCCCTATACCCAAACAACGTGAGAATAAATGATCAGAGGAAGACGCAAAAAAAAAGGAGATTGGGGAATACAGCTCACAGTGGCACTCTGACCAACACACTGTGAGGCCAAAGGAAACACGAAGCTGTTCCAGGCCCCGTAACCATGCTCTATTCCCGCACAAAGCAGTTCATCCTGAGCCCACATTAAACTATCCTGTGTTTGGGCACAGGCTGGAAGCAGGGCCCGCAGACAAAGCGGGCATTTTGCGAGGCCCAGGACGGCGCTCCAGGAGAGGCCCAGCGCCCACGCACGAGGAAAGCAGCCGTCGCCTTGGTCTCTTTCTCCACGACAACAGTGGAATTCAGGAGCATCCCAGCCAGGAGCCCTAAACCTCCACATGACCCTCGAACACTCTGCGGGCCGAGGATGACCGGGGAATGGCAGGACGGGCAGGGAGGCGAGGAGGCCTCGGCAGCCCTGCCCGTCTCCCGGCGCCCGGCCCACGTCTCCCGCCACCCACCCAAGAACGTGTAACCTCTCCCTTTGCAGGTCCTGGTTAAGAAAACCTGAGGCGAAGCCAAAAGAAACCGTTTTTTATACCCAAGCCCTAAGTCTGTACAACCATGTTGATGTAAAGCGCACCAGAAAGCATGCAGTATGTCCTTGTGAACACTGCTGGAAGCTAATCAGCAAATCTTTCCTGTGACAGTGACAGAGCCCTGGGACAGGCTGCCCAGAGAGGTTGTGGAGTCTCCTTCTCTGGAGATCTTCCAAACCCACTTGGATGTAGTCCTGTGCCACGTGCTCTGGATGTCCCTCCTGGAGCAGGGGGTTTGGACTAGATGATCTCTAGAGGTCCCTTCCAACCTTAACCATTCTGTCATTCTGTGAAATCAAAGTTGAGGTGCTGGCATTACACTGAAATTAGGGCTTTTTTTCTCTTTGCATGTACTACTGTGTCTTAACTTGAACAAAAAGTACATCCTTTCTTGGCAGAACAGGTATAAATAGCATATAACCTACCCTTCTAAACTTGAGCAGCTCAGAAGTTTCTTTCTAACTCTCAGCAAAACCTGGTTTCGAACCTACCCTTTCACTTTGGCACTGAAGCTTCAAGTCCCCCAAAGCTTTAAAAGAAACAACAACAAAAAAAACCTTTTCATCAAATATCTCAGCTTGTAATTTTTAATAAACGTTAAATATTAATAGATTTTATATTTTAACATCCCCCTAAAACATACATATAAACAAAAAAGTAATGTTTTTTATAAATGGAGCGTGATTACATGGAATGATGTATTTCAGCTCTTACTTTCAAGACAACCAGGGGGGAATCAATGTTTTTTCACTGAAAAGTCATTTCAGCCTACAGCACAAGGTTTACAAGGGGAGTTAGCTTAGAAGGCAGTGAGCGTGTACAAAATAGTGAAGTAAGGTAAAGTAAAATGATTTTTGATTACAATTGTACCGTTTGCTGAAAAGAAAAGAGGAGGATAGTTTTGCAGGCATGCAATTTCACATGTGGAGGAAGCATTCTTATTACTAAATGGCATCAGGAATTTTATTCAGACTCTAAATTATAGTCATTTTATTAAAGCATCCGATATTTATAACTGCATGCAAATTAGCAAGCAGTCTCTTTTCTATTAATAATACTCAAATTATTATTTTAAATTTAATAACCTTCTTGGAAACAGAGCTATAAAAATAACAATGCAATTACAGAAATAGCTGAGTCTCACCAGGCCTTGTTAAATATTAAATTTAACAAGGTCATTTTAAAAGTGCATTCACAGATATCTTTCCATTTTTGACAATAAAAATTAAAAGAGCCCTGTTTTGAAAGACAACCAGAATATCTTAGCTTGTATTCACTCTCTTTCATTACTACTTTTCAGTTCCCATTGCTTTCTTTGGAGTGATCACCGGTGAAATTTAAAGCTAAACAAGCTGGCTCCTAGGGCTTGCTCTGACCACCATCACCCACCAGTCATCCCTCCACAACATCTGTTCCACACCTAACAATCACACCTGTCTATATGGAATAGGAAGCAATTAAACATTTTTCTTTTTTTTTTCCCCCATAGAGGCCATGATTTAGAGAATTTAATTTGGATTTTTAACCTTTTTTTTTCATTTTATATACATATGTATATGTGTGTGTGTGTGTATATATATATATATATATATATAAAGTCTGTAGTTCCTTACTCTCAATATATAACTATGATGCAGCACCAGTGAGCAAGCCCACCTCTAAATGAACTTACCCAGTCATAAAGCAGTGTAACTGTGTGAGTTATCTACGTATCTACCCCGTCACAGCAAGGAAATACTGATATGAAAGACTCCTAAATCTATCTGGTAAAAGCACATAATGGCAGGAAACCGAGGTCAGACAAATGCAAGTTGGAATAACCTTTTTATCAGTTATGCTGATTAACAACTGGAACAAATCACAAAAAGGAAACTCTTTTAGCCATTGACGGCTTCAAGTGAAGAGATGTCAGAACAAATGCTTTACTTTGCTTCAAGGATTCCTGCTGAAATTCATGTCCCTCAACGCAGTGAAGTTCACAGAGATGACCTGAAGGTCCTTTTTACCGTAAATTCTGTTCACGTATAATTTATTATCAGCAGCCAGTCATTCTAAAGAAGGATGGATGCTCAAAGCAGGATTTTCAAAGTACCCCTGTTCTGTGCAATCAAACACTTCACAAAAATGCTCCAAGGCTGCTGCTAACATTCCAGCAGAAAATACAATCTTTTTCCTTGTGACTCACCACCAACTCACTGCCACTTCAACTGTCTTTGTTTCCTACTCCATTTGTTTGTTTTTGCCTTTCCATGAACTACAGCAAGCAAATATCTTCTTCTGATTTCCTCTAAGCATTTACTGTTTCTGACATTGACTTAAGCAGTTTTCAGAATATTTTTGCGCCATATGCCAAGGTAATGTGTCAAAGTCATCTTTTTAAAGGCAAAAAGCATATACTCAGCCAGATAAATGATCTTTGTCCATCTCATGTTCTTGGAAGTGTTAAGCAGAGTGCTTAAAATTTGCATGAAACCATCAGCTTAAGATCCACCAGCCTGCTCTTCCTTCTAACACGAGTACCTGAGCAAAGCCTCTGGCAAACACTACTGAAGCCAGTCAGGTTTCAGGCACCTAAGGAAGCCCAAGATGAGCTCCTCTTTGTATCTGACCACTGGAAAAGCAGAAATTTAACAAAAATTCCTGAAAACGTTTGGGGATATTAGCTAGAACCTGACATAAAAAAAAAAAAAAAAAAGAAGTGTTCTGGAGCACTTCAAGATCTGCAGAGCCAGCCAGAGCCCACGGCAACACGCACCACACAAATGTCGCAGTGCACCCTAAAAATCTCCCCAATGACTTTCAGTAACGCTATCAAAAACACTGGTAAAAGGAGCAGAATTTGGGACTCACCCCCTGTCTATCTCCATTTATACTTATAGAGCTCACCCGAATTTCAGTGCCCTGGTCTAGCCCTGACATGGCCTCTCTGTGGGACTCAGGGGCCTTGGCCTCTGTCTGGGCTTCCACTGCTGGCCATCAAGGCAACTGGCAGCTACTTTGAAACGTGGAAATTTTAGTGCCTGTAGCTAAAACAAGGTAAATACATAGCCTAACAACAACCCTTATGATGGCCATGGAAAACACCTGAGCAAACCCTGGCAAAGTCGCCATCATTCTCTGCTGTGTATTGACATCGATCAATGGCATTTGCTTCTAAGGGAGGGAAAAAAATAACACAGTCAATGATGACAAACATTTAAACCCAAATTCTACTGCGCTCCCTGTGGACATTATGAGTCTAAGCACGTATTTCTGCTCATGAAGAACTTCCAAAGTGTAAATACTTACTTTCAATTCAGACCAAATACCAAGTACCCAAAACTCACAAGAACACACAAAAAATAATTTTTGCTACAGCCTCTGTAAGAAACAGTTCAATTCATATTCAAAGTTCTTACTAAAATTTTTGGGTAATAATCTTTTTAAGAGAAAGGTTTTAAATCTCAGTTTTAAAATGCACTTCATACTACAAAGATGAAAGCTATAACCTCTCCCCTAACGCATGGTCTGGGAGCTTTGACAGATGAAACCTGTGGAAGGTGGCCCCGGCCTTATCCGTGACACTGGCCCAGGGGCTGGCGCAGGCACCGTCCTGTTCGCCCACGGCACGAGCTGGGTCGCACTCAGGTAACACACAGTTGTTCTGTAAGATGCAGCATGGGCAGATTGCTCAGACAACGGCGCGAGGCTCAGCCGGCAAGAAATCAGAGATTTTACCTTAGCCAGTATCAACATGATGGCTGGAGACTGACGAAGTTAAACGCAGTTAAAAGAGAAACCTGCACCCCAAAAATGCACTACCATAACAACAGATTGTTCACTTTACTACTTTAAGTACACAAAGTCCATTCTGAAGCATCACTGAGCTTGAAAGTCTCAAATAAAAACCTGTATTTAAAACCAGGGACCATTACCCATCGTTCTAAGGAATGCCAAGTTGCATGTTTTTAGTTTCAAATACTTGTCAGTGTGCCTCTGCTCTGAATGCCCTGGGAGCAATCTTAGCTCCTTATATTTTGAATGTACAATGCAGACCAGCACAGAACAGACTTTCTGATGAGAAAGGTCATGGTGTCTCTGTACAAGGGACATTTTCAGATTTTGTCAAGGGCATTTCTTTGTAAGCTAACTAACACTTATTTATTCATTGAAATGGATTTCCTGATAAATAAAAGCCTGTTCAGAAAGAATGCAAAATTCTTACAGGGAGCTTTAAAAATACATATTGTTTGACATTGTCACTTGTATCAAGAACTGGCAAGAAAGAGTATGACACATGGGACAAAACTATCCACAAGGCTGTTTTTACTAACACTAGAGTCCTTAATTGGAGAAGAACAGTTCTGGAAAAGAAGGGGAAGATGGGCTTCAGATTAAAAAATAATAAACAAAAAGTTTCACAAAATAAAACAGAATAGGAAAATGCATAAAGAACATATATAAAGAACCCTGGGGCTCCAGACAGGGCACTAGCAGTGTGATAGAAAGATATAAACAATAACGTTATCAGGGTTGAAAAAGGGAGGTAAAAGTTGGCCTATTCAGAACAGCAGAACGGGATGCAGTGGGTGAAGAACTTCTGGAAAGAAATTAGCAGCAACGACCACAACACTTTGTAAGAACCTCTACCTTCCTGACTCGTCGTTTGGCTTATGCATTTTTATAGCCATCTTCTGTTGCTACCTTGTTGATAGAGAGTAATGGATAAATTCTCATTAAATGTAATATGAAAATATCAAGTGATAAAACTAGTACTGAATGAGGCTGTGGATCTTTATACATAAAAGTAGAAAGATGAAAGTTCCACAGAAAATTAAATTATTTCATCTTTCTCCACAGTGAGGAAGCTAGTGTTAAAATAAAAGATCTAGGTAAAGAAGAACTAGAGCCTCTATCATTAGAAAAACAAATTTGAGAAACAACATAGTTAATGAATTGTTATCATACACATTTGGGTAACCTTTTGTCCTCCACAGTTTTACCTCCAAACTCTCCCTAAAACCATCCGCTTCCAGGAATTTTTAATGTGAAAATCCCTCTTTTATGAATCATTTTGAAAAAGAGCCATACCTCATTTTCTCCATCTTAAACTGTGTGATCTTTCAACTGGTTCTGCATGAGCACACCTTCCAACTCAGAACCTGGTCATTATGAAGGCAGAAAGCTGCCAAACAAAAAGGTCAGAATGAAATCTGTGTATATAATGACAAAAAAATAAAGCAGTATGGGCAAAATGAACGTAGTCAAGAGCCCAGGTGACAGGTCTACGTTTCTCTCGCTCCATATTACCAATGAGAAAAGTTGGATTCAATGCTTTAGGCTGGCAACGTCATCAAGTGCTTCTCACGAAACAGAATGTTCTTGGACACAAGAACTTATTGGAAAGGGTTTTTTCCTTTTCTGTGTGAAAGCTTAGACATACAGTTAGTGCTACGATTTTCTGATTTTGAGCTTTTTGACTGAGAGCTATTACAGAGAAGCCCAGAATAGATGTTATAAAAATGATTTAAAGGAAGGCATGTGTAGTACCTGCTCTTCACAGGATCAAATATGATGGAGCTGAAAGCACTACAGCTCTACCTCCACTGCCAGACCACTTCTGCTAAGCCACGATGTAAGGTATTGAAACCGAAGTGTGAAAGCTGCTGCCCCACACAGCAGAACCGCTGCCAGTGCTTGGACACCTGCTGCGCCATGGGATCCGTGCCCAGCACACCTTGCAGGGCGGCTCGCCAAGGAGCGCGCGAGCGGCCCGCGGGGCTCAGCCGCCTCCTGCCCACACAGCCGCTCCAGTGCCCCATCTCTGCGGGAGAGGAGGGGGAAGAGCAGCAACGCAGGAACCCGACAAAGCGCCGCGGCACTTTCCCATCGCCCGGCCCTCCCGCCACAGGCACCGCTTTGTCCCCGACAAAGGCGCCTCACACGGCGCCCGGCGGAGCCCCCTCCGCGCGGCCACGGTGCCAGGGGAGCATCTGCGCGCGCGGGCGGCCCTGCAAGGGGCTCTCTGTGCGCGCGGGCCCGTGCGGCCGCCTCACGCACACCACGGGCTGCAGGAAAAGCTCCTTCGTTTGAACAAGGGAGTCAAACAGCCACAGCAGCTACCAGCCACGCACACACAGAAGGGTTAAGGTCCTCCCACCTTACTGCCTTTAGCTTATTTTTACGAGGAAGGATTTCTTTAAATGTTGAGAGCATCTACGTAATTTTCACTCAATAACCCAAGGGCAATGGGTCTGCTCTTCTACTTAGCACAGTTTTTTATGACCGTAATATAGATGATCACAGACATTAAATGCAGAACTACAGATCCTGAAATGTCTTATGTATTATGAATACATTTGTAGGATTTTGATTATAAACTTAAATTACAGAATTAAAGGAGAGAAAAAAAAAAAGAGAGATAAAACCCTACTAATCGTGCTGCCTTTCTGACCATTGGGTCAATTGTCCATAGAGTAGCACAGCGCGTGTGAGCCAGGAATTTGGACGACTGGGAAGTTCATGCTGCAGAGCAACGAAAAGCAGTCCAACACAGAGTCACAGAACAGCCTGCCCACTACACAGGGCAAAGACCATCCCTCCAAGCTTAACATTTATTTTCTTTTGGTAAGACCCAACAAACTATTTAAATAACACACCAAATCTTTGCTGATGACTTTAAAGTTGCTTTCTCTCTTCACTCGAAAGTACTTTCTGGTTGTGGGGATAATCCTGGCCCAGTGAATTTTAAATACGACTTTTCACTTGTTTATGTCCCAGCTACACGCAATATATTAGAAGAAACCAGCAGTTTTTCCTGGAGCTTTGCTTACTGGTGCCATATTCTTACTCTCCTCCTGCCCATTCTCCAACTGCTCCTTCCTCAGCGTCCTGGGTGGTGCAATCCAATAGCCCAACGGAGATCATTAGCTTGGATGGTTTCAAGCCTCCTCTTAATACGGGCATTGCCTTCCAAAACGGGAGCCAGTGGTCCAGGGAATCAATTAGCAGCGACTGATCTGTCTCTCCAAATACTTGTAACTCATTAACCAGGGGTCTGAAATTACAACCCCCCTCATTTTGGGGGAAACGGAGATAGGAGATGCAAATCTGGAACAACGCTCAGCTTTTCAGCCAGCCTCTGAAATGCTCACCTGCCTGGGAACGTGCTCAAGGCAAACAAATACCTGCTGTGCGTCAGAAAAAAGAGTATGACATTTGTTGCTTTGAGCGTGCTGCGTTTCCTTCATGCACCTTCTCTAGGGAGGAGAACAGGTTTCAGGAGCCCCTGCAACTCCTGTCAGTGGGGAAATAGAGCACCTGCCCTGCTCCAGCATGTGAAAGAGGTACCAGCTTTGGAGACAGCAGCCCGGCACTTCCACTTTTGGAGGGGCGATACAGGGACTCCTGACCTTGGTCCCAGCAGGCCCATGAGCTCTGTCACACACGTTCGGGCACCCTTCCTGCAGGGCTGCCTGGGCTTGCAAGCAGCCCGGGCACCTTTGCAGCGCAGACCTGGACTGCTCAACCACGGCAACTGGTTTGCTGTGGTACCAAATCTGATCCGTCTGTGAGCCGGACCCGAAACCAAGAACTCTGAGGAACACGAGAGAAAAGGGCCTTCTCAGCGAGTCAGCCAAGGACGAGTACGGGGTTTTAGCTCTTGTTTAGCCTGGTCCCAACCAAGCTGATATCCCCGACACGTTTCTGCATTGGGCTGAAGTTTCCAGGTCATTTCAGACAAGGCCTAAGGCTGCTCGGGCCCCTGCAGGGCCCTCGCTGTGTGTCTCTGCAGGGCCCTCACCGGGTATCCCTGCAAGGCCCTCGCTGGGTGTCCCTGCAGGGCCCTCGCTGGGTGTCCCTGCAGGGCCCTCGCTGTGTGTCCCTGCAAGGCCCTCACCGGGTATCCCTGCAAGGCTCTCGCTGGGTGTCTCTGCAGGGCCCTCGCTGGGTGTCCCTGCAAGGCCCTCACCGGGTATCCCTGCAAGGCCCTTACTGGGTGTCTCTGCAGGGCCCTCGCCGGGTTTCCTTGCAGGGCCCTTGCCGGGTGTCACACTGGGGGATGGGGCTGCTGCCAAGCCATCCCGCAGGCAACATGCAATCGCCCAGGTGCACTTGCTCCGTCCTTTCCAGAACATCTGGCTACGCCTGTGTAATCCTGCACAATGGAATAAATTGGGTATTTCCAACCCTACTACCTCAGATCATAAAACAGAGAAAGAAAACACGAAAAGTCTCTAGTTTTTGGTGGTGCACTCAATGAGAACATTACTGCTTAGCTGTTGCTAGTACCTCTTCCTGGAAGGAGTGGTCATCCCAGCCTATTTCCTGGGCTATTGGAGGAAAAAGGGAAAGCTGCTGGATGCCACGTCTCTTTTTCACTCTGCCTTCTCTGCAGAGAAGTCTCCTTTCACTCTGCCACTGCTCTGCGTTTCGTGCCTGAACCTTGCTCGTATGCAAAAAACGTCAAATACCCTGTACCACAATCTCCTTAATTCATCACTGTGGTTCCTCTGTTGTGCATCCAAGTCCTGGTCCTTAAGCTCTTCTGCTAAATTGCTTGCTACTTAAGAAAATAAAAGTGCACATGCACTTTGTTGGCAAAAAATCTGCAAGGATCTTCCCTTATCTGATCAGAATTTATTTTCTGCTAGATCACAGTA
Organism: Tinamus guttatus; assembly: GCF_059628265.1. Lineage (NCBI taxonomy): Eukaryota > Metazoa > Chordata > Aves > Tinamiformes > Tinamidae > Tinamus > Tinamus guttatus. Next base: position 989,643 of record NW_028288690.1, on the reverse strand, counting down.
GCGTACTTAAAGGTCCCCAGCCCCATTTTTCTTTTAAACAGTATCTGCAAAATGCCAAGCATTTACACTTACATTCTTGAGAGATCTCAAACACTGTTATAAAGAACACTATGTTTTTCTATAAATGAGAAACATTTGTTTAGTAAACTGAAAATGAATGTTTAGTATGTTCACATCTAGTTACAGAAAACAGTACCATTTTTATGGGTTTAAAATCTTTCTAGGAATAGCAAATTAAATAGGTCCTGCCAGTGAGTTATTGCATTTACAGGTAGTGGAAGAGATGAACAAAACTGAATGGCTTTGGAAATACCTGCAGAGAAGCACAACACATTTACTCATCACCCTCCCATATTCCCCTCAAGGTCACAGGCCCCCTTGTTTTTCATTTTTGATCTTTCAATCTCTTTCCTTTCTGCAAACTACCCTGAAAAACCGAAGGCTGCTCGACTTGTCCCCCACCTTTCCCAGGACCTGCTCTGAAGCTCATCAAACTGTGGGAGAGACTCTGAATCCTCTGGCTTTCCAGAATTACCTCAGGAGAGCTGAAAGAGAAGGTCGCGCTTCTTGCAACTCTGGTCTTTCTTCTGCCTCGCAGGAACAGTCTGTAAGTCTAGTACTGCCTGATTTTATTAATCCATATCAATCCAGCATAAATCTGAGATATGAAAAGGACAGTCTGATCTGCCTCCGTTCACCCCCACCTGCTCACAGTTGATGTTGCCCTTGTGACAAGAACCTTGCACTATCAGCCAGATCAAGGAACTGATGTGGTGGGAAAACTAACCAAAGCAAAAAAAAAAAAAAAAAAAAAAAGTCAGTTTTCTTCTGGATCAGCTCCCCAAACCTGCTCCAAATGTGCTTGCACAAAGGAGATGGCAAGTGCAAGGGGCTGAGGATGAAGTGGTACTAGCTCTTTTTGCAAGAGGAAAAAAAACGCCAATGTGGATTCTACCTTTTTCTGTTCACAACAGAAGACATGGCCAAAAAGATGATTTGGGGCATGTGGTTTTCCCTCTGTCCACTACTGAATGAGTTCAAGAGGAATCCAGGGAAACGAGAGGAGAGGGAGGGGAGAGCCAGGGGAGAGGGAGAGGAGAAAAGAAGAGAGGAGAGGGAGAGGAGAGGAGGCTTTGAAGATGTAGCAGGTCGGAGCAATTTCATTAAAACAAATGAAAACCAAAAGAGAATTTTGATTTAAAAGCCTAGAATTAAAAGGAGACCTGAAATGCTAGAACTTAGTCTTGTAGTTAAGGCAGCTCTTGATTTATATGCCACCTTTGTAATAAAGATTCAATTTGATTTTAGCAATATCGCAAAAACAACAACAAAAAAGTTTTGTCTCAATCAATGTTCAAGTAAGTATGGTAACTGAAAAGGGAACTGCTTATCTCCATCTACCACAGAGCTCAGAGCTTGTGGGTATATTTGTTAGCAAAAGTATGAGAGCGAGATTTCTTCTGTACCTTTTACTTAATCTTTTCTTTCTCTCTATGGCTCAAGATTTTCAGCTCAAACTATTGCTTACATTTTGGTAAAGTATGGTAATTAATCACGATAACAAAATCCTATTCTCATTTGTAAGTAAAACTAATTGCACTACAGTATTTTTTTCCATCATCTTAGAAGGTGCCTTAGAGCTTTCCCACAGTATCAAATTCCCAATACATATACACACAGAGTGCCTAGGTGACAATTCATTCCACTTTAAACTACTTTTTCAAACAAACTTCTCCAAACAATGTATTATCTACATTTTAAACGAGGGGTGAAATTCTACCACTCTCTCTATAAAAAGCACAGTGAGGGTTTTGTACTCAACAAAAGATTTAAGAAAAGTATTGACAGTAAAGCAATCTGTAATACTCCTGGACTGGAAAAGAAAATGTTCTAAAAGTTTTCTCACAAACAGAAAATTGAATTTATATATTACATATTAGCATGCCATTTCCAAAGTATTTTATTCACTCTGCAAAAAAAATAACTTTACGTGGTATTTTAAATTATCATGGCTGCAGTACAGGAAAAAACTTTTGAAGCTAATGGTGTTATGTGTAATAAAGAACATAAAGACAAAACTAGGCATTCAGCCGTAATCAAGAAGGTCAAACTAAGTTGCTCTCACACTTGGGAATAAACTCAGATTACCTGGCTGATAAAACACCCACACAGAACAGAGCACAATTTACCACCAGGAAGCAGGGAGAGGTTTACACTATTACAGGACTGATCCTCAGGACCTGCTGTGCCGTTTATCACTTGCAGAAATTTAACCTGGAACCAGGATACACACTCTGCTTCCTTCCACAGAGGCGCAGGTTACCCCCCAGCGCATCAATGGCTATACATCAAACACTTAAATTTAGCCCAAATAAGGCTGCTAGAATTTCTGCACATCTACCTACTTGCTTCTTTAAGCAGACTGGACTATGCTTTGATCTTACCTTCTGAATCCTCTCGTAAACCAGGCATTTTTTTTCCATTCCAGTATTATTAGCCATCCGTACTAATACATATTTATATTACTTTTCCTTTTACAATACTTGACCCATTTGTTATGCCATTCATCTATGGGTAGGACAGTTAAAATGTTACTTACTAGTGATTAGTCTTTGAATAACCAATCAAGACAAATTGTCTTAATAATATCATGTGACAAGATAATTTAGGGGTAATTAACTAAACCTTTACACATCACTTTTGCTCAGGAATCATTTTCATGCATGGAAAGTCAAGCTATTATTTAACTAACGGGATTTTAGCAACATGACACACAACAAAAGGGCATATAAACAAAAGAATGAAGGCTCGGCCTCATAAAAAAAATATCAAAAATGAACCAGAAAAATGTTACAGTTCATCTAGCACTGCAATTACTGTCAGATAGGGTGTGAAAAGCCCTGGCAGAAGGGCTTGTATCAGGCCGCACACTGGACTCTCTGTGCTCCAAAAGCAGGTTTATGGACGAGAGAAGCAGCAGAGGTTTTGAATCCCCAGGTGGAAGGAGCAGCCAGGCTCACCTCTGCAGAGCTGGGATAACCGCAACCCAGCGCTGCTCTGCTGCTGCAAAAGAGCAGCTCTGAAAGGTGCAAGGGCTCCCCTTCGCCAAGCAAAAAGTCCATTCCTCGCACTCCTGTCATGTTGTGATACAGAGAACAGATTTAGCTCCAAATAACTCTTTCAGAACTCTCCTTCTGGCTTTTTAAGGCATAATTCCAACATTTCAACTTCAGAAACCCAATTTATTTTACCTGAGGGATTGTGGAAAAGACTGGAAGAATATTTACTGAATGTCAAGAAATATTTGCTGAATATTCTTGGAATGTCACTATCGCAATTAGCAATTTGAATAAGCCCATCCTCACCTGGGCCTTCTGAAAAATCAACCCTCTTTCTGAAGAATGAAGAGTATTTGTAACATTTTATACTGCAGTACAAGCAGTAGCTGCAACTTTCACTGTCTGCTACACTCAAATAAAACAACAACTAAGCTAACACTGGGCTAAAATACCTTAAAAGCAAATCTGGATTTTAAGAAGTACCACAAAAAAATCAGGAAGAATGAACTGAACCAAAGAACTTAACTTTCAATCCTCTGTTTCTTTTCTTGGGTTGTTCCTGGCACGTCGCAAAAGAAACGTGTCGCAGGACAACGCGCTGGGCACTGATTCACTGCGCGTAGGTGAGTATGACGCTGTGGAGTTAGGTAACCGACCTGCAACTCTAGTAAGGCTTTAAAAGAAAGCCCTTTCTCACTGTAGCACTGTATTAATCATAACGATGCCATCTTCCAACTCAGGAGAGCTAAGCTCTGTTCAAGCTGCTAGCATGGGTCTTATGAAGCAACTGAAAAATCTTGAATTTATGTAACCACTGAGAATTTCCAACACTACTTTTTCCTGATTTCAATATATAAATAGTTTCTATGAAATGGCTGATTGATATACATAATGGTAAGCAGATACTTTCTTTAAGACTTTCCTTTGTAGGAGTAAACTGTTCTGTGCATGTGCACACATGCAAATGGAAAGGCAATGACAGAACTTAATTAAACTATACATGTGTGTAGGCTTGTACCAGATACTCCCGTATTATGGCAACAGTGAATGTTCACATGTTCCTGGCTTTAAATTTGTTTTTCTATTTTTTTTTATTAAAAAAAAAAAACAAAAACAAAAACAAAAACAGCTACGCAGACGTAAGCAGTATATTCATTCTTCGGTGAACAACAGATATTCTTCATACCATGTGTCAGAAACAGACAATGAGAGGGACAAAAGTTGGGAAGATATTTATACCACGAAGTTCTGTTGATAAATAGTATAGGGTCATGTTGAGCCAGAAAATGCATTCCAATTATGGATTAGCCTGACAACATGCTGTTTAGAGCTACTTACATGAACTCCAAAAACTCAAGTCTCTTTCAACGATTACCTAGTGAATGGAAAGGACTGAGAGCTAGGACAGAGTGAACGAGATTTAGGCAACAGAATCCATTCCAGCCAAGCCTTGCATCAATATTGGGGCCAGCACTTCCCATCAAGTTCCACATTATTTCAAGGTCATTTACAAATGCACTTCAGCAGACTATTTGGAGATTGAATTTACTAGTACTTTTCACCCACTTGTGGCACTTAAAAGAGAAAAAACATACTATTCGGGAGAAAAACAGCCTGGTATTTTATATATAACATGCAGAAATAATTATTTCAAGAATTTAGAAGTGATTATTGGTGCTTGTTCTGTGGAAAAGCCAGATTCTCTGCAGTATTTGCTCTAGTGTCTTGAAAGTAAGTCATCTCTAATGACCAGCCACTTTTAAAAATCTTTCCCCAAATCAGAAAAATTAAAGATGTCAGGAGACCTCCAGTTCCACCATTCACACTAAAGGAGATCATCCCTGACAAATATTTATCTACATTGTTTTCAAAAGTCCTCTATGAAGGAAAGAGTTTTTTACGTTTGTTTACCTAAAATCTAGCATAATGGTCTATGCTAATGGTACAACCCACGCCAACTTTTCCAGTTCTGCCTCAAGCAAAGATCAACAGACACAAATGAATCATCTTACACACGGAAAATATGTTCCAAATACATGCATGACCTATTTTAATAAAGTGCTTAAGTATTAAAGGAAGTATTGATATGGAAGATACCTGTTTTTAGTTATTTCTTTTTTTTAAGCACTTAATTAATTTAAGCACAATTAATTCTGATATTTACACCAGGAAGGAAATTCTAAGAAAGTTAAGGTGGCAAAAATAAGTATTTGAAAGCTTAAAAAAAAAAAAGAAAAATTCTCTAGCATTAAACTATCCAGGCATAAGTTCAAGTTTCTTTCAATATTACTGCTATAGGAAGCCCACTGCAGAACTGAAAATAGAGCATCACCTCTCTGAAGCCAGACTCAGCGTGCCGATTCCCTTCTTTCCCAAAGAGAATCAGCTGCATTAGCAACTACTACTCTGGGCTCTGACAGAAATCAACATGTGCAAACTCCCAATTATCCAACAATAATAACTAGAAGAAGAAGATATTTGATTCGATTGTGTGTAATGTGAGTTGTGTGTGCAGCGGGGTTGGACTAGATGATCTCCAAAGGTCCCTTCCAACCTAAATGGTTCTATGATTCTACGATTTGTTAAGGGTTAGGTTGACGACTGTCACAGTGATACAGAGACTGTGAAACGCTAATTGCTGTTGTACTGTCCAGGAGGAAGAAATACAGAGCCTAAACCTCACCACTTCTTCCTGACTTACTGTCTATTCTCCTTCCCTGGGCTTTGAGGACATGAGTTTCCAAAGGCAGCCCAGGCCTTTGGTCTGGGGGAAGAGTCAAGAAGGACTAGAGGGTCCTGCGAGCTCTCTGGTGCTGGAAGAGTGCACTCCCTCTGAGCAACCAATGATGGGAGATCCCAAATAAAATCTATGCACAGCAAGCTCGCTGCGGCAGCATCGCCCTGCCTGCACAGCACACACAGAGGCACTCACTAAGCAACGGCTCGCGCACAAGGATTTGTGCTGAAGAACGGCTTTGCTATGGGAACAACTGCCCCACATCACAAGAACCTCATTTGTACATCAAAGTAGAAGTTATGCTCAGTGATAATGCCAGATAATGCTTCTCAAAATGTCCACCTAAAAATAGCATGGAGCAATCTTATATTTTGCTCTGAGGACTTCTGAAAGGGAAAAGCATTTTTCCCTACAGCAAAGAAACAAAGACAGAAAACGTTTTCACTTTGCATATTACAAATATCGCAAGACAATACAGAAACTAATTGTAGCTCTATGGAGTCGGAGGAGGTGGGTGTGAAAGAGAGGCAGAATATTTCTGACATGCACTCCAAAACCTCTCAGCAACATCAAAGGAAAGCAGGGCACATTCTTCAATCAGGTGTTTGTTTATGCTACTAGAGCAGCTTGTGGCGTGTAGGCCTCCCCATCACATGGAGGAATGCACTTCTGTCAATACTAAGATCCTCTCATGCTTTTCTATTTACTCCTCAAACACCTTCTCTATGCCACTAGGCCTCTATTAAAGCTTGCAATAGGCTCAAAAAGTGCACAGTACTGTGTCATTGATGTCTGATTTGTCCCCTGGCTGGCATTATGAAGAAAAAAAAGACTCCTACAATAGAATATTAAATATCTTCTTGCTCTCCTTCTCTCTACTACTCCCCTCTTTCAAGAAAAACCTTGGCGTTCTCTGCAAATTTTTGCTACTTCATTCAATGCTGTCCACAAAGTCTGAAGTAGCTTAGTGGTGGGCTTTGTGTCACTTACTGATGATGCCATGGCTTTATGTCACACACAGCACTTTCAGGCTTTTCACTAATCCCCATTCTTCTTTTATTCTAAGCCTTATGTTACTTGAGAATTTGAGGGGAGGAAGTTTTGTGTGGACAAGGCTTTCCACACACAGCCTGCTACTGGCTGCTCATGGCCAGATCAAATACAGCTGAATGGAGCCAAGGGCTGCACAAACTTTCGTTCTTTCCCCATAAATGAGAGCAAAAGGGAAAGCTCCAGATTCAACTGTGTTTGGGACTTTCAGCCTCCCAGAAATGCTTTTAACAAATAGCCAAGTGTGGCAGGCAAGGACGGTGACAAACTGTTTTCCCTTTTACCTGAGTTACTGGTATGGAAACTGTAGGAAGTGCTGAAACTCTTGCAAACAGCACCCCAACTGTAGAATTAAAAGATATTACAAATATTACAAAGATTTTTCATTCAATACAACACTTCAACTGATTAAAATTAAGCAATAAGAACATTATTGCTGAAATTTTAAGTTATCCTGCAGTGAATTTGTCACGAGCCTAACTCATTAAATGTAGAAGGAAAAAAAAAAAACCTAGGTAACTTCAGTGTACTCAATTACTTCCATTAATTGTATACACTTCCTAACGAAATCAAACAGTTTCGGAGCCCTAAGCAATATAGTTTGGAGATGAGAACGCAGGCCATACAGGGAGGTTTTGAAGTCTCTCTCGCCCGAGTAGCTGTCGCTGGTAGGAAACACCCTTCCTCCAGCTGTAAAGGCAGCCAAGCAGCTGCCTTAACACCCAGTGCCAGTTCTGCATATTAACACACAAGAGCAGCTGCCCGCCTGCCTCTGCAGCTGCAGGGAAAGGGCGAGAGGCACGGGCCGCTATCTCATACTGGCACCGACTGCAAAGGCAGCTGCTCTCCTCGTGCAAGAAGGGCGCCAGGTACCCAAGCTCCAGGAGCAGCGGGAGGTGTTATGGCTGCAGCTGGGTAACCATCGTTCCCAGAGCTCATAGAGATACCTGCACTCTCATCTCTGAGCCGCAGGTGCCCGTTCGCGAGTTGGGAGTAATACGTCCTTCTGCCCACAGGATCCTGAAAAGATAAATTCATTTGTGACTATGAAGCATAGTACTATAATGATAAGATCACAGCAATCCCACGAGGAGGTAATTCTGTCTTCCTACCAGAATTTATTTTTGCTATTTATTTCACTACTTGAAATGAAAGGAAAACAATGAGCTATAATGAGAATATACGTTATGGAACGGCTATTCCTTTCATAATGCACCATTCATTCTATGCATTCAAAAGAATTAGATTTTGTTAGCTAAAATTAAGATGAAAATTCAGAATGGCCAGGCAACTTGAGCAGTTTTCAGATTTTGAGTGCTAGATTTTGCACTTAGAACAATACTTCTAAGAGTCTTTCCCCTTTGCTTACCTTGCATGTGTGTGTTTGCACATGAAAAATCAGTGCAGTTATACACACACACGGAAAAAAAACCAGAAAAATCATGCTTTGGTTTCCATATAGTACAGGCCCATATAGTAGTGTATTCTTCGCTGCACAGCATAACACTATGGGGAGTGCATTATACCATCTTTGGAAAAGAATCTCTCTATAGATACCAGCTGCAGCTATTAAACACTGACTAAGCTACATTCTCTTATTTCTGATGCAGAAATTGCTCAAAATTACTAGTGCGATGGGCTCTCCGATCCCCTTCCTTGCTGACAGTGAATACAGCGCTAGCAGAACTGACTTTACTCTTAGAGGTAGAAATGGGGATGAGGGACAAGAGGTGCACAGAACCAAAAAATGAATCTACACTGGAACACCATTCAGGATAGGGGATACAAACGTGAGACAAAAAACAGGTCAAGAATTAGAACTGGAGAGAAAGTTGGGTCAGAAAGATGGGAAGTGATGAAGAAATTTGTGTAGCGCAGGTTCTTCCAGCCTAGCACCATTCTCAGTTCCCAGAAGGAGAACCAGGGGGCTGCTCCGATTTAGGTGTTGAGAGTCCAAAGTGCCCCCATGGGAACCAGCTCAGGCCTGGCAAGTCTGGTAGGTCAAACCAGTGCCATGCAGCCAGGTATCCCCAGAGCAGGCTGCTCCTCGGCGTGTCCCGCAGGCCCAGCTCCCCCCTAGAGGCTCCAGAACATCCCAGGCTTTAATCGCCTTGAACTGACTGTCCCACCTCCCCATGAATCTGGCCCAATTTCTGAACAAACATCTGGGAGGAAAAGGAGCAACCTCGGCCCCTCGGAAGCCATACACCATTACCGGCCATGTGACAGTAAAAACACAATTTAACAGCTACTCTGTTCTGCCACACTGGTTTATTAGAAACTGTCCTTCAGTGGTGCCCTTAAAAAACAAATATCTGATACACAATAGACGTCAAGAGAAATACTGTACATCCTCTACCATTATTCAGTAATAATAATTTTATTTAAAATAATAATTTTAAGAAAAATTGAAATCTATTAAGAAGCTTGTTGCATAAAGAAGTCCTACATTTTTATTCAAACACACTGAATTTAGATGACAAACAGAGGGAAAAAATATATGGAGAAAGTGAGACCTGACTATTTTTTTGTTTCAATATCTTGTACTCCAATCCTTTTCCTCTTTCCTCCCTTCAACTGATGATACAATTTTATATTGTACAAAATGTACATTTAAATGATGGGTACTGTTTGCTATGCATGCCCACCATGCACCAGTTTTAAAATTGGTGTCACATTGCCTTAAGTTATTAGAAGAGCTTTTCTATGTGCTGCTGGCCATGTTTTTCTGTTCCATAACTGAAGAGCACAGTAAACAAAACACTCAATGCATGAGCCCAATTACGGGCCCAATTACACACAGAGCTCCAGTTGATAATTAGTGCTTCCCACTCACTTGACTATCATTCACACGAGCCCTCTAGTAAGAGGGAATACAGCAGTTTCTGACCCAGTACATTTATCAATACCTTATATGCAACAGTAGAATTAATGCACTATCAATAACATTACCTTCCACTGCTTTGATAGCCAGGAACTTTCTTGCTAGACAAGAGTCTAGCAAGTAACAAGATTCTTCTGATTTCCCCCCCAAAGGCTGAAGGCTTTTCCCCTCTTTCCAGGATGCATCGGTTAGTTAGGCTGAAAGCCAACCTAAATGAAAATAGCTTAGCAAATGAAGCAAAATCTTGTAAGAATTATCTCACCAACAAAAATAAATAAAAAACAAGGTGGTGAAGACATACAACAAGCTACCTGTGCCAATTGAGATTATCAACAAAGTCATCTCTGAGCAGAATGCCAGACTCCTAAGATGACAGCCAGTAAATAGCAATGCTAAGAAAAAAGGTGGTTTCCACCATTCACCGGAGATGTCAATGAATGACCCAGAGTCTAGTTTAGCTACATTTAGAGGAAAAATGGCTAAAATATCTCCTGGTAAGTAAAGTTCCTGAAGAAAGTGCTGAAGACTCTCCATTTGATATCCATCAAATAGACGACTTGACCATCGTATGTATAACAGCTCAGATCCAACAAGAGTAGCTGATAGGGAATTGGACGACATACAGGATGTAGAAGGAATAAGAAGAAAAACTGATGCCCATCTCTAAAACAGTGAATGACAGCAAAATATCTGGTCTTAAGTAGTAAAATCCCACAGAAGAAATGCTCCTGTACCAGTACAGATTAGGGGCTGACCTGCTGGAAAGCAGCTCCACAGAGAGGGATACGGGAGTCCTTGTTGACAACAAGTTAACCATGAGCGAGCAGTGTGCCCCTGTGGCCAGGAAGGCCAATGGGATCCTGGCCTGCATCAGGAGGTGCCTTGCCAGCAGGTGGAGGGAGGGGATCCTCCTCCTCTACTCAGCTCTGGTGAGGCCACATCTGGAGTACTGGGTGCAGTTCTGGGGTCCCCTGTACAAGAAAGACATTGAGCTCCTGTAGAGGGTCCACTGTGGAGCCAGGAAGATGATTAAGGGACTAGAGCATTTGTTGTATGAGGAAAGACTAAGCAAGCTGGGCCTGTTTATTCTGGAGAAGAGAAAATTGAGAGGAGATCTGATCAACATGTTCAAGTACCTGAGGGGTGACTGTAGGGAAGATGGGGCCAGGCTCTTCTCCGTGGTGGCCAGTGACAGCACAAGGGGTAACGGGTGTAAATTGAAACACAGGAAGTTCCACCTCCATATGAGGAAGAACTTCTTTACTGTGAGAATGGCAGAGCCCTGGAACAGGCTGCCCAGAGAGGCTCCTTGTGGAATCTCCTTCTCTGGAGACCTTCCAAACCCATCTGGATGCGACCCTGTGCCACGTGCTCTAGGTGTCCCTGTCTGAGCAGGGGATTTGGACTAGATGATCTCTAGAGGTCCCTTCCAACCTTAACCATTCTGTGACTCTCTGATTCTGTATGCTCTGAAGACAAGGACTAAATCCACAAAGAGCAAACACAGGCAATACGCACATGGTGAGGAAGGGAACAGTCTTAATTCTGCTATGAATAGAGGAGTAAGAGTTTATTACACCACTTCTTACAAGCTGTCTGCATTATCTTCTACCAGATTTCACAGACTGAGAATTTGCCTTTCTTCACTTTGTTTCTCTAGGTACCAAATGCTTCTACACATCTCAGAAGAGTTTGATAACTTAGTTTTTCCAAGATGAAGTAACTGAGATTTTAACTGGCACCTTTTCCTATAGACAGGTCTTAAATAGAACAAGCCTAACACTAAACAACTGCAACCAGGCAATATTTTTATTACAGAAAAATCTGTAGTTCTTCAAAGCATGCAAGAAACTATGAGTCTTTACCCAAAGCACTAAAAATCCTGTTTGCTGTACCACAGACAGTATTTTGATCTTAGCATTCAGCAATATTTATTATCTCACGCAAAACACCAATAACATGCTTAGCAATCCAGTGAGACACGCCAGTATAACTATACATGTACATTAACGTAACCTGCAAGCGTAAAATTAGCACAGAAAAAAAATTACACACTAATGAAGAAATCGGTCAGCTTTTTTGCTTTTCTTCTCACATCAAACAGAGGAAAATCTTGTTTACAACCTTCATTTATAAACATTTATAAAACTGTGGAGAGGAAAATACTTCACTGGCTCCAAGCTGCTCTTCAATTTGACTGTCAGAGAGCAGGTTCTGGGAAGTCACACTAAGAGTTATGTCATTTCTCAGAAAAGTTCTTTTCAATTGCGAGGTGAATCACTAAATTTCAGCCAGGGAGAATAGCGTCTCCTTATTAAAAGGCAGAAATAGCAAGTCCAGTTACTTCCAACTCCTGCCAAAAGAGTCTGTAATCGTGGGTGTCTTACCATTCCCATGCCTTAATTTTTTCGTCCAAAAATGGGAATAACAGTTCATTATTGCAGTTGAAAAACATGGTTCATTACTAGTTACAATGCTCCTCCTGAGGACCCCACAGCAGGTGACAGAAATCAGTGATCTGTTATCACAGCTTGTACAACGACAGATGGGTCCCACTGATGGGACAAAAATAAATATATAATTATAAATAAATTAAATAATACATTGTTCAGCAGTCAGGGTAGTTGGGCACATGTCATTAGGGCTCCTATACACAAGTATATCGCGTACTTCTGTCCTGCCTCATGCAATCACTGATCATCTAACGTGACCTAAAGAGCGATCCAAAGCTTTAATCTATAAGGAACTCTCTGGACTTGGCACATGGTAAGAGCAAAAATTGGTGAGGCAGAACAGCTCTGCACATATAGCAGTACTTGTGTCTTCCCAAGGCTCCTCACGTTCCTGCAAAGCTCTTATTTTGCAGTAGAGAACAAGAGCACAGTTGTTCCCTTAAGCGTGCTTCTTCCACTAGAGGTAGAATAATTCTGGGTGTCTCAAAAATGATAATACACAACAAAACACCCTCTTTAGTTGGGGGTTAATGCCTAGAGTAAATTTAAACTTAACTTCCATGTAGCAAACTAAAAAAACAAACAAACAAACAAACAAAACAAAAAAAAAAAAAAACACAAAAAAACAGACCATGCAGAATATGATAATATCAGATGCAGAGCTTAGGTTGCAGCTCACTAGCTTGAAATCCAGTTGACTTGCACTGAAACTGCATAATACATCAGCTGCCTAGACATCAATATAAAACTAAAACAAAACAAAACAGCACACATACGCGTGAGACACTGAAACAGGCAAGTTGAGAATCAAGGGCATCCAGCCCATCTCAGACACGGATCCCAACGCCCTGGATGCCGCCCCTTGTCCGCCCCTCCACGGCACCGTCTCCATTCTGGCACCGCTGCCTGCCCTCCTCCCGGCCCGCAGCTCCTGCCCGTGCTCCTTCATGTCCAAGGCTCCGCACTTGGACATTCCTGGGGAATTCCTTGGGCGCTGAGGTCACGGCGCGCGGGCCCAGGCCACAGCTGTGGGCCTGGCCGCACGGCTCCCTCCAAGCCCGCGCGGGCCTTGCCGGGGAGCTGAGAACCTGCCAGAAAGGGGCTCCCACAGCGCAGGGCGGCCGGCAGCAGCTGCCCACAGCCGCCCTCGGAGCTTCTTTTATTATTTTTCCCTCTTTTTCTCCCACTGTCTCTGTGAATACATGATGCTTATGCGTGCATCCTCCCTCCTTCCTCTCGAGGAGGAGCTGCCAAGGAGCTCGGCCTTCCTCTGCTTCCAAAGGCACTCAAGGCCGAGTGTGGAGGGGAGGCGGCCTTCTTGGACACGCGAGCTGGGGAGCACGGAGGGTGGTGCCTTTAAAGATGCACTTCGGAAATGCACTTTGAAGCAGGCACTTGATAGTCTTCATATTTTTGTGCGATCAACAAAAACACTAAGGTAGCTTTTGCTCAGGTATAAGGGCAATTAACTGGAAAAACAAATCCATAATTTTAGGGCATTAAAGAGGCTTCCTTTTGCTTTAATTATGTCAGCGTTCGGCAGAATATTTAAACCATTCTTTATTCAAGGGTGTGATTTTTTAAATACAAGTTACAAAACGGACAAAACTAAGATTTGTTTATATTTTATTTCTGAGATGGAATTGCTCTATGAAGATTCAACATACATAATAAACCAAGAGTGACAGATGATAGGCTCAGCAGAGAAGGTAACCCTGGAAAATGCCTCTGAATTAGGCATTCATTTAGACAAGCAAACCTCATTTCTGCTGACTCTGCCCTATCCACAGACTCAAATTCCTAAATATTTTAAAGGACAGCAATATTCTACCTGCAAAGACCTCGCCTCATCATTTGATCAAATAAGAAAGTCACTCCCAGGTATCTCACCTTTTGCTACCAATTAAGCAACTTGGCAAATCTTCTCCAGCACACAGACCTGAAGGGATTTCAATTCACCTATTGCTAGGTGAATTGTGTTCACCTTGTGAGCCTTGTGTTTCCTGATTTTGCGGAAGTGCTGACTAGAAGATTTAATGTTTGTGTCAATGGAGAAACACTTCTCCATTATAGACATAAAAGTAACACCTGTACTACAGGACTCACAAAATTTAGCATGAAGCATATTCAAATTCATAACCACGTACTGAAAGAGTATCTTATCACAACCAATGCTTGTCTGACCTCAAAACAAACACATCTTCACTGCTTTAAAATTGGAGAAATGGAATTACTACTTTCTGCTAACGTCATTTTCGGCAGCTCTGCTTTCTTGTTTTTTCTCTCCTCTGAGTGATGGGAATTGAAGGCAGTGTTTGGATACTGCCTTCTGCTCTCTCTCTTGTGAACAGCCTTTCCTGTGAACAGCCAAAACCTCAGTTTCCCAACCACAGGGCCATAGGAGACGAGCAAATGTCAGACCTTTGGGCAACAGCAAAAACACTTTTCTGGGCATCAAGCTATTCTGCAGAAAACCATGGCTGGAAACACACAAGTTCCTTAGCAAAACTGTTTACCGTGAGCATCACAAACATATCCTTTCGTCGTCACACAACCTTATAAAATATAGCCATTATATTCCAAAAACCTTATAAAATATAGCCATTATATTCCAACCTCTTTGTCCCTTGGACATAAAGATATTTCCAGACACAGGGCTGGCATATACAAGAGATGTAGACTGCTGAATTCTAGTTTTTAAATGTATTTTTTACAGCCAAAATACATGTAGTTATGGACTCTGACATGAAAATTCAGATCTTCAAGACACCAACTGTCTTCTGAGGCCAGCCCATAAGCACAAAGTGCTTGAATACCACAGGAACCACCCCAAAGCACACCACTGTGTTTCAGTTGCAAGTTGCATTACTTCAATTTGGGCTCCTTATATGAAACCAACTTAACAAATCAGACATGAATTAAAATCTGCAAAAACAAAATTCCATATGAAATTTTACCCCTGGGAAAAGGAAGCAGAAACAAAGAACGGATTGCATGTGATGGATGTTAGTCATGCCTCTTACTGTATTTCTGGAATGTGCATGAATAGATGGTGATGGGTGCAACAGACAGAACCTAACTAGAATAAAATATCACTGTCTTTATAGAAAGACATAGAAAAAAAATTGCTCTTAATATCCAAAGTTCAAGTGGAATCATTACACCTTCTTCACTAACTAATTATGCAAAATTATTAAAACTTCAAGGAAACATATTTATAATCTATGACAGACTGAGCTTCAACATACTGACTGCACAACATGAGCCTCACATGAGCAGGGCATAAAACATTTATTAGTATTCTGTGCAAGAAGTTGCAGGCAATAAAAGTGAGCAAAGATGAGCTCTGGTAAAGCATTTTGCTTATTACAAATGATAATTCTGCGCAAAGCAGGTAAACATATTTGTTTCTGACTTGGGATTTTTAACAGCTCTGTTATTATACAGGTTGCAAGAAGCCATTTCTATGAATCATAATTATAACCATAGCATCTTTTCTTTTTTCCTTATCCTAGAAAATTATCAAATTTAATAATATGAGTACTGGGGAAAGAGCTTATATTTTATATTATATTTTTAAACAAACACAGTTCATTACGTAAAGAATATTTCCCACTGCACTAAAAGTCGACTATGAAACAACATTATGTGAAATGACTAAAAGTTAAACATTCAAATCAAAAATAAAGCCAAAAAATGCCAGAATAGAAGATACACTATTAAAGAAATGATTGACTGGTAGATAAAATGGTGTATCTGACAGTTCAGGTGTGACAAAGAGGCTGTACCACTGATCACATAAATACAGCCATTTATCAATTTATAGCTCACAGGTGCCAATTTCAATTCCAGTTAAAAACATTTGTGCCAGCAGTAGTTCTACGATGAAATCATCCTATGAGCTGCAGGGTGCCAAAAGCCAGAATAAAATATGCAGGTACAAACTAGCCACACAGCTAGATGACATGATATGCATTAATTGACAATTTGCCCAGGCACAAAGTTTTCAGTATATTTAATGTTTTCAAGGGGAAAATAACTGATTATTTTCCTGAAGGACATCATGCGTGCTTTTTTCTTCCCAAAGTTTAACCTTCTAAAACCTGTTCTTCATTCATGCTATTGATTGGCCTAATTGCATTTCATCCTTCTTCCTCCTCAAACAATAGCAACTTATTCTATATTCGCACAGAAAGCGCAGCATTCCTGCTCTCCATCTGCTTACTCTGCAGTTAACCATGATTTCCAAAATACTGACCCAGCTGATGAGGCCACAAGGAAGAATAAGGAAACAAATGAAAAGGTTTTTATTCCACACTCTTCACTATTAATATTTGATGAAGTTGTGTCTGTAATGAAATAAAAAGAGACATAACAGATCCAGAAATCATTCTGGACTAATCACAACTAATCACAAAATATGAAGCTGAGGAACTGGCCTTTATCACTGCAACAAATTTTCTGCCTTAATCAGATTCATTTCTTCTGAGTAAATTCAGCTTTAACATCTGCTAACATTGGAATTTATCTATTACATCATTGCTTTCACTGATCTCACATTACTCAAGCTTACACTCCAGCTCTAGTTTATAGTCATGCCCAGTGGCGCTAGCACATGATCCAAATTTTAATTCAACAAAATTATCTTCAAAATACCCCCAGCACACGCCCTCCTATCATACTACAGAAAGCTACTATCCAACCCATTTCTAGCCAACAGAGTCTCGAATAACCAGTATCGTAAGCTTAAATCCTGGTAAAAAAACTAGAAATTGCAGAGGCTCTTGCAAGGATGTCCTTTCTGTCCTTGGAGAGACATACATTCAAGCACAAACGCCCAAGACAGGCCGTTGCAGAAGAAGGCGTTTTGGACAGGCGATCCTACAACTGCAGGTAGCATGTAAATTTTTCCCCTCTACTTCTACATCCAATAAACTATTACAGGCAGCACGATTAAAGTCCCAATGGAGCCAGTGGGACCAGGCCATAAAACGACTTCTCAAATTGCTCCAAACAGCCCTGTGTCACACAACGTTACTCACTCAGACTCTGGACAGAAAGAGCCCAGTTGCCAAGAAAAGCGTGACTCTCCAAGAGCGCTGGTAATGGCTGCCAGCATCCCCCTGCTGCCCTGTAGGCCTTCACGTACCTCATCACCCACCCCCTGGACTCGCCCCGAGCTCCCGGCTCCGCTTCCCCTGCCCAGGGCCTTGGGGACGTTACCGGCCGGGCAGGCTCTGGGCAGGACGGCAGCACTGCCCGCCGCTCCGGTGCCTGTGGGGTGAACGGCAGCCCTGTTTCTTCTAAGGCAAGAAACAGGGGGCAACCGCTCTGAAAAATCAAGAAAATGTAGCTTCATTTATCACACAGGCTGTGATGCTCTGCTGTAAGAAACTGTCGATGATAAAAAAAAACTTGACTGTTCAAGGAGTGTTTCCCTGGGACAGGCGATGTAACCAAAGGCTGTTAAACGTGAAGATACCACCTTTGGCTCAGGAAGTCCCTCCAGCCACGAGCTGTTGGAGGCTGGAAGAACATTTGGAAATGGCTGCTATGTTACTGCCCTGTCCCTATAGCGTCCCCAGGCAACAGCCACTGGCCACGGCTGGAGACGGGGTACGGCGTGAGGTTTTTCTGTCATAGTCAATAGAGCTGCTTTCCAGTGCATGCTGCTGCCACAATAACTAATGTGCTACCACAACTGCGGGCGATTAGGCCTATGAGCTCAGCCCCTGAGGAGGACGGGGGAGATGGGAGCAGGAAACTGGAGTCCACGGCCTGAAATCCCTTGCGTTAGTCTCCTTTCCATATCCTGCATCCATTTAAAAACCCATCTAAAAAACCTCAATTATATTCAAATATGCACAGATATGAGTTAAACAGTTATGCTTAGTCTCTAAAAGCTACACTTCTATTTAAACTAAAAAAGAACTAAAATAGGAATCTCACCTGAAATCTAAGCCTACTTACTGAAAAAGAAGACAACAGAGACCCCAGAAGCAATCTCTCATACAAATAATTGTAAAACCACATGAAAAAGACAAATATTGTTTTAAAAATACCAATGGAAAAAAATAAGTCCAAATCTGAAGTAAAAGTAGTTCAGCAAAGAGTCACTCTTCCCTCCTTTCTGGATCATAACCTTGCTTAATATGGGTAAAGTTTTCATGCTTGCACAGTCTTTCATTTGAAAAAATAAAACCCTACAAAGTGATTGAACATTACATGCTGAACAAACTGTTAAACCTTTCATGTATTTACTCATTAAAATGCATACAACCAGCCCAGCACTTGTCTTAACATAGTTTAATCAAAAACTAGAAGATTATACAATCAAAATGTGCAAATTTTCTACTGCTGAAAAGCTGTAGGATAGAGAGTTTTTCCAGAGCTAATCCTTTTATATTGAGGGAAACCCACCATAATATACTTTATTCATTCAAAATGCATCACAATATTGTGACTGACTTTCATCTGACATGAGAGGAGGTCATGCTTAGTATCAGTACTTCAATGAATTAAAATTGGGCTCACAGAATGGTCTGAAAGGCCACAAAAGTTTCTTTTGACCAGTGATTGATCTGTAAGGACTGCAGGATATCACAGTTACCCGAGGACAATGCCAGCTACTGTGGGTTCTCCCGTACAAAATGTAGGCACAGGCTGATGCTGCATTCCACATCCAACACATTTTATGACAGCCAAGGCAGCTTGAGTTGTCTAATCAGCAAGCCTAAGAAATCCTCCACACAAAAGAACTGATTCACTGAATTCTAACAGCATTGGAGGTAGGCAGGGATGAAGGAGGGAACTGTATAAATTACCAAAATATGAAAGGTGGAAAACCAACATGTATCAAAAAAATAAAACAAGGGTGAAAAAAACACTTTGTAAAATCTTCTGGAAATTCACTCCTGATCCCAGAAATAAAGTATAAATTCATGCATCTCAAACTAACAGCATCACTTAGCATTACCTATTAAGAACCAGGTTAACAGAACACAGAATCCCAGTCTGGAAAGGAGCTCAAGACGTCACTCGTTCCACCCGGCAGGACCAGTTATACCGACGTCACTCCTTTCTGATGCCCATTACCTGCTCCTGAGAACGGCCAACAGTGAGAAGCCACAATCTCCTCATGAAATCTCTTACCATAGAAAAGGTTTTCTAATCCCTGCGTTGTACCTTGCTGCAGTTTAAGTCCATTACTTGACATCTTTTGGACTCATCTTTTTGATGGCCACCACTAGACCCCAGCCAGCCTGCTGTGGAAGCCAACTCCACATACCTTTTCCTCTGGACAACGAACCCCTCACTGATAACGGTACAGCGCAGTTTTAGAGCCACTTCTGCCCCTATTGTGCAGCTCCTGCCTTCCTCGTTGACTGACCAGGAACCATTCAGATGGCACAAAAAAACATGTACTGACGCCACACTTCAAACACGCACTGTTTCTCTTCTGTCCACACAGCATGTTAACTTTTTTTAAAAGGAAATTATATTGATTTTGTGTAAGTTTTTAGTACATCTACAGCGACTGTAACTCACTCCCTTGTTTTCTTCTAGCTATGTATATAGCAACTAGTATAGGTATATATAAAGGAAAGAAGGAAATATTTTATTTTTCTAAAATAAAAATCAGAGTTAACATACAGTTAGAAGATTATGCCTCCAAAAGCTTACAGTCACCTGTCATAAGCTGAACAAGATTCTAGTGTGTTTAAACTGTGACTGTGTTAAATGTAATAGATTTCCCTATCTTTCCATACTCCAGCCCTTTAATTTTGTTTCTTCGGCTTCATATTTTAAACAGAAAATAATCTAGAAAGAGAAGAGTTCATTTTCTTTGTAGAGAGGAGGCGGCAGCCGAAGTGCTATATAAAATACTGCAGTTAAGAAACAAAGCTGAGGAACACGTGCTGATTTTCTCTTTACCCATGAATTCACTTCCCCTCCATGTTAACTGAAGTCACCTGAATGTGATACTACTGCAAAAACCACAGCTCTATGGGAGAGCCAAATCCGCACAGATTTATATGCTGCAAAGCCTCACTGATGCAGACATAGTGCAATGACATTGAAATCCGAACACAAGAGCAGTGTCCTTAAGTGTTTAAAGCACTTGAGTTTGGTCTACAACAGATCCATGCTCAGTTACACTTCTAAACATATTTATTCCATTAGTCTTTGCATTGCATATTCATTATAATACATTACAAGAGACGCAGGAACCACCAGGCTTGCTCTGGTCACAAACTGCAAACGGACATTGTGGAAAGCACACGGGTTCCTTCCCAACAAATGGCTGCTGAGGTTAGACAACCACGCTGCACCTAGGATCCTGATTCACATTTCATTCTTGCAGCCTGCTGTGCCCTGTTTTATCACACCAAGATCATCTGAAGCGGGCACTAAGATGTGTTTCTCACCCACCATTAAGTCTTAGGCACAAGTACAACACCACTTACACAGTGGAATATATGAAAGTGGCCTGTACTCTTATTAGGCCATAGTTTGACTGCCACGGTCCTCTCTGTTCAACTGAACTTGAAGTAAAATATGTAATTCAAAAAATATCTGAAGTGAGTTTATACATATACACACACATATCATTTTGGGCTACTTAATAATCATAATTCAGAAGCCACACAGCAAAACAAATCCCTTACAAGGCATATAATAAAATGAGAAAAATCTATTCCATAAAATCGTCCAAACCTGCAGTGTTCTTTTTTCTCCTTTCCAACTGGGCCAACTGTCTAAATACAGATTTACATGAAACCTCAGGATAAATAAACATTAATTCATGCAAACTGCCTATAGGAATATATTAGAATATTGACTTCATTGTTCTATCTAGCTTATATTCTAATATATATTCTATAATATCTCTCTATATACATACATATATATAAAAATCTATAATATCTATATTCTAATTAGATACACTAACTGGAGATATCTTAGCTGCCTTTTTGCTATTCCACAGGAGACTAGAGCTCTTGACTACCTGTGCTCATTATAAACTACAACAGCTGCTCTCTGCCAGTGGGAGTTAATCCTCCTTTAGGCAGTGAAACCTGAGCTGGAGTGCTGCTCTTCCCAGAAATAGCACTTCCCTCATCGTGGTCCTTCTCTTCTGAAGCAGGCTGCATTACAAATGACACGGGTTATGGACACAGGTCCTCTTCCTGCTTTACAATATGGACCTCCATTGATGGGAGGATTCTGACCAGAACCTTTGAAGAGATGCATGACTCAAGGCAAAAAGTCAAACTTGCAGGTAAAAAGCATAAAATGGGAAGTAATCTTTTCAGGTTCTAATCATTACCATCTGATTCCAAGCAGGTTTATAGCACGGCAAACTGTGAACTGTAACTCAACAGCTGACCTGGTGTTTGTATGAAGACAAGTCTAAAATCTACTCCAGCCGCGCAGCACAAGCTCCTCATGACGCCTGCCAGCCTGGGACAGCTGCAGCAGGACACATGCCCGAGCAGGCTCTCTGCAGTCACTCGAGAGCATGGTGTGGAGCTGAGAACTGGAAAAAGGCTCAGGTGGGAGGTTAAAGTAACAGATTAATGTCATGCACAAAAATAGCATGGATTAAACAAATGATCATCCCCTAATCAGCTAGAAACTTTCCTTCCTCTACTACTCTAATTGCCACAGCTCAAGCCAAGGGCTTCTGCTCTGCAGTGTCAAGTCACAGGCCACCAGGATGTGATCTGCTACACACAACACAGTCCCACCAGAAGGAACAGGGCCTACCTGGAGAACTAAAGATGCACATAAGCATGGTCTATAGATTCAATCTTGTTACCTACTATTAAACAGTCATAATAGTCAAAGATTGTTAGTCTGTGTGCTAAGGTTTTGTAGAGCCAGACTGCACTGCGTTATTAATGCTGGCATTCCTCAAAAGGAAGGGCTTTCCAAGCTCCACAGATCTGAGCTGGGCATATAACCTCCAGTGAAATTCAGAAAGAGGTGGAATTTCCAAAGGCCTTTTTTGTGCCTTTTGTGCCTCGTTTTTTTTCCTTTTCAGATACAGGTATGTGACAGGTCCACACTCACACTCCAGATATAACCTTGCAACTTCTATTCTTTAAAAATTCTTTCTGTAAAAATGCGTATCTTTGTGCACTTCACAAGTCCACCAGTTTGAGGAGCAGCACTTCCCGTACCATTTTTCTTTAATGTACCTATACGCATGCACATTTTCTGCTCTCACTTTTATCACAAGCCTACAGTACTCATTATAGGCTCCAGCAACCAAGTCCTGCATGTGTAGGCAGTTTTCCTAGTTACTTTTAAATAGCAGAATTTGGGTTGTTTTTTTTGCTTGTTTACTTCCTGTTTAACCTGTATCAATCTGACAATCCTGTGATTATACCTGGTTAAATGGACCACCTGGTCATGTAATATTTTTTTCAATCAGTTCTTACTCTAGAATTGTAAATAACCTATAGCTTTTGGAAAGGAGCATCTATTAATAACAGGTCAACATTCTTAAAAAAATAACAAAAAAAACCCCAGTAATTCTCTATCTGAAAAGCATCAACTCAGATTAACAGTTTAACTTTTTCTCAGCCTAAATTCTTAAATTCTCTTGATTTTCCATTTAATGGTAAATACTTCATTGATGGTCTACAGCAAAAGCAGATTTGCTCGACAGTTTTTATGAGCCTCTCCTTTAACTGCAGGCAGCTACGTGCTCCAATTCACTGAAAAAAGAAAAAAAAATGTATTGCTGGGTATCTCCCCCTTCTGTGCATCTTGGCATCCTTTCTTTCTCAGGCCCCAGCGGTGAAGCTGGATGGGAAGATGCCTGGCTGCCTTGCTCCAGGCCTGGCCAGTGCCTCGCTGTCCCACAGCAGGCAGGCGCGAGCACAGGGCGCTGCTCAGCGCACAGGGCCTCGCCAGAGCCTCCAACCACCAGTTACTGCCGCTGCCTGCGGCTCCTCGGGGTATTTTCCCCTGCCCATGGCTCTCTGCCAAGGTCTGATTAAGACACTTCAGGTTGTCAGAGCGTTAACCCCCTGCTGCACCCTCCTTCCCGAGGGGGAGCACAGGCGAGCACATCTCTCTGGTAATCCACAAGCAGCTACAGCACCGGACGTGCTGACCTCCAAGCCCTCTACCTTTTTGTATCTCACTGCTTCTTTCCATGAGGAAGAACTAAATAAGGTTGGTACTATCGTTTTATAACTGTCTTTAAAACTAAGTAATCCTCCTGCATGAATGTGGCTCGGCTTTCCATATTTTTCCCCTCCTGTTTCAAAAAGAGGATGGCAGTACCCCGAATTTTCAATAAGCAATAATTTCTTTAAAAATAGAGAAGAATGAATAGGCTGTTGCAAATTCTTTCCTCTCTGAATATAATTATATTTCGTTCTTTGAAGGCTGTGGAGATGTGAATTTTTGAGGAGGGATACAAGGAGCTTGTAAGGAACCAGACCTGCGCATCTGTTTTACAATAGAGATCGGATGTAAAAACAGCATTAGTTGATCTCTCAGTACTATCACACAGAGAACAACAACTACTCAGCTGAATGACGGGAAGCTCCGACAATACTCACAGTGGGTAAAAGGAAGCTCATGTTGAGATTGACTTGTACCTTTTGTAATAGATATATATTCGTGTTTCAGAACCCTGTTTAACGATCGCATCCTGAGTATATAGTGATACTTTCCCTGATGAAAAGAAATACAAGCCACAACATGACTGAGCTGGGAACTGAATTCATCTGATTCTAGGAACTGAAAAAAGGAAAAATCTAAATTTGAATTTTAAAAAATTTTACAAAAGCAACACAGAAAACCAAACTGTTCTAATTTAAGTTACGAAGCCATAGAATACTTAGTTGATTAGCAATTACTCTCATCTTATGGGCTACCCCAAGGTATCTGTAAAGGATGCTTTAACTACTTTGGGGCAATAAATCTGGATTTTACACCGTCTAAATGAGATAATTTGTAATACAACTCCACTTCTTAGCTCTTACTGTGTGTTAGTTCCCACTGTAGGGAAAACAGGACTGTATCCAAAGCCATTTCTGATCCGATTCTGGTTGTGCAGATGTTTTCCTCTTTCCTAGCAAAATTCTCTGCTTTAGGTAGCGTGGCAGTAACTAAAATACCTGATTCTCCTTTTATCTCTTTCTTTGTAAAGCAGCACCTAAGCTCTTCATTTCAACACATCTAGAAATCTACACAGCACATTAAGTACAGTTCTAAGTTTGTCCCAATACAAGGTAACGTTTTACATTTTTAAACTGCAATAGATAAGGTAACTAGTGGTTTAAGATATAAAATAATGCTTTTTGAGATAAACACAGAGTATCTTCCTGAATTTCCTGAGTTCATATGAAAACTGTAGAAAGTTCAGTTATGCTGCGAGTTCACAGAACCACAGATGATTCTCCACAGGTTGCACAAAGACAAATCATACAGGAAACAACAAAAAAGTGGTGAAAGATTAGCCTTAATGTATAGGTATTTTCCATTCTTAATTTCTCTGCTGTACTTCACAGCTGTGATCCACAGAAGCTGTTTATCAGAAAAGCACGCTGTGCTATTGGAACATCATTTCCAAAACCGAAAGGGACCCTGGAATTTATTTTTAGAAAGGTTATTTCAGTTTCCATACAGTTCTTCTGAACTCACAGGGGCAACACGTGCCAAGTGTGCTGGTGTTTTTACACACAGATCATAATATCCTGAGGCCCTTTGCTGAAAGAAGCCTACTAATTTCTGTTAAGAAAAAAATATATTTTTTAATGAATCACACTTCTTTTTCCTCTTAAGAATGACACACAAATTTGGCTCTAAAGCCATTTAGATTATGGCTAAATAATATATATAAATAGATTCAGGGCTGCCTTTACCACACATGCCCATTTCAGAAAGAACATGGTCTGTTACCATTTTGAATGCATAGAGATGTTGATAGATAAGAGGACAGAAGACAGATTTTGCACTGTGAATTAAGTCTTATATATCCTAACAAACTAAAATAGAAGCACATATATATATAAAAATGTGATTACCTGATCCACTATCAGATATGTGCAAACACCTTAAAATTAAGTTGAATTCTTTGTAAAGGCATAAGGAATTACTCTTGGCTCTCTGGCTGACGTGCTGTTATTTTGAAAGGTAAAGGAAAAGCTGTCAACCATTGATCGGGGACATCTTTGTTTCCCTTTAACAGTAAATATTTCAAGTATTACTACCTCAAAGACAGAAAAAAAAAGACAAATGCAAAGATCTGAAATTTTTAAGAATTTTTTTTTGGTCAATTTTTACTTCTGTAAACTATCTCTGCTTAAAAAACTGAATAAGACCATTAAAATAAGTAATAAGTTTTCATTGTGGGACAATGCAGGAGCCCACGTTGAGGGCTCTCTTCAACCTCCCTGATTGAAAGTTTTATGTCAGCATAGGAATTTAGAAGTATTTCAAAATAATATACTAACAATAGTTAACAATCTTGAAGTTACTTGCATGATCCAGTTCCTGAAAGCATGCGGCATCCAAATTTAAGTAACTGAGTTAAAACAAAAATCAAATTTGGGATATCAAAATGGGAGACAGAAGTACACAGGAAATCCTAAGAAAGAATGGGAGCTCTCTGGGACATGTAGTACTTCTGTGAAGTTACAGTTCTACCAGGCAACCCACAGTTTTTCAGCATTTTTGTAACTCTTAGGAAACAGAGAATGTGTAGGGACCAGGTCTACCCTAGAAAAGTTATTCCCATTCTAAGAAATTTCATCCCTTTCTACAGCAATTAAGTAGCCTCAGAATCAGATACTTTAAAAAATTACAGCCTAAATAATTTAGCTCTGTCTCTGTTGGTGGGAAGACTCCCATACTCTGCCCATCTGAAAAACATTCTATTTGCAACTCTTTCTGGATACATTAAAAATATTTGAGGGTTTGGCTCTTTGGCCTCTGCTTCTTGTCTAACAGAACCAGTAAGTTCATACTATAGAGACCTATATGGAGGATAAGAGGTTGGAAAGCTAACAATAAAAAATGAAAAAAATCTGTAAGAAAAGTTTAAGTGAAATAGAACCACATTCCAGAAACGTAGCCTCAATAAGGTTCACAACAAGAAGAAACTAATTGCACAACAGACGTCTGTATAAGTTGGAATTCCAGAGATCCATGTTACAAGCAGGTTCCTGTGCCTTTGAGGAGCTTCTTTCCCTCTGTGTAAGAGCAGGCCTATCAGCCAACCACTCAGCATCAGTGGATGTGCCCTTGCAGGAAACTGTTTCACGCTTTCAGCGACTGCAGTTGTCCCATAACCATGAAGGATCTGTTACGCTTTTTCCACAATGCTGCTCTGTAGCATCTAGGCTCCCAGTTGCGTTACGCTTCAGGTTGCAACAGCTCTTCAGAATAACTGGCTCCTAAGAAATGACATTAGGGTATAAATGCAAACAGAACTAGCTAGCCAGTCACTCCTGCAGGAAATTCCTTAAAGCAGGGACTTATCTACAAGTCGTATTCCCCTCCTGCCCAGCAGTGAGGGCGCCTCCAGCTTGCATGCGCCATGGAAGTCATCAGCCATGGCTGTGTAACCCCCCTGCCCAACTTACGTGGCACTTGTTGTGGCCCACATCCTACAAAGTTGTGCAGTTCAAGAAGTACACTGTTTTAATAGTGACTTACCTATATATGGACATTTTCCCTGTGGGGGGGGAGAGGCTAGGATGTGTTTATTTACATGCAAATACTACGCATCAGTTCCAAAGTGCATTGAAAGAAAAAGCAGGCGCCCTAAAGTAATTTCTGGCCAATGTTTTATTACCCTGGTACCCTTATCACTACGTTTTGCAATGTCAGCCTGTTGCTAATGGGGACCTGTTATCTGGAAATCCGGGCAAAGGATGAGAGCCACTGAAAGCATCTCACTGAAAAACTGGATAATGTGGTCGCTGTTTGCAGAGCAGTTCTGCACACAGGCTCTGTAAGGCAGGACCACAGAAGTATTTTGCCCTCTCTCCTGATCCAAAACAGCTAAATAATAACTGGATGCAGGGTCCAGTTCAGCTTGGAGTTATGGGAAAAACGGGATGTGTAAGGTTGAAGAAATACGCAGGCAACTGATTGGATTTATTTTTGCCTACAGGGATAAAGTATCCACCTTGTTGACCTGTCAGTCTCACTAATCCACCCTCTATTTTCAGTTAATATCATTAAAGTCCAGTCCTCGAGAGTCTCCACATCACAGAGAAAGCCACATAGCCCTTTTCTGTGGGGCGGTGACCAGATGTCAATGGCTGCAGCTGTGACTACATAATTACCTGTTTGCATTAACGCGGGGCGCAGTTTAGATTTAATAGGTCAGATGACAATGCAGCCAACCGCGTTTAGCCCATGATTACCCCTTTTCACCCATTCTCTCGCTCGCCACTTCGACCCTGGGAACATTGCGGGCACAGACTCGGGTCAATAAGAAACATTGGCCGCCACAAAGGGCCTCGCCTCAGACAGCGCTGTTGACAGACACCCGCACAAAGGCGGTGAATAGAGTCCCCCTCAGTTCTCACACAGGGCGAAGAATGGGGCAGTGTACTGCAGCTTCGGGCCTCCGTGGTCCCGTGTATGCGGCTTTTGTCCGCCGCGGCGCTGCGGGCCGGGGCGCCGCGGAAGCGAGGGCGGAGGAGCGACTCCGCGCGCGGCCGCGCAGCCAAGCGCATGGCGGGCCCAGGCCGCGGCGCCGCGCACGTGGCTCCCGCCGCGCCGCCTCCGGCAGCGCTTCCCGCTCCCAGCCCAGGCCCACCCGACAGCATCGCTGTGGAGGACGCAGGCCACCGAGTTTTATTACCTCCCTTAAAACAAATCCCCCTTATCCTGAGCTTCGCCCAGTGCTGCAAGGTCAACCAGCAAGCAAAGGGGAAGGAGGGCAGGGCCGCCTTCGCGGGGCACCCGAATCATCGGCCATGGTAACGACGCCCTCGCCCTCCCAAATTCCCACTGCAAACGCTTTGAAGGCACCCAAAAAGAGCAGTCCCACTTCACCCCAAACAGCTATACAGGCATATATAGGGTCAGGAAAGATTATCATAGGTGTAATATTGCATATGAATTAGTGCATATGCAATTAGTTACCCACTAATGTACCCACTAACTAACTGTATTAGTTATCCACTATTGGCATGGGAAAAAAATGTATACATGCAGATTACAGACTATTCCTCAATAAAATATTTTGGTCTATTTTCACCTCATGTAAACAGTACTTCTAACAGTGCTCTCCTTGTAAACACGTTTAAGAAGCAAAAGTAGCCCCCTTTTTCAGCAATTTTGGCACAGAGTCAAAAATGTTACTTTCACTTGCTTAATACACCAGATTATATAACAATATGCTTAGTTTATTTTGAGGATCAAAGTTTTTGCTTATAAAAGGTATTCAGATTTTAGTATGATTAGCATGAAGGTTTAAGTGTAAGGGAATTATCAACTCTTCTTTAATTCATCCATCCAGGTAATACTATGGATAAAGTTGCACTCAATAAGGTTTCAGCTAAAGACCTGCTTAATTTAAGACTCCACATTAGTAAGAAGGTAAGAAAACGCATTTTAATTTACCAAATCCTTGGATTTCCATGAACAAAATAAAGAACACTGTTCATTTTAACACCAACATCCGAGTCTGTATAAACACTCTTTTCATTGCTCACTGTTTCAATTTTAAGTTCCAAATCCTGAAATCCTGTTATTAGCCACTAGTAAAAATTAATCACATACAGAAGAAAGCCCCAAAATATTAAAAAAATGGATGTTTCTAATAGCAGCAACAAAAAAAATCCTACAAACTGAAAGTTTCATGATGTGTGAACTAGTCATAAAGACTTTTTGAGTTAAAAGCCATGACTTTTACTCTTAGCAAATGAGTTGTGTGTGAGGAACCTGAAAGATATGCAAAGACCTTATTTTCAGATATTTCATTTTAAAGCAGCCCAAGAAGGTTTAAGTTTTGTATTTACATATGCCCTCATTTAAATAAAGCAGGCATACCTGCTTTGAACACTGACTATGAGACAAACAATTGCACTTGAGTAAACTTGAGTTTGCAGAGTAGGCAAACACTTATCTGAATGCCAAAGTATGCCTGTGAAACTACCAAGAATCTGATCAGTGAGTTCCTAAATCCTGAATGGATAATTTTTAGTTCACTCTAAACAAGAAACGTCACCTTTTAACTACTATTACACTCCTTTGATCTATTTAAAGACCTATAGCATGAAACTATTCACATACAAATAGGTGATAAAGCAGGAAAAATTGTCTAGCACAATTTTTATAAAATGGATTGGCAAGTCAGGAAAGACCTTGAAAGTTTCTCTTATTATCAAAAAACAAAACAGAAAAACACAAATCCCATTGCATCAACTCTTCTAATGGAGTGCTTCTGAATTAGTGCAATCCCTTCTTCTTTTAAAGACTTTCTAATTTTATTTTTGTTTAGATTAAATCACCTCTGAGCCAGTGAAACGTACCCTAACCTATTCCAAGCATATACTCATTGTCACTGTCTTACTCTAATTAATAGTTTTAGTGATTTCTGATGTAAAGCAGGCCAAAGCTTAGCATACTCTTAATATATCTTGCAGAAGCAGAGGATCAGGAACCTTCACATTAGAGCAATGTGTAATTCAAGTAAATGGAAGACCCCAAAAGGGATATTGTATTTTCTGCCACACATCGTTGCTTTGTATCTCACACAAAGCTGGCAGGGGTGGTGAAGCTACATCCTGCCAAGCAGAGGATGGCAATTTGTTTACAGAATTCTGTCTGGAGGAAGCGGGGAGCATTTCACCCTGATCTCCAGCAGCCCTTTCAAGGCAGCTGCCAAGAACGGCTTGGAAAGCCTCAGAGGGAGCAAAATCTAGTACTTTGCTATTAAAAAGACTGGTCTGATATCAAGGACAAAGATGAGCAACAGAGAGCAGGCACTATCGTATCTGAAAGATTTAAACATTTTCAGATAGCTTCAAATATATGAAGTCGTAGAGGTAAGTATAAATAAATTCAGTAAGTGGAGGACAGATTAGCAACCAATTTATAATAACCACTCAGATTATGATCTCTATACAAATATTTGAAGTTAATAACTAAACATACAAATTAATCTGTATGCTACCTGTATTTCTCTAAAATGTACAGAAAAGGGCTAAAAGTTTGATTGGGACTATAGTCTAAATATTTTCATTTTTAAAATTAAGACTACGCTACTTCTAGAAGATTTCAGAAGTGTTAAACATGTATGTACTGTGTATCTTTATAAAGGCATCCTCCTCAAGTATTTCAGAAAAGTCTTTACAATTGGGTATGTGTTCAACAACATGCCTTTTAACGAGGCTAGAAATTTATTTCAAGTGTTTCTACTTTCTTCATTCCTTTTTTATGTTATCCCTTGAGTATTCCTGTAATAGAAGAAGTGGATCATCATTGGGTAGAATTAGTACAGTATTAGTACCTTCTAAAAGGTACCTAGATTTATATCATCCGTGAAACTTGTTAATAAGATCCATTTTCAATGGAAGAGCTTACTAGCTACAAAAATAGAGAATAGAGCAAGAGTTTTCACAGAAAACAAAGAAGAAAGCAGGAAAATCCGTCTTTCCTTTTAAAATCATTAAAAAAGGAAAACTTCTTAAGCCCTTACTTCTTTCCGTCCTAATATAAGGTCACCAAATGTTAATAAGTGATGCATATTTTTCACTGCAGCCCAATGCAATGGTTATTTCCCTAGCTTTATAATAGTATCTCACTTTCCCAGTTAAGTGGGTGTGTGCTCACACAGGAACCCTGTGATCAGATTACGTGACTTTTCCTTGTGATGAGAGCGTGCCAAGTCTCAAAGCTGCTCATTTGAAATATATCTATAGTATTTTTCAGAATAATTCCTCAGGATTTGGGGGTGGGGGTGAATGGAAGAGTATTATTTCTCACCCAAGCTGGGAGACTGGATTTTCAGGTCTTCAGATAAAAATAAATTATTGCAAAAAGATAAGAAAGCAAAATGGAAAATTTTGCAGAAGTGTTCCATAATTGATTATCATCATACTTTGGATTTTGTTGTCAGTAAATCACAGCTACGCTCAGCAAGTCCACAAGCAACAGCAGCTTGCATCTCTTCTGGCTCCTATCACTCCTAAAATGCTGACAGAACCATGGCAGCAGTGACCACACACAGGCTGAAGAATTTAGTAGGGCAAGTTTGAACAGCCTTACTCAGCCTGAGTACTCTTTCTTTTCTTTTTTAATAAGTTAAGAGTTTTGCTATTCTACGTGAATCTTTATTTACCCTGTACTTCCTCCAGCACAGCAACAATACCTATGATTATAACTTTATTACTGGAAATTAAGTAAAATTAGACAAGCAAAAGTAACAGCAGGGATTGCATTGTCATAAATTCTTTACTCAATAAGGCAAATTATATTTAAATTAGCTGTTGCTTTTAGTTCTTCTTTTATCTCTGTTTTTTACCTCCAAAACATTTGATACAAAGCTATATTCAATTTCTATTCCAATCCTAATCCTACACAAACGCACATGAAAACAGAGGCAGTTTTCTATAGTGTTTCTGTGAGCAAGTTGTGAAAAGGAAATTATTCCTAGATAATAGACATATAATAATTGCAATTTATTTTTTGCTTCAGACTACTTTTTTTTCTTGTTATTCAGATTTGATGAACTGACTGGTAAGTGCAGAGAAGCTGAATTTTCTACTCTGAAACACTCAGCTTTAAAAGACTAACCTTTCTTTGAAGGAATTTACTTGCTTTTGTGTCCTGTTTGGGTCATGGCATCTAAGCAGGCTGATAAAGAGTTACAGAAAATAAACAGCAGCAGAAAAATATCCTTCAAGGGTTCGGTGTGGAAGAATAGCAGACAGAACTAATTTTATCCATCTTTTAGGCCTATTCCAAGCGGTCACCAATGCCCAGTGCTCTCTTTGATGGAACACCCCTCGGTAGGGGCAGTTGACAGCCCATGTTCAGCCTGTGGCCCACCGGGACCCCCAAGGGCTTTTCTGCACAGCTGCTCCTTAGCCAATTGTCCCCCGGCTTGTCCTGGTACACGGGGTTATTCCTCCCCAAGGCAGGAGGTTGCGTTTCCCTTTGCTGAACTTCAGGAGATTCCTTTCAACCCATTCCTGCAACTTGCCCGGGCGTCTCTGAATGGCAGCACAGCCATGTGGTCTACCAAAAACTCCTTCTAGCGTTGTACCATCTGCGAACTTGCTGAGGATGGAACTCTGTCCTATCGTTTCAGTCAGTTATGAAGACACTAAACAGTACTGAACTCCACAAGTCCAGTACTTGTGCACCACAAGTAAGGGGCCTACAACTAGACTAATCTTAATAGTATAAAGCAGACTAAGAAGAATAAAGCCAGTGACGTGAAATCTGCTGAACATCTCTAACTTTTATAACATTAACAATTTTATCAAAATTTTATATTTGGTTCCTGTATTAAAAGTCATAACTCTTATAGTTATGCTATTACACAAGAAACTTAAGTGCCTTTAGAAAATGGTCGGTTTAATTAAAAGATTGCAGTGTAAGAAAAATGTGATGCGAATCAACACTAATGAACACAAGAAAATATTAAAAAGAAGTTTTTCATACCATGATTGGTTAAAAAGCGTCATGATTTGCAAGATGCTTGACTCATGATTTCTGAACACCTTGAGCTCAATGCACTGTCTCCAGAAGGTTCTTGAGCTCAGTTATTTCCTGTCTTAGACCTTCTTGCTGAAACTATTCCAGAGGGATGAATAATTACAACTCCATGGTTTAGCGTTATATAACAGCACTAATTTTCCTGAATAAGATCTGTATTACGTGAAGATCTGCAATTCACATTTATTCCTAACTGTAATTAATTCAATTTCTCAACCTAGAAACTAGGCAGCTTCTGTCTCTGGGCAGGCCCACAGCTCTCAGCGGATTGCCAGGCAGAGACCACAAGGAAGCAGAGGCCGAGGCAGGTGCCAGGCTGGAATGAAGGGCCGTTGAGGCCAGCGCTGCCACTGAGCTAGCGCCTTGCCGTAGAGGTCAACCTGATCAGCACCTCAGACACACACACATCTCTGCCTTGCTCTGCTTTGGGATATTGCCAAATCTCTGCTCCCAGGGAGAAATGTTGATTTCACAGAACCACAGAATGGTTAAGGTTGGAACGGACCTCTAGAGATCATCTAGTCCAACCCCTACGCTCCAGCAGGGACAACTAGAGCACGTGGCACAGGGTGGTGTCCAGGTGGGTTTGGAAGGTCTCCAGAGAAGGAGACTCCACGACCTCTCTGGACAGTCTGTTCCAGGGCTCTGTCACCCTCACAGTAAATAAGTTCTTCCTAAAATAGAGGTGGAACTTTACGTGTTTCCACTCACACCCATTACCCCTTGTCCTGTCACTGCCCACCACCAAGAAGAGCCTGGCCCCATCTTCCCTACATTCACCCCCCAGGTACTTGAACGTGTTTATCAGATCTCCTCCCAATTTTCTCTTCCCCAGACTAGGCCCAGCTTGCTTAGTCTTTCCTCATACGACAAATGCTCCAGTTCCTTAATCATCTCCGTGGGTCTCCGCTGGACCCTCTCTAGAAGCTCCATGTCCCTCCTGTACTGGGGAGCCCAGAACTGCACACAATACTCCAGGTGCATCTCTGCCTTGCTCTGCTCTGGGATATTGCCAAGTCTCTGCTCCCAGGAAAAAACATCTGTTTTCAAGGAGATCCACACCTGGCACGCTACTGCCTCCTCAGCTATCAGCAAGGAGGCACTGGGCACCGACACACGATGCAGAGGGTTACGTTTTCAACCAAAATCACTATCTTCTGCATCTGGAATGGCTGAGATTCCTAGAACATTATCTAGCTATTGAGGTAATTAATTATACTTCACAAAAATATTTCGGTAAGAGAGCTTCTCCTTGAAGGGAAACTGAAGGGGTTTCTCAAAGCTGGGGAAAAATGAATTTCGTGTAGACTGCATTAAGAGATTGAATTCATATATTTTCTTAAGTTTCAAAACAGAATATTATATATTTTAATTCTTCTGTCGAATCAGCAGCTTGTAATTTTAACTCCTACAGTCCTTGACATTCGATACCTGCAGTAAGGCAAAAAAAGAGAGCTAACCTTGCTCATCTACAGAAAGCACTCAAGCCTCCAATGTGGTAACAAGTTTCCCAAGCTTTATTTTCTATCGTGTTTGTGTGCACGTCCACGTATAAAAAAAACCTGTGGGTTAACGAGTATTTACAGACTTGGACACTGCCAAAAAGGCCCCAGGCCACCTATGGACTGCTTTGTTCTCCCAAGACTCTCTTTATGCAGCATATTCCATCTCCCATATATCACAATGCCCTGGGAGGACCGGGTTGGCACAATGCTTCCACTGGTGAAAAGTATCACTATTTTCTTTCAAAACCCATCAAATCTCATAGCTTTCTGCTACCTTAAACTAATGACAGAGGTGAAAACAATGCTTAAAAAATGGGATTCCCAGGCTAGCACATGCGTCAGAAATCCTGGGTCTATAAGGTACCCTCCATACTGAATACAGCACAGTGGGCATCCTTAGTATGGATGAACTGTACTTCTGGGAGCCAATACATGTCACACGCTATTACATTAACTAAACTCTGAAGTATCTATGAGGCAAAATTTGCAATACTGGCCAAAAAATGTTTAACAGACTCTGAGCTCCCAGGACTCTGGCAATATAGTCTTTGTGTATCACAGAACTACAAAAACACCACCTCAATTTGTGGTTGAAAATAACCACTGAAGAACAAGATACAGTGGGTGGCAAAAGCAAGCACAATTGTAAAGTAACGAAGCAAATAATAAGCTATGTCTATAGGGAATAAAAATGCTATAATTTCAAAAATGCATGCTGCTATAAATAAAGTTAGAGGTTATTTGCTGAAGTGCACAGATTAAGTTTGCAATCACATGGCTACTCTGTGCTCATGTTTTTAAAAAGAGAAGCCGAAATTGTTCCACAGCAGACACAGTGGCACCACATGCATTGTTTGGGCTGGGAGCAATGGCAAATTGCACGATACAGAGGCTTTGTAAAGCAGAGAGCTCGTGCTACCTCCTTGAATTCAGCTGTCTTGAGCATAAACAATAATGCTTCCTTTCAAAGTTGCAATGTTGGCATGAGGGAATAGGGCAAAAAGATCAGCTCTGCTTACCACTTCTCCCTGGGATTGGGCAAAGTTTGCAACTGGGGTGGCGGGAGTGCCAAAAACCATGTTAGCGGCTGACTAGTGCCAACCACCTTGGTCTTCAGAAAACTTCAACAGGACATTCCTCTAATTGGAGTCACCAAGAAAGACAGTTTTTCACAGTCTGGACACCAACTGTCTGATGGTGTTTGCCACAGAAGAGCAGAAGGCGTTCAGGAGCACGTGTTGCTTATACCGAAGAAGTCTGAGCAGGTCACAGCACCTCCGCAATTCAGAACAGAGGTGGCCTAAGTTCTTCCTTCAAACTGCAGGGGAATTTTACCCTCCGTTACGTAGTTTCTGACCTCATGGTCAGGACACCAGGATGATGAGGAGGATAAGGGAGAAGTGCGGCAGTACCAGGACACCCACTTGGGGTGGCTTTTTGACATCACGTGTGCAGAAGTCAGCAGGGTGGCACTGATGGACCTAACTCATTTGAGGTTATCTCCACAAAGAAATCACAAACTCACTTAGGCTGTTACCTGCACCACTAGTTGTCCCTTTTCTTTTCTTTTTTTTGGCTCATTAAGTGCTATTTTTTTTAAGGGAGGTATCCCTACTGGCAAAAAAATAGAGCAAATCTTGCGTGCATGGCCACTTAATTTTTCATGATAAGTATGTAAGATGATATAATATGTACTTCCATAAGCTATGCAATTTTTACTTGATTATGCTTAAAGAAGGCAAAAACATGTACAGAGCTTCCCAAAAGCATAATTACAAGGAACATGTCACACACTGCTGCAATGTAGCCACCTGACTGTTTAAACCTCTACCTGACTGTTTAAACACACACAGAATTGCAATTTCTAACAGTTCAAGCTCATTACTAAAAAGGCAAACAATACCATATAAACTTACTCACTTGTATAATATTAAACAGACATAAAAATACTGAATTAATTACATTATAGAAACACATATTAGAGATCAGTATTGGAAAAAATACAGACCACAAGGCTGGTAATGGCTGAAATATCTCTACAAACAACAAGGCACATGGATAAGACAGTGGCAGCAAAAGATAGAGAAAGATATTTTATTCCACCAAAAAGACTAGCTCTACATTTTCTGTATCTTAATGTAGAGCCTTTTCTGCAGCACAGTTTCTGTTATTACAAAGATTTGTGAGGAAAAGAGCTAGCTACTGCAAACAAAAGCTACAGCAGAATTTACCGGGAGGGAAGAAGCAAAGGAGGAACACACAAATTTTGTGCTGATGAACTACTATCAGCAGTAATTTGAAAACAAAAATAGAATGAGGAAATCATGTTAGCATAGCCATTACTTTCCTTTTTCTGACTTACCAAAAATGGTAGTTAAAAAACCCCAACATTTCTCAGCAGTTCTTGAACGTCACCAATGAGTTGAGCCGGGCGACGCAACGAGGTGGTCCCGCTATCGTAGAAGAAGCACCATTAGTGGCAACTACTGCAGCAAACATTAAGTTCATCTTTTTATAGGGAAATTTTACATGCTTTCTTCTTTCCTTTCCCTTATTTAAGATGCCACTAATCCAAACAAATGAAAAACTCCTCCATACACATGCATCCCATGTGCAAGTTAGTTTTTTTAGGTTATATTCCTCTCAGATACCACCACGAATTCTGCTTCAGACAGACAAAAAACTAAGGCAAAAATCAATAGAAGATTTTCAAGGGCAAACTAAAATTTACATTAGTAAGTAACCATAATTATCATAGCTCACTTCCTGATGAAAATTTGAAGTACTTCCGTCTTAAAAAACAACCTGCTTTTACTATACTTTTATAACAACAAACATTATTTCTACAGATCTTCAGTCCCTTTCAGTGACCTGTTGAGGTCATCTCTTATAGATGCAGATAGCATCTATAAGAGAACTCAAAACTGTACCTGCAAATAGGTTTGTTAGAAGTTTCCCTCTTTTCCCTTCAAGAATTGTCTGTTAAACATAGATGTTATTTTGCTGGCCGTGCATAGCAAAAAGGAAAGAGCACTACTGCAGCAAGAAGTATTTCCTTAATCTATCACACTAGTAACTGCTTTTAGCAGGAACAGTTCCATCAAAAGTAAAGTTCAACATGAAAGCTCTAAGATGGGCCAGGCTGCCAGAACAGAGTAACATTCACTCAACAGCTGTACAGAATAGGAAAACTGCAAATCCTTGAAGAAAAACAGCATTAAGTCTTTCCCCTGCCGCCAAACCTGCACCCGAAGAGTGTCCCCCACCGCTATGAAGGGTGACGCGTCTCAGCTGCAGACTCCAGCTTAGGCGTGAGCTCATGATCCCTATGGATCTGTCTACATACGAGTTTCACTACAGCCTTCCCCAGCTCCAAACACCCTTCTTCTCTCCTGCCCCGGGGTGGGAAACTTCTGCCTAATACTGCCATGAACTTCAACATAAGGTGCAAGTTCACGCCGAGGAGTAACTGCAGTCTGCACCTGACAGAGCTCAGAGTGGTCCACACGTAGGGCATGATTCAATGACTGGAAGTGCAGCAGAAAGTAACATGCCCCCTTCCCTGCCTGCCTGTCAGGAACAGCAGGTTTCCAAGGGGTATTTCTATGTATGTTCTATTGAAATGCCCCTCTCCAGTAGTGGAAGTGGCTCCATTGGCAGGGGTTGTGAATGGCAGTGCAGTTAATGGAGTGGAGACTCACCTGTGCCTGGGGTCAGCAGTAACGGTATCTACGAGGCTGCCACGCAGCACGGAGCAGATGCTGCTCCGCTGCACATCCTGCAACGACCCCGCTTCCCTGGCAGGGAGGACAGCACCTACCGCACAGCTCCAGCTGCTAAACACTGCCCAGTGCTTCCTACCCACTTCTCTGCACGGCCCTGTGAGAGATGAAACTGCAAGTCATAGGAAAAGAAAATAATACTTAAAATTTTCTTCTCTTCTCTGGCCTAAATGGATGCTGTCTTCTTTTTCTAAGGTAACTGAAGAACCAAGCAGCCACCACTGATAAAGCCACAAAAAAACCAAAAAAATCTTAATCTTTTTTTTTTTCTAAGAAAAGCCACTAAGCAAAGAAATAGCACAAAGCATTAAATAGACTAACACAGTTCAGTCAAAAGGAGTACCCACAAACACTGACCAAATATCAGAGAAAAAAAACACTGACCCCTGCCAGTTGTCTGGTCTTTACTTAATTTTCAAGCAAAGTATTAGAAGTACTAGAGTCTTTATCAACAGGTTCACCTATTTAAATTATTTAATTAAAGAAATAATAATAATTAGGACAGCCTTCATGAATGAATTAGGACCACCTCATTTACACAGCATAGTCTAAAAAAATGTTTTTGTCTGAATTCCACTTCTCCCTTTTCTATAAAATATTTTTAAAACAGGAAAAAAACCACCTGGCAACCATTCAAACAGCATAAATATTTTGATACAATTTACAGAAAAAGCATTTGGCACTGCTTTATGGTGCTCATTAAGCTGTCATGTTCTAAATCACGACCAGCATCGCAGGATTTCTTCCCTCTCTACTCTTTAAGTTTGGCAAACACGAGCTGCATAAAAGGTGTCAGTAAAACTGCCAGAGGTTATACTGGAAAGCCCTGCACCAGCTGCACACCCGAACATAAAGGCAGTGTCTTTCTGATCCCCTGGCCTGATAATACTGGTGCTGCTGCAGGGTTAGAGCAATCTTTGAAAACGAAGCTTCGCTCCACTGGCAGGGGAAGGTGCAGTTTAATCCTCTTTGGAAGCTGCTTCTACAATCCTGCAGCTCAGGAATTGCTGAAAGCCACTGGACTTTCACTGGGAATTGCTCGTTAATGGTAGAGGTGCAGCCCAGGCAGCAGGCAGTGGCAGCACCCCCTGCCCACACTTTCTGATTAAGGAGCAGGTTATTACAGCACCTTTCGCCACGAACCAGAGTTCTGCTCTTTTTGGAAATCTCCGACAGCTTCCTCTTTACAGCTTTATTTCCTCAACATATGAAAAGAAAAAAAAAAGGAAAAAGAACACAAACAAGAACAACAAAAAATAAAACATAAACACCACTTTCACATCTCCAATATTTGGAAAGTTATTCTGTCTGTATTTTTCTAGAGAGTCTTCCTTGCATTCATATAGATGCTGAGCGATTTGCACATTTGTTATATATTGCTGGCACAAAACAGATTTAATACAGCATTAGAAAGATTACATCAAGAAACATGTTTTTTAAAATTACAGCTTATTTTTACACATTAAAAATAACCCTACAATCATATGGATTCTTATGTCATATTAAATAAATCCCAATCCACTGTCTACAGTTGATACATTGCTGCAAATAAATCCTAGCCTGACTCCAATGACATTTTACCAACAGTATCTTTGGTTTTTAGGCAAGCTGACTTATGTTTCCAATCTGAACAGCACCAATACTGACAATAAAATGAGTTTTCCAAACCCATGAAACATTCCCTTTTCCAAAAAGAAGGGAAAGGAGCGGGACAATCACCAAAACCAACAGGAAATAGCTAGCAGATTCCTAGCCTTCAAATCCTGACTCAGTTTCAACTTCTCATCGTTACTGTTCGGAAGGGTTTTTTACCTACTTATTTTTAAACAGGCTTTTTACTTTAGAAGAACAGGTGGAAAAATACATTTTCTCCTGTTTATTTTCAAATGACTTTCAGTACTTTCAAAAAACAAAGAAAACACTGTGTGAGAAAAAGCAAACTGCACCACAGTATCAAACAGAATAGTTCAGTAACAGTGAGAACTCCAGCGTAGAGCCAAGAGACCAAGGAGGGCAACATCCTTAGGAAGATGCCTCCTTCCATAATAGGCAAGAAAGGTTTTTTGTTTTTTTTTTTTTCTCATTAAAGATTCTCAAATACCTGAATAGGCATCACCATTAAAAACAAGTATCAGCATTAAAATATAGGTAAGTAGGACAACTACAACTGACCTGGCACCAGGGGTTTCCGTGTTTGAAGATTAAATTTGATTCTTTTGTCCTCTTAAAGAAATCATGTTATCTGCAAGCTAGAACATCCTTTCTTCTCCGTGACACAAATGGTCATTTGCAAACAGCAAGCAGTTATGCTGATAAAGTGCAAGCAATATATGACACAAAGTCACTGCAGCCAGCAAGCAGATAAACCAAAATCACAGCAGCAAATTCTTACTACCTTAACCACTGTATGATACAGAGCATACCCTGCAACCACCACCAGGTCACTTTTGTGTTTCGTGAGAAGCCCCTGTGCTGCTGCTTTGGTGTTAAATTTGTAAATCAAAACTGTGATTGCCTTCCAAACAGAAGCCTGCGCGTCTCGGTGAGAGGTGTCCGAGCAGCAAGGCCTCTCGGCACCCACGCGGGCCAAGAGGCTGCCGCACACAACGCTCGGATTTGTTCTGGTAAGGCAAACTTCACTGTGCAAGTCAATGAGCTGAGCAGATCAAAGCAACTGTGCGAGCGCAGGCACATCCTCCCCGCCGCTTTTTAAATAAGCAGTGAAATCCAAACCTGGGGCTATCTAAAGGCTACTGATACTCTATGCTGTTAAGAGAGCGCCTCGTGACAACGGCCATCGCACAAGAAATAACAATAAAAGGCTGCTACAGCATTTTTGGGTAAATCCTGATAAAATTTTGGAAATTCCAGGCAAATCAGAAACAGACAAAAAGAATCGGAAAAAGGTGACGAGACTGTTTCAAACATTTTCCAATGGAAATACTTCAGTTTGAAGATTAGGGCCACGGATCTTTTAAGCAATTGAGAAGTCAGACACAAATTCAAGCTCCTGGACGTGATGGGGAAAGGGCATTTGACTCAGTCCCCAGCATCCTAGATGACCATCCCACATGTAAATGTATTGGAAATGGAGAGAGCATCACCACCAGCACCACCCCCTTCTCAATGCTGTAAATGCTGCCGGCATCATTCTGTGACCA
The DNA here is from genome assembly GCF_059628265.1 of Tinamus guttatus. Taxonomy (NCBI): domain Eukaryota; kingdom Metazoa; phylum Chordata; class Aves; order Tinamiformes; family Tinamidae; genus Tinamus; species Tinamus guttatus. The sequence goes on along the minus strand of NW_028288690.1, from coordinate 948,300 downwards.
CCTTTAGTTCCAAGTTTTACTTAACTAAAAATATTCCAGATGGTTTATTTCTCTCTATTACCATCCAAAAGAGGAAAGGAGAAAGAAATAAAAAGAGGGAAAACCTGAGCTGAATCTGTTTATTTTGATAATCAGAATAAACAGCCAGAAAGTTCCTGGTGTGGCTCCTGGGATCCCGGGCTGGGTCTTGCTCCCCACTGACACCACAACCAGCTCCCAGAGCAAGAAGCACAGGGCTATGGGGCTGAGGAGAGCAGAGGAGTGAGCAAAGGAGCACAGGCAGACCAAACACTTGTCTTCCTGTAAGCTGTATTAGAGAGAACAAATTCCACTGAAATGCATTTCTTTTCCACACTTTATTTTGCCAGTGTCTGTACATCTTCTGACAAGCATAGCATATTATCTGCTTTACAGCTATCAATAGCATTTGCCTGGGAAGATACATCTGTCAGAAATGTGTGCGGGGAAAATAAAGCCACTATGGAAATGTTCAACCCTAATATTTAAGAAAGTGGAGTATACAAATGCTCTGATAAAATATCCCAAACTTGTTCTGAAATGTCTCATTATTTCTAACAAAGCTTTTCTAAAAACAAACTATTGCAGAATACTTCATCATATCATATCATTTATATTTAACATCTTACAAACCGATGATGATACAGATTGACACCGGTATTCTTCCTCTCACAAAAAATAGAGAAAGGTAAAACTAAATATTTAAAGGATAGGAATCTGTAAAACGGGATTTTGCCAACATACTAAAAACTAAACGTTAAAGTATCTTGAAGACAAATTAGACAGACCAGAATTTTTTTATTGTTCATACAAATTCTGTACGGAAATGTACATTACTGTGGGGAATCAAACAGTAGTTTAAAGCTACATTTAAAGAGAACATTATTTATCCTATAAATATACTGTGCAAAGTATCTTTAAATAACACACAATCAGAGGGTATTAGAGAGTTTAGAAAGCTTATAAATGTGATTTCCACCAGATTTTTTCCTTATCTTTTACTTCTTTTACTATTACATTCCCCAACAGAGTAGTTCCAGTTAAGGATGGTGCAATAATACCAATTACCCATTGGAACATTGACCCAAATAAAATGCAAACTCCCCTGCCTGGCATCTCACGTACATTTTTTAGCACAGGATAGTTCGCGCCCCAGAAGGCTTACAGTTTAGAAGGTATTAAAACTACATATTCACAAAACCTCTGAAATGACCATTACTGAAATATTTTACAACTGAGATGATGAAAATTCTCTTGCTTTCAGTGTCAAAATGGACAGAAGGTGAAACTGCACAAGCAAAAATGAGACAAGAGACAGAAGTCTCCCTTCAAGAAAATTCAAAACTAACAAGCAGAACTTCCCTATATTGTAGGGAAGAGTTTGCAAAGCGTTTGCTTCTAGGCTGCCATCCTTGCACCCATTGGGAGCTCTCCTCTAATCAGCCTCTAGTACTCCTTTGTGTCTCAGAAGAACCTGAACAAATCATTAAACACCTTTAAAAACCTAGCTGCTGCATCAGCCCTTCGAACACCTGCTGGATAGACACGACCATTTCTGTGGGTCCCTCTCCATCCTTCAACTTCCTCAGCTGCCCTCGAGAGCTGGGTCTGTTACTCTTTCTCATAACCAGGCGTTTTTGGATATTCTTCCTCATGAAAACTCCAGGACCTGTTACAACTCCAGTTACAAACTAAGCCAGGCAAAAAGTTTAGCTCTGCAGACTCAGGAGAGCAGCACTGAATCTCTCTGCGCTCTGTTCTCACCCGTAACGCTCCCCTCCTGGTGGTCACAGAGAGGAGAGGCTCCTCCTCCCAAAAAGGAATATTAAAGTCCATTTTACAGAGGAGATGAATTAGATTTGCTACTTTCACCATAAAATGCTCACGTTTCTTTTAGAGATAACATAAAAAGGAACATATAAAATAGCTTTGTTGAATCAATCAACAAAAGATAAATCACATATGAGCCCAATGTAAAATTCTGTAACAAAATTATTCAGTCCAACCACTCACTAACACTAACAATTTGCTCCCAATATGCATTTCAAAGGGGAAGAAAAATTCTGAGAACTTGCATATCCAAATTAATATAAAACATAAAATATCAGCAAATGACTTCGGATCCAAAATTTGTGTTTTGCAGACAAATGACACTTTAAACAATATTAACTTGCTTTGGCCTCTATAAGTTGCCATAACGTAGATATCAGTAATGTAAACCTGCAAAGGAATTTCCATTCGAGACGACGATTTCTGAGCTAAGCAGATCTGTTGGTCATAACACATTCAGCTCAGCACAATATTTTAACTTCCACAGTTTACACCATGCAATTTATAAAGCTCACTCCAGAAGATCGAGTCCAGTTATCTAACCATTTGAGTTTCTCCTTCACATATTTGCATTGCTTACCATAGCTATATTACTTACTTTCCATCTAATTCCGGCCTTTTGCACACACAGTGAAACTTGCCACCAAAATCTATATAGAGGTCATCATCCACCGTATGGAATATTTGACCAATGACGATTTTATCTTTGGCAGGTCCCATCTGAATTAAAGGAGAGCGTCTCAACATGGATGCAAAGGATTCCGCTTTCTCCGAAGGAACCTGCAACAGAAGCACAGGTTTTACAAAACATATCACCTGAAGAAGGAATTTAATAAAATGTTGTAACACATATATAGGTTCCGAACGCTAAATTACAAGGCAAGATTTTATGTTTCTAGGCCAATTTTAGAAGCACCTTCCAGATCCAGTATAATTCTCCAAACCATTTCACACCTTAAAAGCAAAGCTCTTATTAATTCAGTCAGACAAAAAGACAACACTTGGCACCTTCATAGTCTTCTGAAAACATCTGCAGCTCTGTTTTTAAAAAGGTAAGTTGATTTGAAAGCACATTCACAACATTAGGAGATATTTCTGCAAAGAGTGCATCTCAATCCTTACCTCTTCAGTGAGAAACAAAACAGAATTAGTACCTTATTGCTGTTTATGAAACTATTTAATAATGAACAATATTGAAATCTTCATTTTATAGAACAAATCTGTTTTGCCAAAGCAGTAGAAGTTAAATGTTCATACAAGATCGATCTCTAATACACAGAAGAAAACATCTAAATTTTTTCTCATTTTTCATTCTACAACTTTGAACAAAGTATTTTAATTCAGTAACCAAATAAACAAAATAAAATAAGAGTTCCTTCCCATAGGGCTTTGGACAAATGGGAGAACACAAATCCTTCTTCCCTTCTTCACGGAGACATCTCTCTCCTCTCTGACCTGAGACTTCCCATTATATGTTAAAACACCCAACTGTTACAAAGTGAAATTCATTCTTATATGTTTTCCTAGGATATACCAACTTTAACCGCTTTTCAGGACTATCACCTTTGAAATACAATTGCTAAAAACAGCATTCTGGCAGGTAATAAGGCAAAGGCAACAATCATTTTGGAAGCAATGCACACCTGAAATCAGAAAGTTAAATTACAGAATCAGGAATCCAAAAACATTACAGATTTTTTAATACTTATGTTCTGGAGCATAGTCTAATATAGACTATTTCTGCCATTTTTTTCCGTGCTATCCTACTGTTCAGCATTGGGAAATGACCACATTGTGCTGAGGATAACCAAACAACCGGCTGAAGTTTGACCACTCATGTATAGCAATCAGTCCAAGAGACTGCAATGCACAAAGGCAAAAGTGAAAAACACCAGAAATTTATTTCCTTACCAGTTGAAACTGCTTAAATTGAATAGCTGTGTTATTTAAATCAAATCATCAAAACCATGTCTTCTTGGATAGCAAACACATCTCGTATCTCCCAACAGATTATCTACCAAATTTGACAGAATTGAGGAAAAAAAAAATCTAAAAAGACACTGAAAAAGCACCTGTATTGCACATGAATAGAGAATAATGTAATTTCTCTTTGTTTTCTCTTTGTATGTTCAGAAACTTTTATCCTTGGGGAAGTCATAACAACAGTTAATTTTGAATTCCAACCTTGGTGAAGCAAACAAACAACACAGGTTGTGCTGACACGACAAAACCTCGGCAATTACAAATTCGCTGGCAAATGTGCTGCTTCAGAAACTGGAACTGTTAATTATAGCATCCCAAGGACAAGGACTGAGCAAAATGCTTTCAAACATGCATGTATGCACCAGCAGCAGGATTTCACACAGGAGACCTAGTATTAGATAGGCTTTCCAATGCAGGAATTCACAAGTGCTGTCTAAATTCCAATACACAAATGTTCTGTCACCCTGCACCCTCACCAACATTGTTTTTAAGGATGCATCTCATCTTAGTTTTACCATGGCACTCAATGCCCAACTACATAAGAGTGAAACACAGCAGAACTCCATGGTAACTTCTCTATTCCATTTTCAAGCTCTTTGGCTGACAGTTCAATTCCCTACTTCCCTCAGCATGGGTACCTCCCCAGAATCACAGAATCACAGAATGGTTGAGGTTGGAAGGGACCTCTAGAGATCATCTAGTCCAACTCCACTACTAAAGCAGGGACACCTAGAGCACATGGTACAGGGTGGTGTCCAGGTGGGTTTAGAAGACCTCCAGAGAAGGAGACTCCACAGCCTCTCTGGGCAGCCTGTTCCAGGGCTCTGTCACGGTCACAGGAAAGTTCTTCCTCATGTGGAGATGGAACTTCCTGTGTTTCAACCGGTAGCCGATTAGCGGTCCTGTCTCTGCCCACCACCAAGAAGAGCCTGGCCCCATCCTCCCTACATTCTCCCCTCAGGTTTTTGTATGTATTGATGAGATCCCCTCTCAAGAGGCCCAGCTCACTTAGTCTTCTGGGCCTAGTATAATTTGTCTGAGGCAGGTGAGGATGACAAGGAAAACAACCATCCAGAAAGCAGCAGTGGGCATGTTCACAGCTCAGGAAACGGCCGAGCAGTACAGCCCAAAACAAGTTTTCCAAGTATTAACATCTGACGTATGAAGTCTCTGCACACAGAAACTTAATACCTAGTTTAAACGCACAAGGACAGCCTACGTGATGCTGAGGGTTGAGAGGCAAGTGCTATTTACCTCCTTGTAGGGCTACTTCTCCGCTGCTCTAGTTCCCACGCGAGATGACCACAGGAGCAGGAACTTTCCACGGCAGGAACTTCTCAAAAGCGCAAACATGTCACACAAGCCTAGGTGAGTTCCCCAAACGCTGCCACCATCAGCACTTCCGTGGACCACAGAAAATGAGTGTTTTTTCTAGCTTTCCACATAACCTGAAGGAGTGCTCATTAGACAGTAACTTAAATTCCATTTTGAGGAGTTTTTCCCTTTGTCATTTCTAGATCTCCTTTACTGCCCCACAGAAAACAGTAGGACAGAGATAACTTGGCAATATATTTTTGTATTAAATACATTTTAGATTTCTCACTCTCAGAATGTTGTCCACGCAGTTGTGATACCTAATGCATCAATAATACCTGTCAAGTGCAAAAGTTGGAGAACACAGCAAAATGCACAAGCTCAAAGGACACACTCTTTCAGGTACCTCAAGAGTAAAGACTTTACTTTGAATGACAACTTGATTTTCCTTCTGCTTAAAGTTGGATTTGGATGCCTTCTACTTTTTGTGCACATAGTTCAATCCAAAGGGTAGCTCTTTCAAAACTGAAATATTCTACAAGGTATTAAATGCAGGGAGAAAAAAAAGTTATAGATTTAATAAACCCAATAAGATCCAAAGGAAAGAAGCAACTCCAATGGAGGAAATTACCACACGCTTTCTGGAGCAGAGCCTATGAGTGCACAAGCAGGGAGGTCCCGTCCCACCCAGCGCGCAGCAAGCGGCAAGCCCAGCTCCATGATTTACGTTCGCTCGCAAAGACAGGAAGCGTGCCTGTTGGAATGTGTGAGATACGGATGAGACCGGATACACGCCATGAGAGACCGGCAACCAGGCTGCTACAACCAGGGGGTGAAGGAGGCAAGAACGCCAAGCAGCACACACAGAACTGCAGCTTCCTACAACTATGTAATATTTATCCCCTGAGCCAGGAGATTATTTATCTCATTCAAGGCCAGACACCCTTTTTTTTTTCCCTAAAGGTAGCTACAGAAAAAAGAACAAACAGGACAACTAATGCGCAGCAGCAAGTTGACCCCCTTCCAGAATGGCTAAGAGCACAACTGTTGGGGGTTACTCAAGACTCGACCAAACGGGGCCCCGAGCAGCCTCATCCAAGCTCGCCCCACGTGACACACGGGGCCAGAACAGACAATGTCCAGGGGACCAGCCTATATCATTCAAGACTGTAAAAAAAAAAAAAAAAAAAATATAGGCCAGGCAGCTTGCTGTGAAGGTTTTTTAGACAAAAAATACAAGAGCTCTCCTCTGAGCTGGTATACTGATAGGGTACATACTTTCAACAATTCATCTAAAAAGTTTGTTCCTATCTACTAGTCCACTAATTCTTATTTTTCCATTCATTGTGACTATTAAAAAATTTACACTATCACATATATCCTATCTCAGAATATAATGCCTCAAATTTTAGGCTTCACACCTTTAACTCAGCTCACAGATGTGCAGCGCTCCCTCAGGTAGACCAAGTAAGTTCAGGTACCCTCACCTGCCACCGCCAGCTTTGAGCTGTTTTGCAACTTCTTTAGGATGAGCAGGAAGCAGTGATTTTTGACCTTAAAGCAGAAGCTCTGACTCCTGTTGAAACAGGAAGTTTTTTAAAAAAAGTTATTTCCTAAATCTTTCCTAAATAAGAGCCAACACAAACGCTTATACTCCAAAATACCATCAACTTCTAGTAAATGCTTAAAAAACACCCTGTCTTCCTCAGGTTGCTTCCACTGGACAGCTCTCTTCCAGCAAGACCCCGTTCCCTTTCACCCTGCAGAGTTCCTCAGAGCTGCCCTCGCGCCCTTCTGGACTCCTGGTCTAAAGCAGTCCTGCTGGCTAGCAGAACGGCACAAAAACCCTCCCATCGGCCCAGCCTGGCTCGGTAGCGCTCTCTACCCCACACCAAGCACAGGCTTGCCCAGAGTCACGCTGCTTCTTGCAGCTGTTAAACAACAGGGTCCCAGCAACCTGATCTCGGTGACCTCCTTGAACTGGGGGTTTGGACTGGGTGATTTCTTAAAAGTCTCTTCCAATCCCAATCATTCTGTGACTGTTTTTCTTCCTTTAAATTTTCAAAATACCATCCTATGATTTATGTATGTGCCAAGATGCAGAAAACACCATCACTTACCACATCAGTATATAACACTCGCTAGCTACAGTGCAGTGCATCCTATTGACAGTAGAAGATTCATGCCACTACTCCCTTTTTGGAGAATGCCAACGTTTATTGTGAGCAAACATATCACCAGAAAACAGGAGTAATCTCAAATATACCTGCGCTCTGTAGCTGTTGCACAGAGTGCATGACTCACTCATATTTTATGGCACGGGGCACATTAGAAGTTCAGGATGATGTATGGCCGCAGAAGGCTACTCCAGCTTTCAGGTGAACAGCAATGCAAAGATAGAAATCATCTCTTCAGGGAGAATTAAAGAAACACATTATTTTAAATATCAATTTTATTGCTATATGTAAGCAGCATTAGTCTCCAGTAGTATTAAAAAGTATGATCCCCATTTTGGCAACTATTATACTGTATTCATCCCCAGAGAATATAAACCATAAACACCGTCAGCCTGACACTCTGGTGCCTAACAAAGATGCTTGACCAGTATTTATAGCCTTCTCCAAAATTTCATGTTTAATTTTGTAACACAGAATAATGCACATATTAAAACATTTTTTACTAAATGTTTATGGACAAAGCTGACACATGTAAAAACTACACACACAGAAACAAAACCCTCATGAAGACTCATGAAAATCCTCATACAGCTCTCCATAATGCAAACCAGGTCACAAGTTTAGCTAGCATACAGGTACTTAAATACAATGGCCAGCAAAAGACACCTATTAAACCATGTAACAGCTCAAGAGAATCCTGCTTACACCTACATAGTTAAAATAGACAGTTCAAACCCAAGGGTTCTTTTCTTGTAAAGTCTACAGTGAATTTTGATTTTTTCTCCCATCACAATATAGCTCTTTTTCCTCCCTTATTAGTGGTCTGAGGTTTTGTCCTATGAAAAAAGTATCAAACAATTGAAATTCATACTGTTTCCCAACAGACTCAACTTACAAGCCCAAATGTGCAACCACAAAGACAAGGAGAATCTTTCCAGTTTCCTTAACAGGATTTTTTTTCATTTTATTCCCAACAAACAGAAAATGGCAAGCAGATAATATATAGTTCTTCCTAACAAAGGGTTTTGAAAATGACTAGTTCAGTGTAAAGCTGAAACAAAAGCAAGATTTGTGTTATTTAATAAAATTACAGCAAGAAAATGGTGCAAAGGGGAAGCATAAAAGAAGGACTTAAAGCAACAATAAAAGCAGTGCTTTAGGAAAAAAAAATAAGATTAATGACTGCAAAGTCACAAAGGACAGTTCTGAAAGACACAGGAGAAAACTGGAAAATTCCTTGCTAGAAAACAAAAAGTATTTATAAGAAGCTTCACACAATTCTTTTTCTTCGCAAGGACTGTGCAACTCCCAATTTATGTAAGCACAGCACTTGCACACAAGCTCATATTATGATGATTTAGATTCTTTAAGAAAAGTGTAACTATAAGGATTCTAATATTACTTTATTCTCATAATAATTAACGTCCACAATCAAAGTAAATATCAACATAACTAAAACCCACTATCTGCTAATCACAATAGATTCTGTGGCAAACACATTTTTCATTCTGGCTTAAAAGCCTCCCATGCTCTTCCAAACATAGAAATATGTTCTGATGAAATGGGACTTACCAGCTAAGGAAAGAACAGTACTTCACAAAGCACCAACAGATTATGGCAAGTCCTTCTAGCAGGTACCATATTCATGAAGGTTTGCCCACACCTAATGACCTGAGCTGCACCTGCAGTGCTGCACACCAAATTATTGAGCTCTGAATAAACATGAATTGTGTCTATGCCTATCTTTTTAAAGGGAAGTTTAAAGAAAGAAGATTGGAAAAGGAACCACGATAATTTTCAACAACATATGGCACTACATAACCAGACTCAAGAAGAACACAATACAAAAGTTATTTCTTCAAACCTTTACATTCCAAATAAATAAAAAACCATAATTATTCATTTGAAAAAGCATAGAAAAATGGTTCTTTTTGACTGGAATAACATAAGGAAGATTGACTGCAGCTTTCACTCTTAACCTTTTCAAAGTTTATATACACTTAATAAACTTCCATATTTATGGTTTTAATTGTCCATTGTTATTTCCCATTACAAACTTAAAGATACAACCCCCGCCCCCAAAAGAACAGCCAAAAAGAAAAACAAATTCTTTGGCTGTTCCAGCCAGAAGTGCAATATCCATACATTTTCCTCAGTACAGAGAAGAAATGTGGTTTTATTTTAGAAAGCAAAACAAACAAATTTCTTTAGCCAAGAAGGCTGCAAGGAAAAAGCCGAAATGAAGCATTTAGGAATCCCTTGGTGAGAAGTGGTGACTAAGTGTTCTGGCAAAGCGTCACTTAAGCTTCACTGAAGGTATTACGATATTTGGCAAATGGCTTGCTGTGCAAGCCCAGTACTATTCTGTAAAGAACTTTGCATTAAATCCCTGCCTCCCTGCCTCCTTTTTAAAACAACAGCATTTGCAGGATGAGAGTTGGAAGGTGAGCAGCCCCGCCACGGAAGCGAACCTCGCTGCAGATCCCCGCCGCCGAGAACGCCAGCAGCGGGCGGCGAGTTGGCTGCACGCAGCGCATGGGACGTCCCAGCGCCCTGGCCCGGCCTGCAGCGGGTTCAGTTGGTAAATGGTCACGACAAGAGCAGCGTCTGCCCTGCGGAGCTGCTGGGAAAGGGGAGCTGCTCTGCGGGCTTCCCGTGCAACTCGGACACGTTCATCCGACGGGGTTTACACTTCAGGGGTAAACTGGAGGACTCGAAACTGCTTTTACCAATCCATTTGAAACTAGTTGAGTTATAAGCCACAGAAAATGAAGAATGGCTTATTTTATTTTTCAATTTACTCTTAAGTAAACTACAATAATAATAAAATCTCCAGAAAATCCCTTTTACATAGCTGCATTCTGTGGATATCCAAGTTGCACTCATAGGGCGGCAAACACCAACAATAAAACGAGAAACTCTATAAACTCTAGTGCTGCTTTCTTACATGCATATACTACAATCGATACATTTTCTAAATGTCCACAAGTATCTCCAAAAGGTATGCCATGGTCCAAGCACAAGCTGTCGGGCTAAGGGCAGGAATCTCTGGTTGATGTTCAGTGTTTTGCCAGACACCACCAGATTCATAGCCACAGAGATCCCTCCTAGCCCACCCCAAAAAGCGAACATTCAGTCTTTAGTTACAGAACTACATATTATCCTTGTAGCAAATCAGTAAGCTACAGCATTTTCCCAACATCTTATGCCAATAATAAAATCTTCAGGAACATGCAACCTTAAAAACCCACTTTACAGTTCATGGTTTCTCTGACTTTCATCTACAGAAAGTTGGGACTAGTCAAGAAAGGCTGGTACACAGGTTATCTATAAAGCCATTCTGAAATGTGTACAACAAGGAAATAACATTTTCACTTAAGGGAAAAAGAAAAAAAAGAAAAAATAACTTTGCTCAAGTTACAATTCCTATTTACCAAACATCTGCACCCAAAAAGAAACAATATGAAAAGGACTAAACTTCAACTGTACTTAGGACAACTCCTATTTTGTAGACTGTAGCTTGTCCCAAACAAACAGGAAACAAATTGGCTATAGGAAGTTTATTAGGGTAATATTCATTCCATTTGGCAGAAAAAAAATGGCAGATTTTGCAGAGAAACTTGGCTATACTCAATTTTTATACCAATTCATACATAATGAAATTGTGCTTCTTCAAATAACGTTTTTAAATTGTGTTTTGTTTGGAGATCAGGAAACATTACAATTTTATTTAAAAAATAATAAAAGATTCTTCATGCACTACTTGAAATCAGCTTATGTTCATGGTTAACTTTCAATCCTTACTTCCTCCTTATCTTTCCACAAAGCTCCATGTTCTAGCATTCATTGCAATGCTGGCTGGTAAATACATTCCAAAGCAGCTTATTCTATTTTTGATACAGAATAACTTCCTGTTAAAAACTTCAACTGAGCAGAGAATGTGCTAACAGTCACAATACAATTATAGAATTATTGTCCTCTTAATAATGAGAAATATAAATCCTGAATTAAGCACGTTTTACAAAGAGATGCAAATAACAATTAACCAAATATGCATAGCACTTAACCATTATAATACCATAGCAAAACCAGTCTTTTCTGTCTTTGCTAATTAAGTTTTTTCATGTAGGATGATGCAGTTCTTTCAAAAATCATGTGAATATGATTTGTACACTATGCATAATATACCACAGGCTTTCCTGAGCAGAACTTTAAATATTAAGACTTCTTTATTGCCTTTCCCCCTACATTAATAACATTTGCCACCTTCACCCTTTTGAAATTAATGCTGTTTTTTAGACTTACCTAGATACTGTTCACAAACAGTTTTTCAAACCCATGAAACAGAACTGCATAATTATTGAGAGTACTTGGTAAAGTGATATAACATTAGTAACGCCTCACTATACGCTGCTATCGTATTAACTGCATCGATGCTGTTCACGCAACAAATGTATTTTTTTTTAAATCAGCAGCCCACATAACTTTCTGTGTCTTATAACAAGGCATCTCCATTGCAGCAAATCCAAGGGTCAGCAATGTCCTACTTGATTCTGGTTCTGCCTGACTACTAGCAGAAGCAACAGTGATATATTTTGACTTGTTTCTTTCTGGATTTTTCTGTATTATACAGATACATATAAAATAACATAAATTAAGAGCTATCCAGCTTTTTCCTGTGACTTGTTTAGGAAACTGTCCCTGGAAGGAATAGCATAACACACACCACGGAGGAGCACATCTGGGGAGAGGAAGACATAACAGCTGGATCACAACAAAAAGTGTCCCCAGTTGCTTCTTGACTCTTTTTCTGAAACATTTCACAAGATAAACAAGCATCTTTCAAAAATATAAAAAGAAGTGAAGCCACAAAGGTTCCCTGTCACTTGCAGACTCGATGCCAACTTCCTTGTGTTTGAAGTAGAAGGAAGGTTTTCCAATTAATTTTATATTTTTATTAGACAGTGCAGAAACTGGAAAATAAAAGACTTCATTTTTTTCTCCAAATGCAAATTAGAAAATGCACTGTTCACCAGCCAGAAGGATCATTTGCTAACATTAAGCTACAAAGCTGCTTATTTTTATTGAATTTAAATAAAATCTACAAATAATTAAAAACATCTTTCTTTCAAACACTATTTTATAGCAATAAAGTTTAAAGCACCACAATCACAAGATCAACAAAACATGGTGTTTTCGAAGAAAAAAAGGAAACAGAATGGATGAAAACAGTGAGGTGAAGAATGTAACACAAATGACAGTGAATTGATGTTTTCCTTCTATGAATGTAGGGAGAGACAAGTCTTATGACAATTACTGCATCCTCAGCAGGGAAAGAAAAGTCTTGTCGCTAAAACCACCTAAACATTTTTAGTACTTCATGCAAAATATGGAGAGGGAAGACAGCCCAAGAGCTGGTGCCTGCACGCCCTGGACCTGGAGGCTGGTGGCTCTCGTGTTCCCGTCAGCGTCCCCCAGTTTGCACACGCGCCCTCCTCACGCCTGCACCGGCTCCCAGGCGCCCGGGATGACCCGCACGGCCGGGATGGTTCCCATGGTGCCAGCCACCCGGAGGGAACGGCAACAGCCGGCAGGCGGGAGCATTCCCAGCGGCACAGCTGGCACAACACCCCGAACGTCCAGCTCTTCCCTGTCGCTCAACTCCAAACAGATCACCCCGTCCCTAAGCTAGGGAAAGCAAGCGATCCACAGACGGGGGAAAGATTTAACGGAGCTGCACAGCAGCTCCAAAGAGCAACGTGCTTCCAGCCCAGCACTCGCCTGTGCGGCTAGACCGTTTGGCCAGAAATCCAAACTAACTTTCCGAGCAAGGATACGTCTGTGTCCCCCCATCTTGGGGACTGCAGCACCCCAAAGAGCAACCCGAACCGAGGGGGACAGGGGTACCCTGTTCATCTCCAGCTCATGGGGATGACGAGCGCGTGCGTCAGCTCCTGCGTCAGGCCTGGGCACCAGCCCTATCAGCCAGATCTGTTCCCAGACCACACAAACCACCCTATCATCTGCAGCTCCAAAACCACTGCCCGCAGTGCAGCATTTCACCACCTACCGATGCAGCTTCACCGTTCAGCACCACTCTGCACCTTCCAGAGAGACCTTCTCTTGAGGCTCCTCGAGGACAGGACGCTGTTTTGCTAGGTGTGCTAAGAGACTAGTCTGGACCAGCCACAGGAACAGCGGATGTGGACATCGTGTCGATGACTGCAACTACCAGTAAGGACTGAGCCCCAACATAACATTTGCACTGTGGTAAAAGTGGAGGAGCCCTAGGCTTCTCCTGTGACACTGGTAGCCCCTAAGCTTTTTTTAGACTTTTGTTTTGTTTTGTTTTTGCATTTTGTGGCCTTCCTTATGCTGGAGCTCTGAAGAACAAGGGGTAATGGGTGCAAGTTGAAACACAGGAAGCTCCATCTCCATGTGAGGAAGAGCTTCTTTCCTGTGAGGGTGACAGAGCCCTGGAACAGGCTGCCCAGAGAGGTTGTGGAGTCTCCTTCTCTGGAGATCTTCCAAACCTGTTTGGATGCCACCCTGTGCCACGTGCTCTAGGTGTCCCTGCTGGAGCAGGGGGGTTGGACTAGATGAACTCTAGAGGTCCCTTCTAACCTCAACCATTCTGTCATTCTGTGAAGGTGCTATGGGTTCTATGACACAGCGCGTGGCAAAGTCCTCTCTGCTACAACTCTGCACAATTTTACCATTTTATGTCTGCAAGAGGGGCACCACACGTCAGATCTCTGCTGCCTACCAAGAACATGCAGGGTCCCATCTTCTTCATTTCAGAGGCTACTGCCAAAATATCATTTGATTACTACAAGATTCTGCCATAAGCCACATAACTCGCCCAACAGACCAAATGGGGCCCTAGCTGGAACGAACCAAAGTCAGAAGAACCAGGTTTTGGTTTTCTCATCGAAAATGCTCACCGATTAAGACACCTCCCTCAGAGAAACTTCAAAAGGACAAAGGAGCGAACTCCCACACTAAGGCAAAGCAAGTCTGAGAGCCGGTACCACCACCAAGGTGCTGCGAGCTCTGCAGGGCCCTCCTGCTCCAGGCACGGACCTGCCTCTGACCCTCCCCGACCAGAGCGAGCGAGCCGAGGGAAACGTCCCAACAGAGAAAACCCCTTCCCGCCCCGCAGCTCCGCCAAGGGCACGCTGGGATCCGGGACGGTCAGCAGCTGCTCTCACCTGAACGCTGGCCAGAAGGCAATCTACGTACATCAGAATAAAACCTCTAAGCTTCATTTACAGTTTTGGGGTTTTTTTATGTTATTACATTTGCAAACAAAACAAAAATGCTTTCAAAGTATCTATTTGCTAACGTTGGTAAAGAAATTCATCCACCCAGAGGTGAGAGGTGCCTTAATAAACATTAGTGAAAATCCCTTCTATAAAAACAAGCATTTTTTCTCAAATATTTGCAACTTCAATAAAATTATGTTCATGCCTCCTGTGTGATATGAGGTGGAAAAACATACTAAGATAAATGTATTTCTCAGCAATAATTACTTTAAGTATACTTCTGAATTTTCCTATGTTTAACTTCAAAATATCCACTGTTATTTACACATTATTTAAAGAGGTTGCCAAGACACAGCATAAGGAATACAATGCATTTCCTTTCTAAAGAATATTAATGCCAATTTCTTTTAAAAAGAGCCATACATTCCTTCAGAAACCAAATATAGTTTAATCTCTCCCTTAAGGCAGGAATAAATGAGATAAA
Organism: Tinamus guttatus; assembly: GCF_059628265.1. Classification (NCBI taxonomy): domain Eukaryota; kingdom Metazoa; phylum Chordata; class Aves; order Tinamiformes; family Tinamidae; genus Tinamus; species Tinamus guttatus. The sequence goes on along the minus strand of NW_028288690.1, from coordinate 933,229 downwards.
AACTGAATAGGTGATATGAAGACTTATTTTGTTATCTTTAAGAATACTGATGTTTTCTTAAAAAAAAATACATATATGTCCTGTATCTGCCTGGGGGGAAAAAAAAAATCTGAAGTTTTTTTTAATATAATTTTGAAGGAATACTTTCTAATCTCTGTACACCAGAAATTAATTGAAATCATACACTGATATTACCCCCTGGAAATTCACCAGTCATTCATTGATGCTTTCCTGAGCAGCATCTGAATTGCATCTAAAAAAGGGAGATACAATTATAGTTTTTTTTAAAAAATATTCACACATGCATAAACTTGCAAAACATGATCCATTTGATAAACCCTGTGCATCAGCTAAAGAACTGCAACATTAATGAGCAGCACTACTAAATACATATATATATTGCTCTATAATGTTCTTTTGCCAAGATTAAAATATTAGAAAAAGAATGAAGATTAAAAGGTGAATTTTTTAAAATTCCCTAAACAATTCAGAAACTTGGAAGCAGCAAGCATAGAACTTGTCCCTTCAATGGCAACTGAATTAAAAAAAGTGTCTTCTTAATAAATACTTTCCTATAAAAAAGGGTATTCAAGGAACAAAACATGAAATCTTTCAAATGCGCTCTATTTTTCCTAAAACATCTCGAAGGAAATGATGCCCCCTGCTGCCCTAGAATTAAAAGTTCACCGAAAAAAAAATAAACCAATTTCTGGTGCAGCTGTCTCCCCCTAGTGCTTATACAGCACCCACAACCTAATCCACTGAAAAGGCTTGAAAATTTTTATATGTGTGTGTGTATATATATATATATATATACATATGTATGTATGTATGGAATCAGTTTTACTTTTTTCCTTTAAGTGTAACATGGACCTGCTCTTTTCTCTTGTGATACTGAAAAGCAAAAAGGGCCCAAGAAAGCACTTCCATCACACTTGCCTTCTATTGCAGACCAGTGGCAAAAATATTACTTGCAGTTGCCCATTTCTGCTTAAAACAGACTTGCCAAACTGCAGTCATTCACATTAATCTTCTTCAAATGCTGCCCGCCTAGTAAAGTGCATAGTTCAATGACTCTATTACTGCCAATAAAAAATATCATGCCCTTCCCAAAAGGAAAGGCTTCCCACTCTGCTGGCCAGATAGAATAAAGAAGACGGCAAAGCATCTTCCTTTCCTTCCAAAACACAGTTTTCTTTATTTCCCCCTGCACACGGGGGAAAACATGAATGTGTCTTTTTATGTCGAGTTTAAAACGTATAAGCTTAGGCACAAGGAAGGTAGAAGGAAAAAGCAGCAGGAGTTAAAAAATACTGAAAAATAGAACTCTATCAGGCAACTGTAAAGTAAGATCAGCAGCAAATATTTGCTGCTGTGCCTGAGAAACTACCTGGCAAAGAGAAACTTCATGCTTTTAAATAAAATATCTAAAGTGAATGCACATCTATACATACATTTATCAAATTTTTAGCAATATATAAAAAATAAACCACTGTCTACCAAATGCCACATCATTAATGCAGTTGCAAAAATGTGGGGTGAAAGTCTTCTTAATCAGGAAACCAGTGCAGAAAAATCCCCAAATCTGTTTTTTTTTTTCTTTTTCCTAATGAAATAGAGACCAGAGACATAAGGACCCAACTAACATATCTGTGCTCCAGATCTCCAAGCCCCGGGAGTATTCTGTGCTCCTCTATTCACTAGCGGAGATAAGAAATACAAGCTTTTCTGAAGGTGCAGCTCAGCCAGGGGTCCCCTGCTTGACCAGGAAAGTTCTTGTAAGATCATGGCACCCCAGAAAGGGACAGCAGCCAGGGCCACTTCTTTCTCATCCCCCATTTAAAAAAAAAAAAAAAAAAAAAAGTTGCTCCCCAATGCTTAGTTTTTCCAGCAAACAGCATTACATCCTCCCAACAGGACTGTCCAGTTTTATATAAAGATTTGTGTCTGTGTTGCTCCTGGCCATATGAAGTTCACATGCCAAATAACGCACTTCCTGGCAATCAAAAATAAGTTGGAATTGGAGAAAAAGAGAATTCAAGAAAACCTTGAATGAACCAGCAGCAGCAAGGCCAAACTCCTTCATTTTTCCCTTGTTTCAGTATTCTTTCTTCCCACAGCTTAACTCATACTCACCACAACCCACTCCCTCTCCAACACAGTCTTAAAAGGACAAATAAGGAACAGATCAATCACACGGGGGATCGGTCTCAGATCAATCAGGTCTCAGATCAATCTCAGTGTGTTTGGCTACCCGAACGGAGAACAGCACAAAAGCCAATTTGGGGCAATCACTGATATGTTTCTAAAATCACCACGATACCACAGATAGAAAACCCATTTTTACTCTTGTTCAAGTGAGAAAGCAATTCAATAGAGTGCAGAAAAATCCAGATTTGTTCCTGGTCTTCATTTCACACCCTTAGATTGACTTTATATTGTACTACATGTACTTATACTTCTATATGTATGTCTGTGTGCATATATATATATGTGTATACTTATACATATATAACATTTGGAATTTAGGTCAAAAAAAATATGACCTAACATTACAATTTTTATATTTCTTTGAGAAGGAAGCTGCAAACCTCCCAGTATCTTCCACAGCTGGATCAACCAGGTTCATTCTTAAACTCTTCTCTCTACATCTCCTCTGGCTACCATCTGAGCCAAAATACTAGGCCAGAGGGACCTTACAACCCAGGACAGTGCTATTAGCACGGATATTCGCTGGAAAACAGGGGGCTGAAGATTACACAAACATGGGGGGCCATCATGTCCTGGATTCAGGGGCTGAAGATATTTTTAATATCACATTCCTAGCACTAAGACTGTATCCTGGGACACAGGCTCGGCCTTTGCACCAGCACCTTCAGCTTCAACAAGCACCAGGCTACGGGGCTGCGGTTTCTCCCGCAATGTTTGAAACGGCTCCGTTTTCACACAGGAGCGGCAGGAAAGGGGAACGCAGGGGCCTCGCTGCCATCCTGCTGCTGTCAGGAAGCGAGATCTGCTCCCCATGGGATGCACAGGAACGTCAACGTGTTTTAGTGCCAGGACCAGCGACCTGGCAACTGCTTCACCTCACTCATCTAGCCACAGTTAGGCGGGTTTTTGACACATATTTCTATCCTGTCTCGCTTGCACCAATCTCAGTATTTCTGCCACAAACCCTTGCAACACTGGCCTAACAGGCCTTCAGTTTGATCCAGCCTACCGTTAGGAAAAATTGCTGCATTCCCTCCATCTGCAGGATATCGTTCAGCCCATACATACTGCCCACGTATTTTCTTTAAAAAATCTTTTCTTTTACAAATATATTAAAATATATATACCCGAGCAACATACAGAACATAACCACAGATATACAAAAACACTGACATTCCTACTATAAGGAATTCCTATTATAAGATAGTTACTACACATTGCACAGCAGCGAGCAAGGAATTTAAAAAAAAAAGTAAATTTAATAATTAACAGAAAAGAAAAAAAAATATAGCGATGCTTTATAGCCACCGTGACTACGGACAGGTATATAAATACAGGACAAAGAGGCACCACGATAAGCTCCGACTTTCCCGCCCCGGGCGTTTGGGGCAGAAAACGGAGGATCCGGAGCTGCCCCAAGGAGACCCGGAGGGGGGGCGGGGAGGAACCGTTGGCCGCGCGCAGCGCGGGCACGTGCGGGCCGCGCCGCCAGGCCCCGCCCCCGCGCCACGTGACCGCCCCCCCGCGCTCCGCTCCCCCCTCCGCTGCCCCTCACCTGCTGCGGGGCGGCGGCGGCGCGCGCGGGCTGCTGCGGGGCGCGCTCGGGGCCGCGCTCGGGGGCGCGCCCGCTGCAGCGGCGCGCGGCCGCCGCCAGCGCGCGCGCCCCGCTCCGCGCCGCGGCGCGGGCCCAGCTCGGCGGCGCCGCCATCATCTCCCGCGCGGGGGGCGGAGCGCGGCCTGCGAGCCCGCGCCGCGCGAGGCCGCGCGCACGCGCAACCCGCATGCGCGCAGCGCCCCGCCGCGGGGCGGCGCCGGCGCCATCTTGGCGCCGCGGGGAGCAGCGGGCGGGGGGCGCCCCTGAGGCGGCAGCGGCGGCGCCGCGAATGCCTGAAGGTGACCTGGGCCGTTGGTGCCTGGAACAGCAACTTGCAGGCGGTATAAACCCCGTCTCTAGAACTACCGCCTTCATCCAGAACAGCTGAATTCAAAAGACAATTTTGATGAGAAATAAATTATTTACATAATTCTCCCAGACAATGCATTCCTCACATACAGGCTTTTATTAAGCTTCTTGTGTGTAGTTGAGCATATACACTACATCCAACATGCTAACAACGTCATCAGGAGCGAACACTTTTTCGTTGTTTTTTTTTTTTTTTTTCCTCCACAGTTGGGGTGGTTGGATGTTCCATGGATCTCACACAAATGTTTCAAGACTTGTTCTCAGTTTGAAGCATGGCGATAAAATATTTGCCAAAAGTTGTGATCTTACAGATCACAACTTACCACGTGCCAGAAACATACAAGAATTTAAGAGTACATATAGTGGATAAAGCAACAGGTAGGAGAGCAGATCTTGCAAGATGTCTACGCTGCAGTATGGCTTGGTGCCCCTCTCAAAATGGATTCCTGTGGCCTTAAACAGGAGGAGGTGCACAGGGGATACAGTCCTTTAACATAAAAGAAGAATATTATGTAGCAGAGCTACTTTGAGATGCTCAGTCTACACGGCCTACTGTGCAGCTTAACATAAGCATTTGAGGGCAACCGATGCCCAAAAAAGAAAAACTAAAACACCCTCATGGCCAGGTTTATGCCTACATTTCATGCTTCATTAGTGTAAAAAGGGCACCAGCAGGTGTGGTTTAAGATGAATCTACTCACAATGGAATAAAGTTTTCAGATAAGTATCTCCACACTTCAAGACCACATATAAAACATGAGATGGGTAGGCTTAGTGGACCTGATAAACCACCATTAGGCATCTTGCTTCCATCTGCAATGGCCAAAAACTTCCCAGTCGGATGACCCACAGAGAAATCAGTACATTTCAGGTGTTGTGTATTAACCCTAGCTGCATCTGTCATACAAGGAACAAGCTCTCTACACAGTATATTCCTCCGCCTCTGTCATGCTGCTGTGAATAACTTGGGCATGTTGAAGCAGCAGTCCTTTCGTGAGCTGGAAGCGATCTTCCTGGTTGCATGTCCCATGGAGGCTACACTTAACTGAAATAATCACAAGCAAGTGAAGTAACAAGCTTCAGTTTGGCAGAAGTAGATTGACAGTGATTAAGTTGGACAGTGGTTACAGACTGAAGTTACGTATCCACAGTATATGTACAGTATAATTAACTTCTCCAAAGAGCTTTTTCAATGCTATATTTCAAAGGCTGCCTTCAAATTAGGGAAAAGTCCTTTAAACGCTTGAAAGGCATAAAAATTCCCCTTCTCCCACAAAACCCCAAACAATATATTTTAGTTTCAAAAATATTTCGACCCCTCGATCAAGCTGGATATCAATTAATCTGGTAAAACAGGAAGGTGCTGGATAAAAGCACATCTGGTGGCAGGAGCGCAGAGGACGTTACGCGTGTGCTTCGTTTCTGCTCGCAGCATCTGGCAGCGGGTGGCCGGGAGCTCAGGGGGTCTCCTCCTGCGTCTGCTCCGCGAGCGTTTCTGTGGCACTCGCGTTGGCGGCAGAATTCAGAACCTCTCCAAAGTCTCCCCCCGCGGCCTTGCTTCCTCCAACTTTGGACTGGAACACAGGCAGAGTCTCAACATAAAATTGCAGTTATTTGGCACACCGAGCACGGCTAACTACATAAAAACAGCACCTCTGCATCAAGAAGTTATTTTAAGTGTTTTCAGTAGGGCACCTTTCAAGCCTGGGCTACCTCCACAACAGCACAAAAGACAAGTGGAGAAGAATCAGTAGCAGCAGCTTAAATTAACCTAACAGCCTCCCTTTAGCCTCAAGATACAATTAGGGGACACAAAGTAGCTCTAAATTGTAATGAGCCTGAAGGTTGACACATACACTCAGCGAAAAGTGGATATGGCCACGCAGCCTTACAAGCCAGGTAGGCTTCGAAACACTGAGTTAAAACTTCTCTATTGCTCCTGAACAATTTTCAGTCTTAGTAACACATCTTGAGTTCTCAGATCCTGCGATCTTCCCATCTCATTCCTATTACACTCAGTGACTATTTTTAACTGGAGAAGCCATGAATGGTTGTTCCTGGTGCTTAGGGCCTTTGGATTTGAAAGTTACTTGTGGATATTTAAATACTTACATACTTATGTCAGAAATGTAAGGTAAACCTCCCAGGCTATAGACCTGTGTAGAATACTAATACTTAGGCAGGCTTGGAAATAAAAGCCTAGACTATTCTGAATATATAAAACTAAGTATATTGTATTAGCCATTTGCACAGGTTAGACAGTCCTTTTAGTTAAGGACACTCTCTTCCAAGAGGCTCAGGATGCTTACTTTATTTTCTCCTATTACTGAACTCAGAAGCCCCAATACCTAAAAAGAAATCATCTAAGCTATGACTAAAAAAAAAAAACCAGCTATCTAAGTCCACTCAAGTGTTTTCCTCATATGCACAGACCCACATTAGCTCAGACATTTCAGTAATGCTTACCTTCAAGTTTTCAACTTTCTCCTCAAACGATTTGAAAGTTGAAGAATTTCTAGGGACACAAAAAAAAAAAAAATCAGCTCCAGTTAGTCTATAAATATCATAAGACAAGGAAACAAATGCTTTTCCAAAGGCAACATGTCTGTTATGTTTTCAACTCTTTTCTCTTTGTTTTTAAGAGTAATCTAAAAATAGCTTAGATGCAAATCTTAGATGCAAATCTCCAGGAGTAGTACAAAACTGAGCTTCAAATATACTGAAGTTCCACTTCATTTTTTCCTTTGAGCTCATAAAAATAATAGAAGTCCGCACTACAAATAAGCTTCACCAGTCTCAGCGCTAGGAACGTCCATCAAAGCACAGAAAGGAGAACTAGGAGGTGTTTTAAAGTTTAATTTACTTTTGCTACCAGTTTCACAGGCCTCTCGCTTAAAGGGTGTGTTTCAGAAGAGCTCAATCATCACTTCTGGTTAGGCTAGCACATTCCTAAAGAAAGCTTTTTACAGTAAGAGGGGCTTTTTTTGCTTGTTATAAAAAAGCCAGTTTAATAAGCTATGTGTTCAGTTAACAAACCCTGGTTCACATTGGCATTTTCTGCTAACGTGTTAAAATCACGGGAGCCTCCCCCTTGCTTTTTAAGTGCTGGGGACAGCTGTGATCACGGACAGCAAGTTTTGCATCTGAAGAGCAGGACAGCTCAGGAGTTACAGTGCTGAGGGCCACTGAAAGAGCGCGGAGCTCTGGAGAGCTGCAGTGTCTCCTATTAACTATCAGTGCCACCTGCAAACCCGTGCAATGGCCTGTGCACCTTCAGCTCTGCGGGGACAGGGAATGCTCCTTCAGTGGGCCAGGAACGAAGGATTCATAGCAGACCCCGCAAAGCAGAACTGTGCGATATGAAAGAGAGGAGGCTTTTCTGAAAGTGGTTTTAAGCTTCCCTCCTCTCCCTTGCTTGGCATTCGTGTAGATCCTCCACATTTAGCAGCTCTCATTTAGGAAAGTACTCAGTAATCAGCAAGAACATCAGACCACACTCGAGGCTCACAGAGCCAAGCAAGAGCAGAGAGGAGGCAAGCAAGAGAATTTTTGTTAACCCACAGTGTTTCCTCCTCACTTTTACAGGCTGTTCTAAAATAATTCCTAAGCTACTGTCTTCCAAAACTTGCAGGACACTACATTTCTAATGGGCAAGGAAAACCTGGGAAAAAATGTTTCAATTCTTAGCTCAGAAAAAAAAAAAGCACATTTAGTTGCAATCCAGATGTGCAACAACCACTAATATTAAGCAGAATTAAATTTTTTCCCCCAGATTTTTTAGTACTGGTAATTCATTGCAAATAAAAAAAAAGGTGATATTTATTACTTTATTAAATTTGACTTTATTCCACACATGAAAGTAAACATACTCAACATGAATTAACATACATTACCTCATAATAGGCATGCTAATTGAATGCTGTATGGAGCGTATACTAAGTGGCAGCATTAAGAAAAAAGAAAGCAAAAGGTTAGTTTGAATGATCTCCTGAGAAGAAATTTGCTTAGAAAGCTGGTTCTGGATTACTACCTTTTAGTAAATAACAAAATATTCTTACACAGCAACTCTATGTTTGCCTGCTGGCTTTAATGGCTTGGCCATGCACACACGCAAGTACAACACTGCAAAAGCTGCAACATGCTTGTTACTAAGTTCATAGCCTGCATAGCTGCAACAGTCTAGTTAGGTTTTTTGAGCAACAAAAACACATTTCTACACCAGAAACATGAGCAACTAAAAACTACATTTCTGGTTTGGACAGTATCAAATAGAAAGCGAATACTCAAAAGTCTTTTTAATCAAGTAATCTTCCCACTGAAAGAATTACTCCTACATTCAGGAGGCTTCTTGACCCAATTCAGTATGAAATTTCCATACTAATGAATATGGATTTATCTAGAGTGAGCCGTCACATCAACAGCTATTCAAAACCAGGTTAAGAGAAAGGTACCTAGGGGGAAGAGTTTGTTTGCTGTATCCGACTGTGCTAGTCGCAACCCTGTTCTTAAATTAATGGAGAATTTCGGTAACATGCCAGCACTGCCAGACTCTTACTGTTCGTTCAGTTACAGTATGTACTTCTATAGATTGAGTGAACACAGGCTAAGCAGCTCCCAGATAGTTTCGAAAATACCTGAAATCTAATTTAGTTCCATATGAGTTACATATTCTGGAAAATGCTTATTTACTCTTGAAACAAATTAGGCTAACATGTGAAATGCTTCTTGACACATACCAATTAGAAAAACTGTTAACATTTTTTTCATAATTAGGCTTTGTAATGTACTTCAAGAGAATCCTTGGCTAGCAATTGCTGGGGGGTGGGGAAATCTTACCTGTGCGACACCTCCAAAACTCAAATTAGTATCTCAAGACAACGGAAGGTGTCTCACACAAGCAAAAAAGGCTCCACAGTCACTGCACAGGGAATTTTACGGCATCCTTTCAGCAGGCTCATTGGTACAATACAGAATAACAGCAACACATGTGAACAGGTCCCCTTATGACGGGGTAGATGAATGCAGAGTTTAAGACTGCTTCGTGGGCACGTTATGCTTCGGAGCCAAATCCTCCTGTGGCAGGACAGCGTTTGGCCCCCGTCAGTAACATCTAGCCACGTTTCACCCCTCTCCCCTCGGCCCATTCCTGCTGCTTTTCATTTTCCCGGGTCATTTGGCTCCCATGATGTTTTCCAAAGCAAATCGAGGATGACTGCCTCCTGGGGTGTCATTTATACTCCCTCTTGTGCACTGTGGATTACTAGAAATTCTGATTTTGCTACGTGGCAACTTCTAACACAGGGCTAGGCTGATACTGAACAACTCTCATTGTCCAGCCACGCTCAGCCACTTGAAGTGCTGCTGATGTTTAAGATTAAAGAGGGAGAAGGATCCCTGCTTTGTCCTCTACCTCACAGTCAGCGAACCTGCTCGCACAGAAAGCAGCTACTCTGGCATACTGCAGAGCTCGCTCCAGCAGCTGTCTAAAGAAACTGAATTCAGTCCCACACAGATCATGTAATAAAAGCTTGTACATTTGGAAGAGGTAGCTCACTGCTGTAGAGCCTACGTATACTCAGAATCTGTTTTGCAAAGTCTCGCCATAAGAGAACATGGATTTTCAGCACTGACAGACCTGCATGGCAAGAGAACTGCACTAGGTAGGTGCGCTGCAACTGGTTCCCCCCATCATCACCCATTCTGAAGTAGCGCACAAAAAGCAGGATTAAATTTTGCAAAACTTTCCAAAGAAGTGAACTCCAATTATCCTCCCAAATTCTGGGGTGCTACATTAAGGCACTCACTGAACTAGGTCATAAAGCTGGGCAGTTTGAAGACTGGAAGACCATTTTACAACAATCACGAGCAACCCCCCAGCTTAAAATGAATAAAATCAGAGAGCCACAGAAAGTTGCTCTCCAGCTTTCGATATTGCATTAAAGAGTTTTTAGCACTCTACACACAAGGGTTTTATAGTTACTACATTGATTCACATTTTGAACCTGGACAGTTAAAACATGCCACAGACCCTGTGCATAAACCCATGAGCATTAGTTAGTTGGTGTTGTTAGTTAATAGTTAGGCTTCCAGTTGATAAATGATGACATTTAGGAGTTAATGATCACATCAAGTTTCCAAAGAAACAAAGGAAGTTATTCTACAAGTTCCGGACAGGACAAGGATGAAGACTTCAGCTCCGTAACTTCTCCTGCACTGCGTGCTCAGAAGTTAGCAGAATACCAGCATGCAGCTCAGCAATTTCCCACATTGCTACAGAAAGATGGCAGCTAATCAGCGCATTCATGCGGTCAAAGGGGAATAAAAGTATCAAGGGAAACCTAATAAGGGGACAGAGTTAATTTTCAGCATAACAAAGAGGAAACAGAGGAAGCATGCACAAAAAAATTCAATAATGTGTTGACTTTGCACTACAAGTCTTCTTGTCTTTCTGATTACTTTTAATTTCAGATCCACTAGCAGCCTTTTTCCCTTCTACAACTGCTTCCAAAATCACTTCACAGGGCACAGAGACCTGCATATGGCATTTGCTGCACAGAATAGGTTATAGAGTAGCCACCGTTGAGGAGATTTCTAATTTACACGGACAAGCTCCCGAGCAACCTCCTCTAGTCAGTGAGCAGCAGGCTGAACTCGGTGGCCTCTGGAGGATCATTCCAACCTTAGCTGTTTTATGATCCCATCATCTTTCTTCCTACTTAGCTCTGAGCAAACAGCGAGAAGAAAGCCAGCTCAGAGACAGCCTCACTCTGGCCACATGGAAGGGGTTGAGACTGAGTTACCGCAGTAGCACCCAGGCAGGAGAAGGTATTAGAGGTGGAGCACTCCTTATTGCACGCAGCTCTTCTCATGCATGTTGACTCCCACAGCAACTTTAGGAGTTATTTGGTACTTCTTGTAACATCTGTCACAATTCAGATCATACGTCCTATGCAGCCTCCCTTTACACACGCGTGCATTTAGATAAGCGTATCATCCTTTAAGTGCAAGTTATTACTACTTCTTTACAAGCATCAGCTTTCAACTTTCAGCCTTAATACCATAAGCTTATGCATTGTTACATTTAACTACTGAAATCTTTACACTGAATATCTGCTTAAAGTAAGTAGAAAAAAGGCAGGCCAGACGAGGTAACTGAACTATTCAGCATCTGGAGCTGCTAAAGGAATTGTTCAAGGGTAAGGACAATTTCAGAGGACAAACTATGAACAGAGAATGCATAAACTATTTTGCATTTAGACTCTACTAGACTATTAGTCACCATGCTAAACAATGCTGCAGTAGATACCGGGAGGGGAAACTGCTATCCTATCAGGGCACAAACACCATGCAAACAAAGAAAGGAGGGAATTCTGCACGCCATTGACCTCCAAACTGTGTCCTGTCTCTACCATTTTAACAGCTTCCTTTCTTATGAGGGAAGGGAAGGGGGGAAGAGAAGAAAAAGGAAAAAGGGGAAAAAAAAAAAAAACACACAAAGAGATGGAGAGAAAGAGCAGGTGACCCACAGGGTGAGCGTGTAAGGAGGAGCGAGCGGACACACGCATGGGAGAGAGGGCGAAAGCACGTGACGTTGGTTACGTATCCTCGCAGCCTCCGGCTCTGGGACACTCACTAAGTGAACGTGAACAGTTATCTTCCGTGACATGACAAGAACTACAGTTTTGCATTTCCTAACACTGGAGGAGAAAGTCACTTTTACAGACAAAAGATTTTAATGGAGACAGTCTGTCTACATGCTTCATTTCAGTAGCGACAGTTCTTGTGCCCACCTTACCTAAAGGAATGTGAAAATGCTTGCAGTCTGCGCAATGCCAAAGTAAGCATTAGGGAGAGAAAGGAAGTTCTGATAAATCTGAAGCAAAGTATTTAACTGTGTAGCTGCACCTCAGTGTTTTTTTTTCCCCAGTTAGTCTTAGAAAAGCAAAAAAGAGGTTAATGGCAGCACTTCAAAGCAGAGGGCTGATTTTATTACATTGTTTTCCATTGCAACAATATTTGCTTATAACATGATTCTGATTTGTTCAATAATTGAGAAAATAAATTTGAGGTACTCTTCATGGTACATTACAACCAGAGATAAGCAGTTCTATACATGCCAAAAGCAAGACTTATATATGAAGCAAGACGTATATATGAAGTATATGAAGACTTATAATGAAGTAAAAAGGGGAAATTAAGCATATGACTGAATTACATTCAGGAAGATATTTCATGAAGCTCATAACATACTGCTAAAAATAACCACCAACTTGTCCTGCTTTGCATGAAAGGCTGTGTTATTTGACAGAGAAGGCCAGATTAGCTTAGGATTAACAAACACAAAAAGTAATAAAATCCAGCCATTTCTAGGAGGTAGAACAGCGTAAAAAAAAATAAACAAACATGACTTAAGGAATGCAAATATCATACAAGACACACCAGAAAACAGTTCAAGGGTAGCATTCCACAGACTGAGAAAGCCAGAGAAGAGGAATGACGATGCTATGTGCAAGGACAGGCAAAGGCACCAATGCCTGCAACGCTACCAAAAGACCAAGCAGAAGAGCAGTGGAGGAAATGGCACAGTCATTTCTTTTTCCACATTTAAAACACACACACTCAACGTTTCTGCACAGTGAGGACACACCAGTGTATTTGGCTGCGAGTCATTAAGCACTCCTAAAACAGATGCTGAGGGTTCTTGACATATTAGCTTGGAAAAAGGCAGGTATGTTAAAAGCATGGGCTTATTTCAGTGATCGGCTGTGTAAATCAAAAATGCAACTGCTTGGGGAAAGTAAAAGAAACCTACCTCACATCTTCAAACTTCTTGGTTATGACTGAGCCAACGGATGAAAAAGCAGCAGAGGCCTTCTGACCAGCCTGAGACAGGGTTTCTGAGGTCTTCTTGTAGCTGTATTCAAACAAAATTAGGTCTGCAGTTATCTTAATAGAATACATAAGGAACCTTTTAGTGTAGTTAAATTTTTGTCAAACCCAAAGATATATATTGAGGGGACTTTGGGCACCAGCAGAGTAATACTCTGTTCTGCCTGGCAAGAAGTGTGTTAGCATCTCCCATATTATAGTGGCTCATTCTTATTTTCCAAGAGATGACTCGGAGGAAGCTTACAATGATTTAACCAGGTATTTTTTAGTGGAGTTTAACTTTCTACTATCTATTTAGCATCATCCAGTCCCACAAGAACAGCAAGTTTAGACACAAAATAAGAGCTACACCATTTTCACCCCAGCAGCTGACACAGACTACCATGAACTTATACATACGCCGTCGTTGACGTGACATCTTGCCAGCTTTTGGTGATGTTCTGCTTTAATTCCTGCAAGGAGTTAATTCCCAGCTTCCTCTTGATTTCTGCTAGATGCTTCTCTTTGGCAGCTAGTACTTGTGAAAGCGTCTGGATCTCTTCCTCTACCTGTGGCAGCAGAGTTGAGGATAGAAGATAACAATTGATCTAAGTGGCCATTTAGCTACAGGTTTATAAAACCATCTGCTAAGCATGGGTCATGAAGAAGTTGACGTGTTTCTAATGATGTTTCAGTTGCTTCAAATTTCTGAAAAGGAAATCCAATGTACTTTACAATGTACTTTACAACCAGAGCCAGTTGGTCACGTAGAAATATCCTTACAGCTGTTCCTGTTACTGTAACATGGAAAAGGAATTTGGTAACTCTAAAAACCAGGAGAGTTAAGAGACAAGATAGCTCTCTAGACCAGACATCCATCCAACCCCACTTCCTCATCCAGACTGGACCACCATTTTTAAGATGGAAGGCTGGCCATTCATTTAAATTTATTTGCAGAAACATCATCTTCAGCGCACCTTCTCTCTCAGGACTTCTGTCCAGCACGATGAACTGTGGCAGGATCAGACTTCTCCCGCAATCCTCAAGTGATTGGTTTGGCATGGAATAATCCTTGGGACTAAAACCAATACTGCATTAAATAGTTACGCTGGCATTTCATGTCTAAATCTGGTACACTAATCTGAGGCATAAATTCTGTCTTATGCATCCTTTAGGGACCACAAAAGGATCCCTAAAGTCACATGGAGTTACAAAGGAGAAAAGCCAGCCCACTCTATGCAGCTCAAGTTTATCAGCTTTGAAACGCATGCACCCCGTTCAAACATTTAGCCCTCCTTTGAAGAATGTTGCTTTAACTTGATCTTAAATATTTTTTCTGCTACTATGAATTATAGATAAGAATGGTTACAGGGTTAGTCATTAGCAAGGCAGTGCACACATATTATTGCAAACTGTCCATGCAAAGGACAGGTCCAGTCACTCCACCCCAGTTGAGACAATTCTTGGTTTCAGCTTCCATCTTCGTGCTCTTTGACAGCTTATTTACCCTTTTCTCACTTGAGAGAGAACAGGGCTGGACATTTATACGCTTTGGGCTGGACATTTATACGCTTTGGTTCGAGCCCTGCGTGCTCAGTACTTGTAGCTCAGTTCCCACAGGAAGAACGGGACGTGCTCTTCTCCATGGCACCTTTCACTTCCCTCCTCCCATGCACCGAAGTCCTGCACGCAGCTTCCAGCAGGCACCAGCTGAACATGCAAAGCATTAACGCCATGTTCAGTCACCGCAATAACAGCATTACCCCAGATTTCCCTTCTCTAGGCCAGCTTGACAATTCTTTCCAAGACACTAGCAGATTTACCTTAGCAAGTTCTTTTCTTAGTTCGTCCTGTTCTTCTTCTGACAGCACTTCTGACATACCGACTGTAGCAGCAGCATCCTCTCCAACCTCGGGTATAGAGTCAGTTTGCAGCAGTCCTTGAGGTAAATAAACCATTAAAGGTCACATCATCACGTTTGCCAGAGACTGCAGCTAGATGTTATCCGCATCCCCTCTGTGCCAGCGCAGGGGTGGGGTGGGTGGGGGGACACCGGAGCCCGGTCCCCAAGCAGGGAACAGGGGGGCATCCCCTGGCTTTGCTCTGCCAACTGCTTCAGCGCTCAGTGTCATCCCACACGAGCTTCGGAAACCTCTGCTCTGACCATAGGAGGGAACACGACACAACAACTGGGAAGAGGCAGGGGCCGACGCGGCCCGTCCCGCTGGCAGAACCCCGGGCTGCAGAGCGCTCTCGCCCGGCCAGCGCTTCTCAGGCAGGCTCAGTGCAGCAGTTTGGGCATTTGCTGCCCTACCTGGCTCAAGCGTCTTGAAGCTCGGGCAGCGTGAGGACACCCAAAACCGGCACAGAGGCTCCCTCCTTCACTGCTCTTTGGATCAGAGGAAACGGCCTGCTTGTGGCACGCTGCTGCCCCAGATCGGCGCCGCGCTGCGAGCAGGAACCATCGCGCCCTGCGCAGCAGCCCCGGGAGCGGCCCCTGCACCTGGGAGCACGCTGGCCACCACGGCACCAGTGCTGCTGAACTGCAGGTAACCCGCTGCTTTCCTCCTCCACACTAAGGCGGCTCCATTTGCAACAGCTTTTAATGCAGTTGCGTGTAAATCAGTAAGCCAGAAATGAGAAAGAGATGTGCAGACCTTTTCCAGGTACTAGCTAGTTACACTGTTAAAAACAGGCTAACATTGAAGTGTGTAAGGTACAGCAAGAGAAGCACCACTCTCTCTTTCCCCTCATATAGGGAGGGCACATACTTACCCCGACAAGATGAGGACACACCAGGTAACATACCCTGACTAGTCATTTGGGTGATTAACCATGAAACTCCATCCTCATTATAGCAGCTTTTGCTGGCACTGCATATACCACTTGGTCCAGGAGTCAGACAACTCAATGAGCCATGAGGCCACTCTATCATTTCATTGTTAGGCTCGACAACACATAACTACCACACAATCAACTAAAAAGTCTGGGGAAAAAGAAGATATTCCCAGGCCGAGAGTAGCTGCACGTATTCTACAAAACCTGCTCCTAGCAGCTGACAAACCTGAAAAATGAATGTCCTTTTTTTTTTTTTCTCTTAAGTCAAGTAAAGCTCAGTTCCACAAATTCTTTCCGTAACAGTGTATTTTCTGCCTCTATTCATATCCAGAATACTTGTTCTCTATACTGCGACATGGACAGAACATTTTCAGAGTGAAGTTAGCCATGCAGTATACAGATAAGCAAGTGTATAGAAAATGACTTAAATCCATTCTGCCTATACCACATTTTTCATAATTTATAAAGGGTTTCTGACACATTTGAATGACAGGCATCTAGGGTGAAAAAACCCTATCTAGGGTAAAAAAACAATGTTTTAAGACTAGTGTCCAAACCAGACACAGACAGGCACCAGGCATTATAGCACTAAATTCACACCTTGCAAACTTTATATAAATATTCCATTATCCTTTTCTTAACATTGAGCTGTCGAAAACATATTTCTGTTGTTGTTAAATTGCAGTTTGTGCTGTTAGCTACCACAACAGAAGAAAAACGGGAACAATTCCGACCACATTTTTCCTGATTCTCTACATTAATCTCTTTCCAAATGCTGACCTGGTTCCAGCTCTGCAACCCCTCTAGAGGCTACAGAACTTACCATTTCAAAAGGGATTTCCGAAAATTTGCAAGTACCAAAGATCACAGACTACAGAGCATTAGCACATCCAGCTGAAAGTCTCTTCAATCTGGTTATGAAGAGTCATCGGGATTATCCCACTGAAAACAGATCAAGTAAATTCAGCGGGAGGAAAACATGCTGGATTGCCTCACATACTAGCAGCTTCTATTTGGGGAATAAATCTTACTTCTAGAAAACTAGTGTTTCCAGGGGAGTTGTGCTGCTTGCTGCTTACACTCATCTTAAGATCCTTTAGCTAAGAAGCTAGGGAAAGACCTTCCCTCCCCTTCCTACTTCTAGATCCTTTTAGAAGGAAAGGATCTCTGCTAGGCAGAGCCCTCCATGCCTCATCTTGCATGTCTCCCCCTCTTCTTGCCATCTCCTCCTTGTGGTTTATTACCTCAATTCCATTTTTAGGCCCTGGCATCCTCCACTTGCCTTTATTGTGGCACCCCGCCTCGCATCCCTGCTTCTTGCTTTACTCCCATTTCCTCCACACTTGCAGGATGCAGGGGGGACCTGCAGCACCACGGCTAGGCAGGAAGAGCTGTCCAGCCTCATCAAGGAGGGAGGCAGCCTCCAAACCCATGCAGCACCTCGGCTGCGACCCAAAGTTACTCTGCGAACTGGTGTCGACAGACGAGGAAGCCCCGGCCAGGGCCCGCTTGCTA
Source organism: Tinamus guttatus (assembly GCF_059628265.1). Classification (NCBI taxonomy): domain Eukaryota; kingdom Metazoa; phylum Chordata; class Aves; order Tinamiformes; family Tinamidae; genus Tinamus; species Tinamus guttatus. The sequence goes on along the minus strand of NW_028288690.1, from coordinate 915,834 downwards.
CGCGAGGATGCGCCGCGCGCCTTGGACATGTACATGGGGTGCAGGGCCAGGGAGCAGGCGAAAAGCAGCCAGCCGGCGGGCAGAAACGCTTCCCCGCAGTCCGGTGCCAAAACGGCCTTTGCCACGTGTGCTCTTCCCCCTTCTCCTGCAGAAGGCTCGTTACCGGCTCCCGACCTGCTACCTTTCACTGCGTTATTCCTCGCGGGATGCGAGAGGAGCAAACCACCTCCTTCGGGGTCTGGTATTCCTGCTGCTGCAACCACGCTGAGCGCCGGCACTTCACGTCTCTTAAATGCAGCGAAAAAGCCTGGAGAGGGAAATCCAGTACTGGGAATGCTGTTGTCTTATCTGGTGTTACAGTCAGTTTGAAGGAGCCTGTGCTAAGACTCCATCTTCTCCATTCACTAGATGGACTGAAACAAACCATGTAAAGCCACCGAGAATTCAGGTGACCAGGACTCTGAAAAACACATTCCTGAACATGCAGGGAAATAAAATTTAATGCCCTATTAGCCTGTATAGCAGGCAAAGCAGTAGAGCCTCCTTCAACCTACACCCAGATCTTCTGGTCTGAAACATGCTTGTGATGTGGGTGGTTGGTTGATTTAGGGGTTTTGTTTTTTTCTTTTCTTTTTTTTTTTTTTTTTTTGGCTCCAACCCAAGTTCACACTCTGTTTTGACCTGAAGCGCCTACCATTTTTTCTTTCCATTCAAAGACTAGCAAGAAACATCAGTCATTCAAGGAAATAATAGCCATTTTAGATGAGCAGCATTTGGAGTTTAATCTTTAGACAGACATATTTTTTGTCAGGCAGAATAAATATTTTGGCAGTCACCACACAGCTGGCAAAACTAAAGAAAAAAAATAAAAAAGAAGGTGCTCGCAGAGTTCAAAAGTCCAAGTTACAAATTGTTAAGCTCATTCAAACACTTAAGCAATCGCGGGAGTGACAGCACTACAGAGCATACTCATTTTGCAACACGTAGGAACAAACTCAAGTGCTTTCCCAGAGGCAAACGAGTACTTCTTCAGTTCAGGAAAGTTCACTCTCTGGCTCTCCCAAACGCAGAACCATATACTCATTTAAAGTGAACATACAGAAAAGGAAGGCTGTTCTTGATCCTGATGTGTTGCTACTAGAGCCAAAGAGCAGCTTCTCCCCCTCTAGAAGAAGGGGCAATGCAGGAATTGAAGGCAAAACTGCCTGAACTCTGCTGTGCAGAGGCCAAATCATTCACTCAGTTGATGGAGCAGTTTTAGCTCCTGCAGGGCTCATCTGGGTTGTAGCTGCTTCTCTAGAGAGAGACTTGAGGGATGCAGCCCATGACGAGGCTACCCCTCTGCTGCCAACTGTGCTTTGCTGCCCCCAAGGCAGGGCTAAACATCCTCTGCTTTCAGAGGAACCAAGGGGAACTAGTCTCCGGAAAGCAAGATGTGCAGCCCTAGTGAGGAGGGTAATTAGCAGCAGATAAGAGTAGCATGGAAAGGAAAAAAGTGGTAAAAAATGGCTGTTTGGCACAACAGCTTATCAAGTGGAAACTAGCATGGTTGGGCATTTCATGGATGCTGCTCCTCGCTGCCTCGGGGACACGCACCTACAGCACGAGGATTTACAGCCTTTTAAATGCAAGGGGGAACACAGTGATGGTTTTAAAGTAAGTTTGTTAATCAGGGAGATATTTAATACTAAGGCAACAGCAGATAAAATATAGAGAACTCTGAAGTTATGAAGTAAGCAATTCCAACTAAAAAAAAAAAAAAAAAAAGAGCTAATAGTCAAACTAGGCCAGTTATCTCAATCTTGCAGAAGTCCTTCCTAATTTTTTGCTCGTTTAGCTTTCCACAAACAGCCCTTCCACCGAGTTTCAGCCAAACTGCACAGCTGCTTAAATTGAGAAGTTCCTGATTTTTTCCCCCCCCCCACTTTCACAACAGATAGCAGCCACTAAAACCTCCCGTGGGGCCGTTCCTAAAAAGAAAAATGAGGAAGTTACCGGAGGTCTTCAGCACGGGCGAGCCAGGCGGAGAAATGTTGATGCCGGGCGACAGGTAAAGGTAGTTCCTGTTCACTCCAGAATTGAAGTCAAACGGCGACTCGTAGTCCTCGTGGAGATCCATGCCGGCCCCGTCAGCGGGCACGGCCGCGCTCTCCCGCCGGGAAAGGGCTCCTCATCCCGGCCTTGGCAGCGCCTCCGTGCCCAAGCCAGCCCCAGGCGTGCAAATCCACCCCGTCCTCACAGGGCGCTCGCTGCATTCAGCTGAGTTTTATCCTTCTGCTAGGTTGGGCATAGCCATCTGGCAAGCAATTTCTTCACCATGTTCTCGCCGTTGCTGTTTACATGGCACGAGGTTAAGTTCCTGTAAATTTATAACCGGGGCTGGACTTAAACAGACCGTTCCTTCAACAAACATTGGCAGGACACGGCTCACAGGCTTCCAGAAAAAGGATCTTCATCCCCCTCAGAATTACATCAAGAATTTTCAATCATTTAAATAAAAAAAAAAGTCAGCTGACCGCAACTACACCAGGATATCCTTAATCTTCTGGGACACAAAAGGATTACTAGCCATAATCTATTCTATATACCATCTGGGTAGGACTTTTTCCTCTGATTAATGGAAAATTCTGGGTGTGCAGCTCTTCTGTTTCTCCAGCTGCTTCTACCGGTGAAACAGTCCCAAGCCAGAATCCAGCCTCCCCAGCCAAGTATCACCCCCTAACGCTCCCCCAGGAATATGACAAAGCAGCACTCCCCTCTGAAGGGTACCCTGGAAGTATGACCAGTAGTTTTGTGGTGGTGGTGGTTTTATGGGTTTTTGTTTTTTAAAGAAAAAGTGCACGATGGTAAAGGTGCCCAGGACTCCGAACATACTGGGGTATGAGGTTTTTTAAGTAAAAGGTTATTAAGCACTCCTGCATCTTCGGCAGGAACCAGTAACACCAGAATGCACGTTCCCCGCGAAATGTATCTATCTATGCATTGGCACATATATTGTGGAGAGAGATCAAGTTACATGACAAATCCACAGCATGAAGTCAGATGCAAGATTTAGCCCAACAGAGAGCGTGGGAAACTGAAATGCTTCTTACCTAAAGAAAGCACTCAGCCTGCTTTTGCAGAGCTTCTCTACATTTTTTTTTTCTTCCAAGACATCAGCTCTTTTCATTGAAAAAAGAGGCAAGTTTGCTAACAAGGTAGATCACCATTACCACGAAGTGATCATTCCCTGAACTAAACTCTGCCAGCTCCACACCTCTGCCTGGGTTCTTCAGCTGTGTCCCACACGCAGCAGTGCGACCCAACGGGAGCTCTTCTCCTCCTCCAAACACCCCTTTTTGCGGCGAAGACAGAGCTGTGGTAATCAGACGTTAAGCTGCCCCCCACACAAAGCCAAGCGGAGCCTGGGCGCCGTGTTCCTTAGGGGTGCTGGAAGGAACTGTTCTCTTTCCGAAGTTTTAAATTCCCATGTCCACTGGAGGCTAACAAAGGAACAGCTCCTCCAGACTGCAAAGCTACATCGGCCTCTGGTGCAGACAGCTGGCAGGTTCACAAAAACAAGGAGATGCAAGAAACTTGAAACATCGTTCTCTGCTTTATTCCAAACACACTCGAAGAGAAAAAAAAATAGAAACGCAACATCCTTCTGCCTTTCTGGCTTGCAGACATAAAATCTGCTCGCGTGATGAGGATCAGAGCTCTGGTCACCTCGTCCACTTACACCATCCAGAAACAGAAGAACATTAAACACAGCCGAAGTAACGTACTGCCAGTGCTCCCCATCATCAAAACGTGCTAATACGAATAGCTACCGACTCTGCTTTGCAGCTTCCCCTCCTGTGACTCAAGAGGTGTGGACAAGGTGGCGAGTTATCAGACGTGCCATACTAGAAAAGCTGAATATTTTCTACCACCACTTCCCTGACACAGAAGAAGAGATCAAAGTAGGCCCAAGTCTCATCCAAGAAGCTCAGTCTCCCACCTCAGACTTCTCACAACCCTGGAGGGTCACTGAAAGTAACAGTGCCCAATACTGGTACATTCCAACAATCAGAAATAGCTGCTAAAGGGAACACCTTCGGAAGATTCATTCATGCCTACCAATGATCAGGAATATCCCACCCCAGCCAAGGGCATTTCCTGGACTCAGGATTTACACGCCAGTTACTTACAGAAAGCTTTCTGTGTTCTGTTTTGCTAGTGTCTTCTGTTCCTAGAATCCGGTACTCTTCCTTGCTTTTAGGTCCCTAGAGACATTTAGGCTGCCAGCCTAAGAGCAAACACGTTGCTTATGGGTCAAACGGACATGTGTACAGGCCTGATCTTCTAACACATCTTTCATGAAGTCTAAGACAGATAGGAAGAAAATTCAAGTTTAAAGGGAAGGTTTGCTGGGATACAAATCCCAGGAGCTTTCTCCTGTATTTCATAAAGACAGTCTGAATAAGATGGATCCTGTTAGCTACTTGCTTGGAACATTTTGGAGGAGGAAGGAACTTCTCCCCCAGGGAAGCTTCCAAATTTAAGTAATAGCCCTCCTGAGGAAGCAAAGCAAGATTGCGCTGCAGGAAGGAGAAGAAAAAAAAAAAAAAAAGAGCATCCACAAGGACTCAAAAGCAAGGTTTTGTTCTGCAGGATGAAGCTTTTTGACGAGTTGATTTGTTCCCCACAGCGTGAATGCTGCCAGGCAATGGCAGGAATCAAGGTTTAAGCTTGGCAAACAACCCTACCACCAGGCCTTTCTAAAGCAACGCCCTCCCATGACCAACGTATCCCAGTGAGCAGCCTTCGTCTCTCCCCACCCTTCACAGTAATTCAGAGCACACAGGAAGGGCTCGATACAAAACTGAAGCTGTTAAACCATTCCCCATTACACGTACCTTGCTTTTCTCCTGCAACACCTGAATTTTAGAGCTCAAGTTTAAGCTTAGATTTCTATTATTTAACTTAATTATCCTAAATAATTGAGCAACTTTGGTCTTTGTCGGGTATAGGAAGCCCACTCCCTGCATCTGCAACCCAGATTACTACAGGGAGCAGCAGCAAACCAGAACCTCAAGAGACTGTAAAGCCTAAGACCGGGACTTACCTGCTCCAGAGACAAGTAGCAGTGGGCTTTTGCTCCCTATGTGGTAGAGTAAAACTGAAGATTGTGCTGTATAAACCTCTGCCACTTAGTACTCATTTGTCCTTAGCAGGTCAGGATAACCAAGAGCTCATCACTTAGTCACCTAGGCCATTTTAGAAGCTGGCGTTTGAAAGATTGGCATGAAGGTGGATTCCTTCTGTCAAGGATGATTGAGCCAATTACTGACAAGTTCAACTGAATGTCACCAAGTGGCTCAGAAAGGCTCAGCACGGTTCAGCAAAGCATTACCACAATTCCTACCATTAGTCATAATGCAATCCCCTCTGTTCAGGTTGGGGAGCATGTTTGAAGCTTCCCCAGGTAAGTGTTTAGTTAGCACAGATTGTGCATGGCACATAGCACGAGGGAGGGCACTTTCTGCCTAGCCAGAAAACCTGTTAAAATGGAGCAAACACTGTTAACCGGATACGTGCCTGCCCAGTGTCACACATTGAGCTCTTTCTTCAGATAACCAACTGCCTGCCGCCTCATACTTGAGTCCCAACATTAGCCCCGGGAACTTGCAGCAATGTAAACAAGGCCTTAAGAGACTTCTTTCTTGTTGGTGGCTGAGCAGGGTCAGACATCGCGGCAGCCATGCGCACAGGCTGCTTTTCACGCATGCTGAGGTCTCGCAGAGGAACACAAGGAAGCTCTATCCCTCTTTCCCTAAAAGAAACACATTTATAGTGAAAATCAAGCTCCATCTTTAGCCTTTGAAGAAGCTAAACGATATATTCAGCAGTGTTTCATAGAGTTAAATGTCTCAGAAAGGGGGGAAAGCAGAGGCTACCCTAAAACAAGATCCAAATTTTGGACCTTCTTTGGACGAAGCCACTTAATTCAGCAACTCACAAAATCCCAGACTCATCAAGTGACAGTTCTGCTACCCAGCTGCTTCCATGGTCTTGGATGCCCTGTGTTCATGTTACGTCTACACACAGAAGTGCCTCACTCAACTTTCCCAGGTAGCTCCCAAGCAGGCAGAGAGTCAACTGCCTCTCCCCACTACAACTGAGTTTTATAGGACATAAGCCATGTTAAGGGCTATATTGCCACTTAAGTATCTTAAGTCTAGGTCCTAGAGTATCAATTTGATCTTTAAGCTCTTACCATGTTTACAGATGAGTGAAAGCTTTCATCACCTGCTCCAACACCTTAAAAACAGCATTAACTTACTACAGAAAGATACAATGAAGGAATAGGACAGCAAGCCAAACGCTAAGCCTTAAATTAGTGCATTCACATTCCAGTCAACGTTGTGTGCCGTCGCCTCCCTTCCACAGCTCTTCCAGCCCCTACAATTTGTTCATGACAGGAGCAAAGCTGCACAGCTACAGCAATCGTTGGCATTTGCTGTCTTTTGGCAGAGCCTCATCCAACACCACCATATTAATCTCATTATCTCAGTCTCCTCGCGGACTTTCTCTGGATCAGATCTCCCTTTCGTAACAGCCTTGACCACACAGCTCTTCATACACAACTAGCTTCTCCAAAGTTTTCTTAAGAGTAAACTCTGCCTCTACTTAAACCTATTATATACATATAAAAAAAAATCTTTTTAGAGCGCTCAGTCTTCTCCCAGCATGTAGTGTCTCATCCTACAACACGAAAGCATCTGAGTGTTAAGGATTACCGGGTTGCTACTGCTGCTCTTTTCTTATGCTGAGTCTCAGGACTTAACGCCTCCATCAGCCCGCATGTGCCTTAGTGAAGGGAGCAGTTCTCTTCTCTTCCCATTCCTTCTCACAGTCCAATTATAAACTCAGACAAGTTTCCTCAGAACTTGTTTGTGAAGGAGTAGATCCACACTCCAGCATATTTTGCTGCTAGACAAGTAGACATGGCAATACTCTTAACCCAACGCTACACACCAGGGACTTCTTTTCTGAAAAAGAGCTCCAGAATAGCCCACATTTCCAAGTCTATGCTATCAGATCCTACCCTGATACTGGATATTTTAAGAACAAATTAGATTTGATTACAAATTAGTTTCAGTCATGTACTGTGATATTTGAAAGGCTAATCGCCAAAGAAAGGTACTCTTCACAGTCTAAGCTATACGTCAAGCACTGAAAGAGTATTTGGTGGTACAGACCAGTTCCCACCATGCAACTACCCAGTCTGCATCTGGTTTTAGCCCTGCACAAAATGTACACCACTTACTACAAAAAAAATGTAACAGGTAGCAATGTGAAAAGCACATAAGCAACCAAGTAGTTCACGGCTTGATACAATGGGGCTCAGGATGAGAATGTGATCAAACTAATTTCCCTCACTGTGCTGCAGGAGCTAGTAGTTTGCTTGGCAGCATTACTACGTAGATGAAGAGGACGGCGACACGGAGTCACTCTGCTCGCTCAGATCTCTCGAGGTCATTAAACCTGCAGCACTGGAGAGTCTGTCCAGGAACAGGAGAAGTCCTGGTGCCCCAACTTGGGGGAAGAGCACGGCAAGGCTTTGTTCGCTTAAATTAGATTTGCAAATGCCTACCAGATGACAGGAAAAAACAAGCAAGCAAAGCCTCATATTTATTCCGTGCTTTCTAGACTAAGGCATGGACAGACACTTCAGGGCAGACGTCGCATTTCCACACGTCTCCACAGTGCAGCGAGGTGTTAGCATGGCTGACAGGAGCAGTAAAGACATCTACAGCAGCAGAGGCTCTTCTGATTTCAGCCTGGGTTAGATAAGGCAGCTGACCAGTCCGGTTCTGCCAGATTCTGGCAAAGGAGGCCTATATTTACATAAAAGGGACTGGCTTACGTTGTGACCAAGAGATTAGGAGGGAGCAATAAGCTTGGGCCTAATCAGCGATTTCAGGCCTTTAGCAGGAGTGACTCTTGTCAAGCATGTTTTAGAAAGCTGTTCACACCTCCCTGAATGCCCTTCCCCAAGTTATTAAGTATATTAAGCTGTATATTAAGCTGGATTTTAAAAACATGGAAATAAATTTGAAAATTTACAGCTGAATCTAGCCCTCTCATATGTTCAAGCTCTTGGGACACCACTACCTTGGAAGTGGTCCCTCTTGAGTGGCATAACCCTTTCTGATTTCTGAAGGTACATGGCTTCTTTGAGGCCACAACATGCTCTTGGTGACTATAAAGCTGTAAAAATAGATAGTTTTTGCTAAAACTTCTACCCAGAAGTTATTTATTGCATGGTTAAGTTGAATGCCTGGTGTCCTCAGGCTCGCTTTTCAGTTGTCCACTAAAGAAATAAGTTTCTTGTTTAGTAACTCAACACGTTTGCCAGCAAAGCTGGCAACCTGCAAATCAATACAACTTACTTTCTCCTTCCCTCTCAGGCCTTGATCAAACAAGCTCAAGATTTACACAAGTGCTAGCAAACAAGTGAAATCTGTTTTGTTTTGGTTTTAATTGCATAATGGCTAATAAAGCATAATTGCTACAAGACAAGTAACTGCAAGTAGCACACTGCATAGAAATAGTATTAACATCTTTGCTCTTTTATTTTTTTTATTATTTGAAGTGGTAAAACCCTGCCTACCCAGCGGTACAATTACACTGGCACAGCTGATGTGCACATATATACGTCCTGACAATCTCCCAGATCATAAGAACCCACACCAGCTCTGCTGATCCCCTTCATCATGTAGTCAAATCACATCTTTACACTGGTAATGCTTTCTGCCACAAATCCTTCAGGGAACAAGCCCTCCTCTGAGGTTCTTTAAAGCAAGACATCAAGACAGTTACACAGCTTATCCGAACAGAGGAGCCCATAAAAGACAAATGAGTTAGGAAACACACTTTCAAGCAGTTTGCGCATCCCAACTTTACGCCAAGTTCATGGTTTACATCTAGTTAGACTTAGCTTGAGAAGGCCACAGCGAGCACTTGACCTCTGTGTGGTATGCTCTTGCTCATCTGTATTTCCTACCCACACAGTGTAGATTTTAGGCCAGCCCACCTCTACCTCGGAAGAGAAGACCTAACACTGAGCGATACCACAGCAGCACATTGCCAGTACCGTCTCTGTACTGCTGCCAGCTCCCCAGCAGCACTACCATTGACACAGCCCTCCTCTACCATCGGGCATCTCTCATCTGGGAACAGAGCATCTGTGTTGTTCTCTCTGTAGCACCAAGTAACACATATCGCCTGGTCTTTTAGAAGTCCAGGATTTTGCCTGTCACCTATGCAACAGCATCAGGGTGACCCTTGAAGCATCCCATTCCAGGGCAAGTTTGGCTGCTACTTGCCTGTGTTACTCACCACATGGCACAACCAGATGGGCAGCACAGGCCGCCCCCACAGTTCCAGGCTAATACAAACCAAAGGCTGATACTGGCAAAGTGACCTCAAAAATCACATTCTGCCATGGCCACAAATTGGTCACACTATAGATGTGCGGCTTGAATCTCTCTGCGGCTCTTCATCCCATTGAAGGGGCAGGAAGCACATGCGAGTGCTCAGGGAATAACGCAGGAGCAATCCACGATTAAGGCAACTGCACTGAATGGCTTGTTTTTATACAAGGCAGTTAATGCACCTTTCTTTAAAATAACATGACCACTGAAGTTTCCATTATACTAATAAGTATTTGAGATTTTACCAGATTGATTTGTCCTTGAACGACTTTTAATGCTGCTTAAGCTGAGTAAATCTTGTTAAGAGACATTTGCTCTTGCTGCAAGTCAGACTAAGACGGTAAATTAAATGAAATGGTTACCCTACAGAGATACTGCTGTCACATGAATCAGCAGACAGTCATAAAATCCTGATCATTCCTAAAGAGGAAAATGGTGAAGAAAAGCGTCAAGGAAGCTTATCCAGAGATAATTTCTCACAAAGTTTTGGCTTTTATGCATTTCTAGGTCTAAGAAGAGCCTGAGTATACCTACCCTTTACTCAGATTTGACTCTAGACAAGAGACACCACTTTTCACCTCTGGGTGACATGACAGAGGATCGGTATTTGCTCTTTCGGGGTCTATACAGGAAGCTCTTTCAGACTGGAAGAGTACTGACCTCAAACCTCAAGATTTCAGTGCCGTATTAATATATTTATGCATGCATGATCTAGTTCTGTCCATCCAGACTATCCCAAACAAACAAAAAGTTTTCCTAACATCAGCACGCTTGAAAAGTTGAATCTCAGTCTCCGTAATTATATTTCAGAAAAGCAAGTAGAGAAAGTTAAAGCATTTATTTTACTAAAATATACTGATATAGATGAGAGCAGGTAACATCTGTAAAGATATGTCTACTCAAATAGAGCTAGGCAGACGTTTCTCCTGAATGTGGTAATTGCTGATGTGGTGGAAACCATGGGGTGGTGGCAAGAAGACTAATGGGCAAGAAAGCGAACAAAATGTTTTCTAATGAAACTGAGCTTCAACTCAAGGTTTAGGGGAGAATTTAAAGGGAAATTTAAAGTGAAGAGAAATAAACAACAACAACAAACACACACACACACACACCCCACTGCTCCTAGTGAACAGTAGGTCTAGAACTGCAAGGCAGCATTTCTGCAAGTTGACACCTCGCACTATTTGAGTTGGAAGTAAACATGACTGCAAACTCTAAGGAATAAAGCTTTATTTCAGTGTTGATTAAAGTCCAAATTTTCCATCATCCCCTATCACACAGGCTCACCCATCACCCGTCCAATGACACAGCTGCAAGCCTCAAAAGAAAGTTCTTGGTCACTCTAAAGGCCTGTCACGGTCCAGTCCAAGTGATCCGTTCTCCAATGGATTACTCTAGTAAACTTTTCAACTTCCCGCTGTGAGCAGGTGGTCCAGCTGATGCCCAGCAGGTTAGTGTTACATCAGATTTGGCCTTGCCATCAGGGCAGAAGCTTCTCCGATTAACTGAGGGCTCTAATAGCAATTAGTTAGGCAATTCACAGTTTTCCTTCTACATTTCAAGGTACAAAACAGACAAGGATATCAAAGAAGGGGCAGCCCAAGCACTTGCATACTGGTTGTTCACTGCTGTCAGTCCTCAAGGGTGCACTTTACTACTGAACTGTGATATAGTTTTAATCATAAAGAGCCATGACACCTGTCAGAAGTGTTACTGCCACCAACTTGAGTGATGTGAAAATAGAGCCTGTAGTGACATTGTTCATAGGGTCAGCAGTCCCAAGGACATGATATTACTAACAATCCCATCCTCGAGCCAAGGGAAACTCAGGATGAATTTAGCAACAAAGTCTTGAAACAGACAGACTACAAAAGTTTGATTATTTTACTTGACGGTTGCTTTACCCTTGATTTATTGGTTCTCCCTCCCCAAGAGCTCAGAAAATTGTACAAGTTTTACTAGATGACATGCTCAAGGCTCTATCTAACTTCTGTATTGTATCCCTCTCCCCATTACTTTTTTTTTTTTTCCCCCTCTCAGAATTAGAAGTAGCAGTTCTTCCCATTCACACTTTCTCAAAGGTGTCTTGGATAGGAGAGTGCTTTGTCATTGGGAATGGGGGGAAGAATGTTTCTGTGATCTGTCAAGATGAACCTTGTTCCTGAACTGCAGACAAGAAGCAAGCATATTAAAGACCATGCAGCAGAAAGCTAGAGTGGAATGAGAAATGATTGCAAGTTTGCTCTAGCAACCATCTCTCTTGTCTTTTACTACGAGAGTAAATACTTCATATACCACTGCAGGAAGCATTCAAAGTGTTGCTCAGCAAATTCCATTTACGCTGAAGTTGCTTTTCTTCTTATAAGATGCCCAAAAATCTCTCATGACAAAAAAAAAAAAAAAAAAAAAAAAAAAAAGAAAAATATCTGTTTACAACAGGTGTGCAAGCCACCTGAAACCACTCAATTTCAGGACATTAATTCCATCAGTTCGCATTTGCTATTATTCAGAAAGATGCAGAAACTAATTCTTCCCTGCTCACTGCTGCTCTCGTCAGCTACAGCACTCACAGGTCTGCATTCCTCACAGACAGCTATGAAAGGGAGATGCCCAAATACCCACTTTTGTAAGGCTGGGACAAGTTTTCCAATGAGAAATTCAAATAGTGCCCCTGATTTGCATTAGCCACCTATTCTTTTAGTCTTTCAGGCGACCTGCAGCACAGAAGCCCATGCTTTGAGCGGCCTTCCCAGAGACATATCAGTCGAAAGGCTGGCGAGGCGTCGCCTCCAGTTTCAGAATATTTGCTGCATTTACTGCCGAACTGCTGAGCTGTCGCAACCGAGCGTTCGCAACCACAGGCTTGCGGTGAAGCCGACTGAAGAAATACCTCTCTGCCAAACACACAGGAGCAAAGCCATGAAGAGGGGATTCCTCACAGGAATCCTTTCCATACAGCCTAGCTGCAGGCAGCTTGTGCATCACCGCACCAGGCAGCAATGTCCTGCAACACAAGCATTTTATCTGTGGCAGCTGCTACAAGCTCGCCGAGCTGCCGTGCCGCTTCTCCACTGATACGAAATACAGCTAAACAAGTTTTATATAAACATTGCCACTGGCTGCTGAAACTGAGCAGAAAGGATGCACTCGCAGGGAGATACTTTGCTCTGAATGGATTATGCACTGCAAAACTCAATTCAGCCTCTGACACCAAATACTCTGGGATTCCTTAAAAAAAAAAAAAAAAAAAAAAACCCTATGTGGATTTGTTCTTGTTTAGGAGTCAAGGCCTTAGAGAGACACTCAGTCACAGAATTTTACTCCAAAAAAAAAAAAAAAAAGGAAAAAAAAGTTTACTGCTATAGACTTGCCTGCAGTCCTAGCAATGCATCACAATCGTTACATAAAGCTCAAATAACAGTTCACAAGATACAGACAGACCCCACCACTGCACCCTGGAATTTTCCAGACTTTTAGAAAGAGCTAATATTTAAGATTGGTTCCGAGGAAAAAAAAAAAAAAGAATTCCAAATTGTAGAAGTGATGACTTCTTCCTTCCTGAGAGTCTTCAGATGAGGTTCAAAGCAGGCGCACAGAAGATATCTTCACTACAGCTAAGAAGTGATGTATTGGAGTCCGGCAAGGTCTTTTCCTCCCCGCAGATGATAGCACCAGCTGGAGGCTGCAGTGCAGGATTTCAGAGCCAAGCTAGGTAACCCCAGAGCTAAGCTCAAGGGAGCGCAGGCACAGGGTCCTCCTCATGCCTGGGGTTTGGTCATCCCTCCCCAAGCTCGTGCCGGGGCAGAGGGCAGGGGCTGGAGGGGAGGCTGGTGAGCAGGGCCTGGCACACGGCTGGGTGCCAGGGCGAGGAGGAAGCTGGAGCTCACTAGTGACCCAGGGCTGCCTCTTTCGCAACGAGAAGACAAGCGGTTCCTGAGGGCCCGTCCAGCGGCTGCACGGCGCCCAGCCTGTCACCCCACCTCACTGTGTGGCCTTCACGGGCTGTCAGAACAGCTGTCCCTTTTGTGCCGGCTGCTCTAGCCTGTATTCCCCAAGCCAAGGGACAGGCCCCAAGGCACGTTCCAGGTACCGCCCAGCTACAGTGACACAAATCGCTCGTCTGTCTGCTGGCTCGGGCTCCCAAAAGCCACAGGAGACACCCCAGAGGGCGAGAAGACGCCACAACCACCCGTCTGGCTGGTGCCGAGGCCACGGTGGCACAAGGGAGAGACAAGAGCTCCCCACAACTGCGGCCTCAGGACTGGCTCTGGTAAAGAAATGTCCCCTCAGTTCACAGCAGTCACCCTAGGCCCCGGTCCAGAAGATTTACCCCAAATTCACCTTGCCCAAGGCTCCTGCTGCTAACCAAAGTGGCTTGCCTAAGCTAGAAATTAAGAAACCCGCACCTTGCTGGGAGGTGGGGAAGAAAACAGGCTAAAAGAAGAAATTCAGACACAGAGATGTCACTCACTAATTCATTTCTCATCCATCAGCGCCTTCGGCTGGCACCACAAAGCAGGACGCAGCCGTAATCAGAAAGGAGACACAGCCAGCACCTGCACTCTGCAAGCCGTGGCGGGTACCAAGATTGAGACCCAAGGCCTGCAGGAACAGCAAGCTTCCAAATAGCAGATCGAGGGTCTGTCTTTATATTCAAAATCAAATCCTGTGTATATATATATAGGATATATATAAGACTTTTAGAGCACAATAATAAAAAGAAAACACAACCCAGTAAGTGGTTCAGTCAAGGAGACTGACCACATACTTTAAGAAGTCAAGGCTCAAAGCAAAGCACAAGCTGATAAAACAGCCTGTTTTCCTTCCCCAAGACAGAGGGACACCTGGCAACAGGAAAGTCAATACTTGAATAAGGCTTATTCCCCATCCCTGCGTGCCAGGTGGATGCTGCTCCTGGTGCTCAGCTCGGAGAGCGCCTGGCAGCTCTCTGAGCCTCTTCAGGGACGACAGAGCACAGGCTGGAGTGGTGCTATGGAAACAGCATGCGGCAGCTTAAGCCGTTCATGACGACTGAAGCCTGTTTTATGTTCAGACATAAACCAAGCCTTGTAAACAGCGATCAAGGAGCACAGAAGAATTAAGAGAGATTAATTTGGGGTTTGGGAATCCTCGCTGCTTCCTTTTCCAGCCTGCTTCTCGATGCTCCTCAGGAAACCACAAGACGCAGGCAGCGTGTGGGAAGGGATTTGGCTTCTGCGGAACAGTGACTGCAGCGCAAGGCATGTCCAGCCAACACAAGCTGTACCCCTTTAACACCTCAGCCTTTCCTTTGGGTCAGAAACACACGTCCTGCTGAGCAGAGAGCTTCTTTCAAGATGGTTTGGGTCCTCTGACAACTCCACTCACAGGAGCGACCATGAGGAAGCAGGGAACACTCTGTCAGCACCCTCAGATACAGGGGACCAGAAGTAGCAAGTTTAGGCTGAAGGCCTTGTCCAAAGGCAGCCTTGCCTGCTAACAGCTTCAGAAACACAGACTTGCACATGTGTTTCTGTAGACTAGGCTGCTACAGAGCACAGCAATGAGTATCAGACAGCTGTGACTCTACAGGAAGGATTTCAGGCTTTTCTTTTAAATTCTGCTATCCATATCAAGCTAATCAAGACTTCCTGAAACCATGATATCACACATCTTTGGCAGAGAGTAGCTAAGAGGAAGGATAAGGAGGGTTTTTTTTTTTTTTTCTCAGTTTAGGACTCTTGCTCTTACTTTAATTAAGGCGCTTTAGAAAATGGGTGAACAGAGCAGAGCAGACTGGAGCAAAATCCCCAGCGCACATTGCTGAAACACACAGCTTTGCCATGCTAAAGAAGATCTGAGAAGCACTAATGCAAACGCTGCTCTTCCAACATTTTCAAGCTTTATATCAAGCTTTAGATCACCACCAAGCAGAGGCTCTGATGCTAGGGAAGCATCTGCCTGAAAATACAGGCCCCAGTCCAGGAGGCATCCCTGGGCACATCTTTCCCCTCCACCCCGTCCTTAGAGGACTCTGATGAAACCCCGCTCCTCTCTAGCTGCTGCAGAAGGGAAATGTGGCAGGCAGGAGCTGCCTTTCTCATCACACACAGCAAGACACAGCAGCTCCCCAGCCACTCCGTGACTGGCTAGTGCTGGCACTAGAAACAGGCCGTAGGCTCCGCACCGCGTTGGCAAGGCCTCAGCACCGCAGCCGGCAAGGCCGGCTCGCTCTTGGCTCTTCTTGATCTGCCACAGCGTCGTTTCACTCGGTTTAGTCGCAGCAGCGATGCTTCTAACTGAACAGGGGGCTCTAGCTACTCTGTTTCACTCTTGTTTATCTTCTCCTATGGTATAGCTCTGGTTTTGTAACTCTCCCATACCAGCGTGGGCTAAAGAAACACAGGGCTGCTATGATAACAGAGGCCCAAAGCGGCAGAGGTGCGGGAGGAAATGGTCGAGGAGCGCAGGCCTGGGATGATAAGGGACGTGGTACGGGCTCGACACCGGACACCCCACAGTTCCTCAGTGGCCTGTTAGAGAAGTGTGGGTCTACAGTGGGACAAGACTGGTTTGGGGGTAACAAAGAGAGCACACCAACTTTCGGGTAACAAGGAGTGCAGAAGACACTATGTGTAGTAAATTTGGATGGAATACGCAGGCCAGTGAAGAAGAAGCAGATATTTTATATGTAAAAGCATGTTAGCAAACACAGACCCCTCCCAATGAATCCAAGAGCAAGGAAGAAGCCACTATTGGCATCATATTTTTCACAGGAGAAGACCTCCCAGCACTAAAAAGTCCCTAATATCCCCACTTCATCCACCAGGATGGCACTATCAGCTTTAAGGTCCAGAGGAGCAGAAAGAAAGACAAGCATAAGTCCAAGAAAAGGAATAAAAACTAAGCACACATATAACAATATTAGCTATATTAATATTAATGGATGTAGTATTTCTTTTCATGTAATAATTACATCTAGACTAGTAGCGATTGAGTTAGAGTATTCAGGTTTCAATTACACTAACAATAAATTCTTGGCTATTTTTTAATGTATTTTTTTTTTAGACACACATACCGCCCACCCTTTCTGTTAGGCGGCAGGCACTAGCACAATGAGCACTTGTGCAATATTCCCAAGCACACGCATGTACTGGTAGCCAGCTTGCTCCTTGCTGCACTTCCCCAACCTCTCCAAAGGGAAACCACAGATTCAGCAGTTGTCTGCACCTCTGTCAGAGATAAGGGTTTGCACAAGAGAAGGAACAGCAGGCACCGGGGCTCCCCATAGGACTCCACTGCCTGCGTGTTCATTCAGCTCCCCTGGCTGGGGGGAGAGGGGAAGGGAGGAGGGGAGAGGATGTTTAACCCTTTGGAGAGAAAGTTAGAGGTAGCTTGCCTGCTGCTGCAGACCCTGGAAGAATACAGAAAGCTGGCCTTGAAAGTACGGCCTCTAATCAGAGGTCTTTAGATAAAGCCCCCCAGTCTCGCTGCCCAATACACACACCAAGCACAAGGGGCTTTGAAGATGTCCGCTGCCTTTAACAGGCGGGAAAGGTGTCCTAAAAACTGAGCCTAAAACTGAAGCTGACACAAAGGGACAGTTCTGGCTGAACAGCAGCATTTTAGTTTAGCACTTAATCTCCCTTAATGCTCACTCTCCCTTCCAGTCCCTGTTTGTTTGGCATTTTTCTGCTTACTCACTGCAGGATGGTAAAGGACAACGGCACACACCTCTTTTGCCCCGTGGATCAAACCACAAACCCAAAGTCCTCACGCTAAAAAAGCTCCATCAAAACCAACAACGGGATCAGGAAACGAAGGTGGCCTCCTCTTCAAAGCACAAAAGATCCCACGTCTGTCAGATGTCTGCTGCACAGCGTTCAGCAACCTAAACGACTGTTCTCGCCTATTATACTAAGATTAGATTTTTCTTCTAAAAAAAAAAAAGGAAGAAGTTCTGTCTCCTTTGAAAGCTGGCCAATGAAATGTTGGCTTTTCAAGAAGAGTCCCTGCTGCTGTGGAAATATCATGCTTTAAAGGGAGACAGCCAATAACCTCCATTACCAGCAGTAAGGCACAGCACCCTAAGGAATCAGGGATCCACAATTTAACTCACTGACTTTACTCGGGCTACTAGCAAAACCAGTGTCTTGACCTCATAGGAGACTTCTCTCTTTTGATGAGGGGGCTGGGCCTGCAGCCTGGTTTCTTCCAAACTCAGGCATGAGGATGAAACCTCAAAAGCAGCAACGGAGACAGCGTCACAGGAAAAGAGTAGGGAAGTCCCAGCACACTCTTCTTGCCAAAGAGGCACTTGCTGAGGGCTTAAAGCAAGGTCAGCTGATTGCACACACAGCAGGGGAGCAAGGGAAGAGGAAGACGGCCGCGGCTTTTCTTCACAGGCCTTACCAGGAACACACATCATTCAACACCTAGATCAACCATCCCCGCTTCATCCACCAAGCACTCGGACTGAGCTGGGAAAGACACTTGTCCGATACATGCCAGCTCTGCTCCGAAACCAGTGCCAAGATAGGATGTTGTTTGCTTTAAACCAGCAAGGTCAGACAGAGCCCGACAGCAGCATTGCTGGAATTGCTGCTTGCAGCAGTGTCCTGCTCACCCACAACATTGTTTTCAACAGAATTTAATCCCCCATTCACCAGTATTTCAGGCCGTTTGGGCACAAGTGCCTTACAACAAAATATTCCCCCTCCCCCCCCCCCCCAAATCCAGACGGGTCCCTTGGTGCCTACATGGGCACTTGCAGAGAAAGAAAGTGGAACTCAAACTATTTTGCAGACTTTAATAGTTTTTATATTTTAACAGTACAGAACGGATAAGACTCGCATTAATTCGATGTCACTGGGATTTAAAAAGCTCTAAGCAGTTTGCAGCCTGGCCTTGTTGGAGGATCAAAGGAATCGGATTCATGGCTAAGGTTTCCCTAGCTACGTACCCAGAAACATCTGAAAACGTTTTACTTTTTCCTTTAAATAAGATTTCACTTACCCTCACTGGGCAAAGGCTTTTCTTCGTCGTGTGGGTCACAGCACTGGTCATATGGAGCAGGGAAGGGCTACCCATCACTCAGATCACTGCTATGGACACTCAGTTCAGTGAATGAATTACTCCTTTACAGTTTCAGCAACAGCTGCTTCAATTCCGCTCTTATTTACCTACCACGTTTGACTTTACAGCTACACAATAAAAAAATTCTTGCCTACCCTATCATGAGAAACAGGAGATAAAGAAAACAAATACAGCAGTAGAAGAAGTTGTACCTTAGTCCAGTAGAACAATGGGAATTTTTGTCCTACTGCCAGCAGAAGTTCCTTCTGCATAAAAGCAGCACAAAAGTCCACTTTATCAGCTCAAGAAAGGCCAGGTCGAGGCTCTTGGAAAAGAAGGCATTACATGTTCTCTCAGAATAACCATGCAAAGTCTTTCAGGACTCCTAGGTCCAACAAACCCTGAAGATTCTCAAAGACACCAGGTTATATAAACAAAGAAGTGCCTAAGTAAGTAACGCAAAGTCAAAAATCCCATATTTCTGCGTAAATGTCTGTCAACAAGCTCCTCCGGACCTGCATGTCTCCATGGGGCTGCTGAGTGTCACCCTCGCCTCATTGAGAGCCCCCCAGCACTGCGGGGCTGCCCCACGCTCGCTCCTCACTGCCACAGCGACCACGGCTGCAACGGGGGACCCCTCCTGCAACCACAACCAGCTACAGCAGTCTGTGAGGACGCCACAAAATCATGCAAATCCAGATACTCGTCCACCCAGTAGCTAAGTCCACATGGTAAAAGGCTACATTTTTGTGTCAATTTGCCCTGAACAAAGCAATATAACAGGGGATCCCTCATCTCTGGAAGTTGCTGTGCCCCTTTGGCCCCAACTGACACTATGGCTTCAGTTGCTGGGAGGTCTCCTGCTCTGTGCTCACACAGGGCCTTGCAAAAAAAAAAAATTGTGCACCGAGCACCATTTGGAGGAAAACAGCCAGATCAAACAACCCCTAACTGAAAATGAAATCCCTTCAAATGAAAAAGTGTTCAGTGATTCTGAGGCTACTGATCTTGGCCAATTTCCCTGCCATTTCTCCCAAGACGGGCCCAGGCTTCTTTACTCACATGAAAGAAAAAAACCACTGAGTCATTCCTGCCCTCTAAGAGAAAAGGAAGGCCCTAGGACAACTTAAATACATTATACCCCTGGGGGATAAGCCTTCTGTAGCTTGGCCACAGTCTCAACTAGAATCTAGGTTTTTTTCCCACCTCCTTTAAAAATCTAACTTTGCTGCTGAGGAAGCTGTGGTCATAATGACTAAAAATCAAGCGCGACCTCTGACTCAAAACTATTGAATAAACCATCTGGGAAGTTCAACCCCTGCCCAGAGCCAAGGTTGTTTTACTGGCAGGACAAATTTTAGCGAAGCACGTGGCTTCAGCAAGTAACACCATATTGCCAGGCAGAATTTACAATCAAAGCACACCAGTTCAACATGACTTTGAGGGTAACTTCTAGTACACCAGAAGCCATTAAGTGAGTAAGCACAAGTGCATGTTGGCTATTCTAGATTCTGCTCCCTGTAACCACAGCTCTTCACCTTGCCTGAAAGATAATATACCAAATCCACCTCCAAAAAGGTGTGGGGGGGGAAAAAGCTTGATCCATGACAATGCTAATAGATCCCACTAGATATACTGCTCGGGGTGCCGTACACTCTCTATCCAAAGCTGTGTTTATGCCAAAATGAGCTCCCTAGCAAGAAAAGCTCCTAGGGTCAGCACTGGCACCGAAGCTTTTGAGGAGACCCCAACATCTCCCTCTCCTTTTCCATCAGGAGTTGTCCAAGCTCCTACAACTGCCAACAGAGAGATTCACCTTTTAATGGACTCCAATCCAAATAAACTATTCCTGAAATAACTTAGGGACCAACACTGAAATCACAGTCGGCTTTTGATATCCCATATACAACACTGAACACTGGTTCTTACCAACCTGCTAGTCAGAGGAGGGGAGGGGGAAAAAAAAACACCCAGTGCTTCTCTGGCTATTGCTGGGACAACTTGCCCTGACAAAATAAGCTTTATCTGGGTTACCATCCCCACATCTGGAATTAAAATTCAAGGAGAATTCACAGTTGGGCAGTTTTCTGGCTGAACAGTCCTGCCTGCCACTCTCTGCATAAATAGCACTTATAGATGTTTAAGGTAAACACAAAATAAAGCCTTCCCATACTTAAAAATAACTTGGATTAAGATTCATCAGCTCATCTCCCATCTGAAGAGCCGCCAGCACTTCGGAAGGGCTGACAGCACCTCCCCGAGGAGAGCTCGGCCCCTCACCACACTATCAACTACTCCGAGAAAAACACCTTGCCCGTTTTTCCAAGCCAGGTAAATTCCGGAGTCATTTCCGAATGCACGAGGGCAACCTCAAAACACTTGAACCACAACTGCTGCCGTTCAGAGAGCAACCCGCAAGGACCTGTCGGAGAAGAGGCACCTTTGGCAGAAACGCTTGGAAGGTGGGAGATCCCGCGGCGCCCGCGCCCCCAGCCGGGGCAGAGGCACCGAGGGGTCCCCCGGCTGCCGCGGCAGCTCCGACCCGTCACGGCGAGACCCTGTCCCCGGGCACCGGGGGCTGCACCCGCCGCGCCCTCCCCCGCCACCGCGGGGACCGCAGCGCCGGCCGCCCGGCCGCTCCCCCTGTTTGTCACCGTCATTTGTACGAGCTGCCCCGCGGGCAGCCGCTGCCCCGGCCCTACCTGGCTCGCGCGCGGGCTCCATGGCGGCCGCTCCGGCGCCTCCGCGGCTCGTGGCGGCCTCGGCTCCGGCTCCGGCTCCGGCGGCGGCGCCGCGCCCCGCGGGGCGGGACCGGCCGCGCGTCACCCCGCGGCGCCGCCCGCGACACAGGTGAGCGCGGAGCGGCCGCGCGCGGAGCGGGGCCACGCGCGGGGCGGCGGCGGGATGAGGGAGTGAGCACGGGGGGGCGTGGGGAGGGCGGGAAAAAAAGGACCAAAGAGATGTAAATTACTAAAAAAAAAAAAAAAACAGAGAAAGAAATAATTAAATTGAAAAAAAAGGCAAGGGAAGGAGAGAAAAATAAGTTAACAAAAAGGGAAATAAAGTAATAAGCAGAAATAAGGAAATAAATAAATTAGCCAAATAAATAAAAAATTGGTAGAAAAAAAAACAGGTAAATGAGCAGAAAGAAATAAATCCCCCCCCCCCCCCAGAAAAAAAAAAAAGAAAAAAATAGTTAACCCTCTCAGCCTACTCGAAGTAAGAGGCCCGGGCCCCAGGTTTGTCTCCTGCCCTGCGGGCGCTCTGTGCTGCACTGCTACGTGGGGCTCCTGTGGTGCCCCGAGCGTTTGGGCTCGACACAGTGGCCCTGTGCCCCTGCCTGTGGCTGCATCGCGCCCCTCGAAGGGCTCCTCACCCATAGGTGAGATGTGGGTTTTTTTTTTTTTTTTCTGTTTTCATTTTCTGTTTTCATTTCCACTGAATCATCTGGGGTACAACCCACTTTTATAACAGTTTTTGCATCTTCCACGCACCTGGCGGCACATGGACCCCAGCAGTGGCGTAAGGGCAGCACGAAGCTAGTCCGGAAAACAGCCCTGGATGCAGCATCGACTCTGCGCCAGAACGTTCATCTGCCCAAAGCCTGAGGAAATGGGAACTGGCAGAGTGGGTTTGCAGTGGATCCGTTCGGTGCATCATGTGACGGCAGCATTTTTAATCCAGCATTAGGAGTCCTAAAGCTGGATTTGTTGGCATTGTCGAGCATGGCCCAGGCTTCTGCTGCGGTATTTCTTTCTCTTTACCCACCTCCTTATGTAGCATTTAGTGCTCCAGGGTAGCGTCTCACTGTCTGCAAAATACTTGTGCCCCTTGGATGCTGCACAGCTCTATCTGGCCTCTGCGTGTGTTGTGCACTGACATAACTTCATCTGGATAAGGAGAAGATGTGCAAAGCCGCTGCTCTCTCTACCACCATGCCATTAGTGGCAACCGACTGTGTATTTATAAAAACTAAACATATCCTTCTGTGCTGCTGAAAAAGCTGCCTTTGCCAGTGGCTCTCCCCCCTTCTGTCTTTTTTAATGTATGTGCTAGTAAAACATTCACATACTCACAAATTGCTCAGTGTTACCGAAATTAAACTGTGATTTTATTTTAGCCTCGGAGATTCCCCTGCGAGACTTGCTAGCACTTACAACAGGCAAACTGCTGCTCTGTGGCTGCATTAAACAGCGCTAACAGTCGCAACGAAAGCAGAGCACCAGCTACCCTCGATACAATCTGCGCTCTTGCTATTAAAACACCATTAAGTCCTGCAAAGTTTCCCTTACGCGGTCCGACAACGAAGCTGCTGTACAAACCTATGAAGAATATTAAGCTATCGTGTATCCCTCACCCTGCTCTTCTCCCGTCCCTGCTCCCGACATCTGGATTTCTTTGTTCAAAGAGAGCAGTGTTTGCCCGGAGCGGGTGGCCGGGCGGTCGTGGCGCTGGGGCTGGTGAATAGGCAGATTGTTCCCGGCGCTCGGCCTGCACTGTCACGCGCGGAGCCAGGAGGTGCCGACGCAGGACGTCCTCGCTCTGGGTCGTGACATCAAATCCAGGTATTTCCTCAAATACTGGCAGCTCAGGGCACCGGCTTCTGCTGGGCTAGAGGCGCCCTTGCTCGTGCTCCCGGATAGGCAGCGTTGCAGCAAGAGGCAATTGCAGCGATGTCCTTAAAACAGCAGGTAGATAAAGCAAGGTAAAGGCACGCAGGCATGTATTCTTATCTTGTAACACAGGAATTTACTAAGCATGTGATTCTTCGCACAAAAAGCTCAACCTGCGTTATCTCACAGTTTCATAACTGTTCCAGGAGATAGATTTGAACACACACACACACATATATATATAAAAGCAAATGCACCCTCTGAAGAAGGAAAAAAAAGATCTCCTGCACTTCACTTGAAGTCCCAAGCTTTCCCCTTGAGCTGCGGATATTTTACAAGTAATCTTTAATCACAGCAGGGGGGTATCAGCAGCATCAGAACTGCAATCCCTTCACTTTTGCAGATATTTTACACCAGCAGCAGCCCCCAGGGGTCTGCTAGGAATCAGCCTGCAGAGAGGTGAAGCGGTCGGCTCCTCGCTGCTTCTTTAGGGCACAGGCGCTCTTAGCACATCCCCAAAACAAGAGCTGGGTGAAGGCAGGACTATCACCCACCCCCCTGGCAGCCCCCGTGGGTGTGAGGAGGCAGCGGCTTGGGCAGAGCGCCCGTCACTCACGTCTGCCCTCCCCACGGAGGAAGGCCCTTTCCGAGCAGGTGTAGCCTTAGTCGCTACCATCATAATTAAAGATGTCTATGTTGAATTATACAATTTCAGTCTTTGCTAGTAGCAGCTGATGCCTGAGATGTGGGTATTCTGGTTCTAACTTGGGACTTTGATTCTAATTTTTTTGACTCTCCCTCTTTAAGCTTGGAAATTCCCCCCTTCCCAGGTCACTGAGGCACTCTGCAGTTGGGTTTCCTTAGCTGCTGTGGCCTATTAGCAGCCTCACTGTACAACTATTGGTACCAGCACTCATTTTTTAAATCATATATAAAGCAGCCTTGACCTTTTTGTCTGTATTGATTTCTCTTCCCTTTTGTTGCCTTCTGATTCAACTCAAATTCCTTCATTAACAAAGCAGTTTTCTTGTGTTTTTTTTCTCCTCAAACCTGGGACTACCTACTAAAATGTGGCACTTAGAAGTATTTTGTCCTGGGAAGGATTGTCCCAGATCCATGAAAGTGTCATTTGTTGTATGGGAATGCAAGCAGGGTGCTAAACCCAAAAGC
Source organism: Tinamus guttatus (assembly GCF_059628265.1). Classification (NCBI taxonomy): domain Eukaryota; kingdom Metazoa; phylum Chordata; class Aves; order Tinamiformes; family Tinamidae; genus Tinamus; species Tinamus guttatus. The sequence continues at coordinate 891,533 of NW_028288690.1, read as the reverse complement.
AGATCATGTAGCAACAGAGTAACCATATGTAAGATTTTATTTCATATTCACAGCACTTGAGCCTTCCCATTGCTCTGCCCTACAGCCAGGCTCCATCTCCTTCTGTGGAACCTGATCCCAGTTATAAAATATATTCTTCCTAAATCCGATGTTTGTTGCAGATAACAGGCAAAGCAATCAGAAGTGCCTAAAGACCAAGCTTTCAAAGGATTTGCACTTGCAAGCTCATCTAATAGTGCAGACATGCAGATTTCACACAATGAATTAGTTTTCAGAAAGCCCTGCAGCACGCCAGCTTTTCTGCTGGAGTTACAAATGCAGCTGTGTCCATATGGGTATCTTCCACGCACATGAAGCTGAACCTGGTGCCTTTGATGTGTCCTGGTTTAGGGTAGTTGTTGTCCTGGTGCAATGGCACGTACAAACACGCCCAGATGAATACAAGGGTGCTGTGCAGGACCGAGAGTACTGAGAGGGCAAAGCCCCAAAGCATTTTGGACCGACATCAGAGGAGGTTTTGGGGCCACTTAACTCTAGTTTGGAGACAAGCTCTTGTGTCATGCTGTGCTTGCTGGGTTCACACTGTCCACTCAGGTTCCCCACATGGCAGGGGCGAGAGTTGGGTACCTCCCCGTGGGCCCCCCAAAGGGCTCACTGAGTCACAGAAGTCATGACATCTAACCAAGAGAAAGTGCTAAAGAAGTTTCTCCTGAGTGTTTACTCTTTCCAAGACTGTAATATTTAGCACAAAAACATCCTCTGTTCATTCACCTCCTTGAGTCATCTGCTGGGAGAAATCTGTGTTGGGAACACGTCCAGTGTTTTATTCCAAAGCACAGCAAGAGAGCTTGGCTCCTTCACAGCAAGCCGCTGGGCTTGCAAGACTTTGCTACCTCAAACCTCTGCTCAGCTCCCTCTTCTTGGAGGATCTTGGAGGAATGAGCTCTTAGCTTGTGCCAAGCATCCTGCACTAGGGTAGGATGGCCTTCAGTCCCTCCAACTGAAACTGTTCTGTGGAATATATATATATATATACATATATATATATAAAAGCATTTGAGGGGTTGAAAGAGGCTTTTTTCCTTAGTGCCAAGCAAGTCAGCTGCGTTTTGCCAAACACATTATTATATACTCGGTGACAGAGCCAGGCACAGGGGTTTCTTCTTCCCGCACAGTAGCTGGGGACACAGCAATGTTCACCCTGCTCTCGGATTTACCTCGTAGCCCCCTTCTCATAACCTGCTGCTGGGCTGGACAATCTCCTGCAAAGTGCCAGTGCAAAACCCCTTCAACAGGAGAAGGAGGTGAATACTGAGCCAGCACTGGCATGGGTAACTAAGGTATAGGTAGATACTCAATACTTCTCATTTCCTAGGAGAGTATCACTGAGATATTTGAAAAAAGAGCGCTTGCCTATAAAAGGTGCACCAAAAGTCCTGGCTGATCAAGTCTTAGTGAGGTGTGCATTGGGTCAGCCATCCCGGGCAGCCTGTCCTGCCTGAGGCATGGGACGTTCTGGGAAATTCCCGAAAGCAGAAGTCCTCGTGGCCAGTTTTCTCTCCAGGTCAAGGAGAGGGACTCGGCAGGTGAGCGCTTCATTAAGGGTTCCTCCCCAGCTGGTCAGAGCGTTGCGACCTTGGTACATATAGCCTGCTAATCAGCCTGTGTGGAAAATAAATCCCCCACATCCGTTAGTGCCTACAGGTCAGCTCGAAGACCCTATGCATGTAGGGTATGTGCTGAGGTAGAGAAGCAGATGCCTAGTGGGATTTTAGAATTCCATTGGCTCTCGCTAAAAGGGAGCTCTGTATGCTGCTGAAAATCCCCATGGATGCCTTGCTGCCTCTCTAAATGCCTGAATGTCTCCAAGTCCAAGCTCGCTTTTGCAAACAGGATTTAAGTGCCTGAGTTACTTAAATGCTTTAGAAGAAAGTTACCCTACAGTTCTCACCAGCTGGGTGTCAATCTGTTTAGAGCAGGGTGGCTAGCTGAACACCTCGAGGTTATTTTGGGGCCATCTCTCCATAGACCTGAATCCAACACTGTGAAGCTTCACCTGCTGTTATACAGTGGCCATTTAGCTGTAAAACTGCTACTTGGAAAGGACAAATCCCCAAATCCCTGCAGGAGCTAAACTTTCCATCAAAGCACGGGGCTTTGTGACATCCACCGACATGAAGCCCCTTTCCGGTAAATAACCCAACCGCAGGCATGGAGCTGCTAGCTCCACATTCCTGCTATTCCTGCCAATAGCATTTGAGCCCTGCTCTGTACAGCATTGAGGGAGTATGAGATAAATAGACACTGGGGAGGGTGGCGTAAGGGGGGAAAAATCAAAAAAAAAAAAAAAATGAAGTCTGCTGCAAAGGCCCTAGAGGGAGCGGTAGAGCAGGATTTCTAGGATTTCTAGGGCTTGCTGATCATTGCCCCGTTTTCCAGTGAAGGAAAAGTACTCATGTGCTTATTTAATTAACCCCCGCCGCACCCCGAAGCTCACTAAGTTCCGTTTTGCATGGGATACAAAGAATTCAGCAGAGAATTACAAATGCTGTCAGCTTTACCTCATGAAAGATACAGTGCTGCTATTAATTTTATCTCATTGGTACTTTTTCCTCTCTTTGCAAGAGTTCCTGAAAATTCATCTGAAAATTCTCTGTATTTCTCCTTTTCATCAGCCACCCCTTCTTTTCTTCCTCTTGTGAGAAGAAGAAAGTGTTTCTAACTTCACACTAATTACTTGTTCTTGTGCCACAGTTCCCTTTGATACCGTTTCTGTTCCATTATAGCTCCTGGACAAATGTGATAAAATGCTCTCAAGCCTGCGAGATATTTCCAGTTATGTCATAAATATATTATTTGAGGAATGGAGCGCTTTCATTACCATGTGCATTGCCATCTGCTGTAGGCACCTTTATTGCTTCAGTAAATACACTGTATGTCTGTGTCATCTAACCGCTGCTAATGAGTCAGTTATAAATACATCAGGCCAGAAAATGGATTCAATGAAACATTTTCCCATTCTAGAATTTGATAATGAGGTCACATCTTCAGTAACTCATTATTAAGCTATTTTTAAAGCTGTGGTGCTGTACACTTAATATATAGTAATTAATAACCAGAGGATCCAGGGTTGCTTTGATATTGTAGTTAATTTTCAGTATACTCTTGTGAGATTACAAGGTACTACCTGGTCCTCTGTATTAGTAGGTAAACCAAAGCACAAGGTTATAAATAATTTGTTAGAAACAGACAAAGAGCAGTACTAGAGCCAGAATTAGAATGCAGTAAACCAGTTAAGAGGATACAAGGACATGAAGAGCAATGGCCCAATTCATCAGATCTGTTCCCAATTGTTTGCAGATTTTGCAAGCAGGAAAAAAAATCCAACAAAATCCTAACCCTTGCATAGCATGAGCTCCAGCCTGGCAGTTCTTCCTGTAGACCTTCTGCCTCCCTGCTTTGCAAAGAAAAACATTCAAGCCTAACAGTTCCCTGGTAATATTGCATCTTTTTAAAAGAGGCAATCTCTGTTTCCTGATTCTAAGCAAATCGGTATTTTCATTGATAAGACATGTCACTGAGCTGGCCAGTGTGAAGTGAAAATCCAAACAGATCAGACCTTAAATGTTGTGATTAAAAATTCATTCGTCTTATTAATCTTTAATTAGTTAACGCTGGCCGCTTCCTGCTACAGTAGGCAGCTTGATCATAACTCAATTAGAAGCACATTTCCAACACATTTGCATAAGATTCACAAGACCCATAATTTGTATAAAGTAGTTTCTCTTTCAGACCATTGTGAAGACAATTATGCTAATAAAAACCTTTAGTTTCATAAAACTCATAAAAACCTTTAGTTCCTACCTGATCTTACAAAGCCAATTTTGAAACTCCTCACAGAATCCCTCTTTGAAATCTCCTCAAGTTAGGCACATCATGCTTTTGATTGCAGAATAAGCTAAACAGATAAACTCAACCTCCTCCATTCCTTTTCTATCTAATTTCTGTTTAATCTCCTTGTCCAAAAGCAGCACAGAGATTACTTGACTTCTCTGTGAACCTCATCCTCCCCTCGAAGCTCTCTGCTGTGGGCCACCTCCTTCCCTCCTCAGCAACAGCAACAGCAACAAGGCACTCATGTGGTTCTGCAAAATGACCCACCTGGATGCCCTGCCTAAATGCACTTTTTTTTTTTTTGTATTTTTTTCTCCCATCAGAGAGAGTTTCCTGACAGCTGTTTCATTCACAAAAACGCTTATGTTTTTGCTTGAATGATACAACCGTTCATTAGCGAAATAAAAACACGAACGTCTTCCTTTCTGTCCATATAGAAAGGACATCTCGTGGCCATGTGTGTGCAAACCATGATAAAGTGAATATATATATATATATATTGCTGGCCAGTTGTAAGCAGTGTACAGGCATTTTCCTGACTTATAGCCTAAAGGAGGACTTCTGCTTCTTAGGGTAATACTCTACCCTCCTGCAGCATTTTTTGGATCTTATATAGACATTTAGGCCCCCACAGCAAATTGACGTATCTCCGCTCTTTCTTCCAGCTCAAGGTGTGCACGGTTCATGCTCTGAGGACTCCATACACTCAGTTCTCACCCCAGCAGTGACAGCTGCCCAGATCTATAGATGCAAGGTGCGTGCAGAGCTGTGAAACCTCTGTGCCTGGAAAGCCCCCCTACCCTCCCAAAGGTGCATTTCTGCACGGCTTGTTTTTCATTCCCCTTGCTTCACTGAATAACCCCACTGAGTCTTTGGCATTAATGCAGTTAATATCTGGTTTTACTAAGGACTCTGTGCTTTATAGTGGAAGCTGTCGTCGGCTGCTCCTGGCATGCGGTTAGCAGGGCGGCTCCCTCACCGTGGCTGCAAGGTAAATAATGCAGGGCTCTTTCCTGCACGCCTGGCATGCAGTGCAGGAGGGGACACGGCCATGGTCTTGCTGCTTTAACCTCCTTGTTTCCTGCTCTAGGGCGAGCACCCACAGACGCCGCTCATGTTCACACTGCTTCACCCCCTCCTTGCATGTCCACCAGCACGCGGCTCCTCGTCCCGCTCTCATCAGCACACACACTTGGTCCTGCCAGCCCACTGATGTCCTCATTTCTCTCCTTCTCAGGCCCAAGGAAAGCAGCGCTGTGGCTTTGGCCAGGGCTCCAACCAGGTGGTTGTACACTGGGCTCTCAGCACGGGCTGGTGACGGGTTGCACCTACCGCCACTGGCCTCCTGCTGCGGAAAGGAGCCACCACCAAGCACATCCGTGGTGACCAGTCGATCAGGGTCCTCCCACCAGCTGTATGGAGCACGTTTTGTGTTGCTCCGGAGGAAGCAGGCATCAACATGGGTTTGGTGCTCAGTCTGTAACCAGTACTGCCCTACCTTGGCAAACAAAAATTAGTATTTGCAGCTCTCCTTTCTAAAAGCTACAGTCTGTATTTGTATTTCTGGTGTCGCTCGTGTGCTTTCCACCATAATATATTACCCGCTGCCTTCGACTTAAAACAGCTTATGACAAAATCCATAGCTTCTTTTCAGCTCTTCTTTGCTTTCTCCTGGAGGTTTATAAAATAAATCAATATACGTCTCAGTGTCTCCAGCCAATTTCAGTATTCAGAGAAAGTATTACAGATAAGAAGCTCAGTGTTCATCTTGTGTATACCATAGTGAAGCCAGAATCAGCTCCCTGAAGTGAAGATTTCATTAGTATTAGAACAGAAAATGAGAGATGAATCAGGCACAAAAGATGCATCTTTATGAAATTAAAGATGTGCTGCACATTCTTTTTCATTGTTGAGCTGAGCAATAATAAAGAGGTTTATTTAATTGCAAAAGAGCAATTAACTTCTGAAGATGAGCTTCCTGCCCCTGTGAGGAAACTTGGTTTTGTACAGCATATTTCTTTCAATCCAGAGCCTCCAAGTGCCTTGCAGTATTAAATACGTCAGTTGAAGAACTAAATAATAAATAAGGCCGGGAGAAGACAGACCTTTTAGCAAAGCTTCCTCCTTCCTCTGGCCTTAAGTGGTCACATCCTTCAAATTTGAAGAGGATGGATACTTCCTCCCCTCAAAAAAAAAAAAAAAAAAGAGAGAAGAAGAATACCAAGGCAAACTGGCTGATGACAAATACTTCCCCCGTTTGCACTCTCCATCTTGCTGCATGTGAGCAAGAACACAGCAAGAGGAGGTGTGCATGGTCATGAAGCACTAGGGCACAAGTAGATTTACATTCCAGTGACTTCCTTAGTCATCCACAAATTCCTTACACTCGGAATTAGCTTCCTACGTGCTTAGCAATTCCAGCAACCCATCACACTATGATTACACTGTCTCAGAGCAATTGCAAACTGTTTTAGAGGTGCACAGACACTTTTAGCCAAGGGAAATCAGGGTGCATCCAGTGTGATGTTCATGATCTTCTCCCCAAAGTGCCTCAGGGCAGCGTGTAGTAAGTGTGAAAAGGGCTCTGGAACAGCAGCCTGGCCTGTGCACAGGGAAATCGTCCTTTGCTGCCCGGTTTTCATTGCTTCCAGCCCTGCCGGCCCACATGCCACAAGGACCACTCACCCCGAGCAGGGCAGGAGTGAAGGAGAGGGCAGCAAACCAGGACCAACCACAAAGCTTTAGCCCAGCAGCTAAAGGAGGGCACCCCTAGGTGCATAATACCTGGCTGTGACAGAATGAGAGAAGAGAGAAAGCTCCAAAAAACACTGTCTTCCTTTCCTTGTGAGGCTTTTTACATGGCTCTTTACATATACTTTCATCTTCCAGGGCAGCAGATCCATAAACACTGAAAGAACTTGGCAAGGATGTATTCTTTAATAGCTTTAATGTAATAGTGTCTGCTGGAGGAGTAAGCAGTGCAAGGTAGCCGGCCTGAAGAGCCTTTCTGCTGTTGCCTCTCTTGGAGACAAGATAGAGTCTCCAAAATCGTCGAAAAGACTAAAAAATGATGTTTGATACTGATTTTTTCCACTTACCTCCCAGATTCAGAAGCATGAGAGATGCTCTGATCATGTCCTTGGGTTCCTTTCTGACTCCTGGTAGGTTTTAAGGATGCTGTGCTGCCTGATCTAGATCACTGCAAGAATCAGAACAGCTTCATTAGTTCTGCACAGTACAGAAAAGAAGCAAAAGGAGGTGAGTGCCATACATAGCCGAGGACTGAGAGAAAAGGGGACATAGAGGAAAATAGCCTGACAAACTATGACTCACACAGTAAAAAATCTAAAGATTTGTTCAGCACTTGTTACATCAAACTGGAAAGTAACCTGTGTCTCAGGTGGTTTGGTAATTCCTAAGTCAGGTACCCCTGCATGAACCATGAGCAGTAGATTGAGAGCCAGGACCCCCTTCCCTTCCTGCTCTGTGCCACAGGCACCAAGGAGGCAGCACTGTAAACAGAGCCGGTTTGCTCTGCTAGAGGCTCGTGAGGATATTTACATCTGACATGGTCTGACAGTCGAGTAATACCTTTAATAAAAACATAACTCAGCATCTCCAACCCGCTGACTCCGCTTTCCATAACACTCTCTATCAGCATCAGGAGGCTGTCAAAGGCTGCAAACGGCGTTGAAGGAAAGTGCTAATGCCATTTCCCCAAGTAGCTGATCTGCATAATGGCTAAATATTAATATAGGACATTAATGCTCACGAAGAAACCTCCTGTTTGAAAGGTGCCGAGACTTCACCTTCAGTGAACTGTTTAGAAGACGTGGACAGATTTTTAAGCCAGCATGAATCAGCATAGTTTATATTGACCTCGGCTTAAACCAACTGCCTTTTGCTGGCATGCAGTATAAATACTGACAGATCTGCCGTTCCTCATTTGAGAGGACGAGCTGGGGAGAAACAACTTCATCACAGGCCAAAAAGGTCCAGTCCAGGCTCGCCGAGGCTTGGAGCGCGCGGCGGGCGCAGTGCCCTCGCCGGCAAGGGACCCGGCACGTCCCATGGGAAGCCCGGTGATGGCAAGCCGGGAGCATGAGGATGCGGACATAGCTGCATCCCCATCATCATGATCATCATCATCATCCCCACGCAGAAATGCGGCCTTTCTGCCTGCTCTCCTGGAGCGCTGTATCTCCTTAGCGCCAATTAAAAGTTTTCAGGATCTTCAGCTTTGCAGGCTAACTGCTTAGGGACTTGGTGGTAAGAGGAAGGAAGAAAAGCGTGTTTTAATTTCAAGACTAAAATTGAGGGATTAGAGTGAGACAGGTTTAGATAAGCTACCTCAAAGAGCTCTTTAACACACTGTTCAATTTTGTGAAAAGATGGGCAGGCTTTGCAGAGAGCATGAAAACCCTGGGGGCTGCCCTTGTAGATTAAAATAATCCCTTTAGAGTTGTTTTTTTTTTAAAAAAAAAAAAAAAAAGACAAAATGCTATTACATTTTCACCCACTAATAAACATCTCTGCCAGTTGATGGGGACTGTTTGGAGGGGGCTTTGCTTTTAATGAGGTTTTAATGTTGAGTCAGGACAAGCCTTTCTGGTGGGTTTGAAGAGGATGGGCTGCCCCAGCCCCTTGGAGATTCCCTGCTTGGGGGACCCTGGAGAACAGCTCCGTGCAATAGGGCTGGGGCCGGATCCAGGGGCACTGCTGAGCGCCGAAATGGAAATGCATTTGGGGCAAGTTCTCCCTGTCCCTTCTTCTATGCACACAGGAGTGTCTGTAGAAATAGGCAGAAAACTTCGGCTTAGTGCCATGCTTTGATTTGATTCATTTATGTCCTGACATAAATGGGAGTGGGGAGAGAAAAATTCTCTCTGACCTACAGAACCTGTGTATCAAATCAGGATTCTGGTGGGGATGAGAAATAGAAATGTAGAAGAGGACAGGCACAAGGAGAGAGAACATATGGCCCAATTACAGCAGTAAATACACTTTTTTTTTCAATGCTTATCTTTTTATTTAAATATTGGCATTTTGAAGGGGAGAGGTCAAATGCTGTAAATGAGATGGAGGTTGACTTAGGTCTGGAGCAAGAAGAAATTAGGAAGTGTGCAGAATAAGCCAGGAAAATCCTGACCCGGGGGTTAACGTTGACGTTTTACAGGACTCCTCGGTGCAGAGGGGCTCCCTCCTCCTCTTCTGCAGTGGCTGCCTTGGGAGGAGCGAGCAGAGAGCAGCCGTCACGGCGATGGAGGCCCACAGCGCTCTCCGGAGCCACCGTGCATGGGGGATTGTGACATCTGTCACCTGCTCCTTGCCATGGGGAGAGGCACTTATGGGCCCTGGGCACCCCAGCGGGGAGCTCTCTGGGACCCTGGAGGAGCATCAGGGACCGCCACAGGCAGCAGCCCCACCAGAGCAATGAGCCTGCTCTGGCGTTGAAGGCCCAGGGCCCGTCCCTGCAGCTCTTGACAGCAGTTCGCACTGGAATAGGAGGTCAGAGAGGCTGCAGGGTTTTCCCCATCCTCCTTCCAAGCGTTTCTGAACATCTCACTATAGACCCCACTGTCAGCTCTTTCCCAGCACTAGCTGGCACAAAGCAGAGCCTGAACGTGACAATTTGACATTCACATCCTACAACAGTCTTTCAGCTGTGGCAGCTGAGACAGATACTTGATCCATACACACCAGGTGAGCGGTAACTGCAAACTTTTAACTATAAAGCATTACAGCTCGGAAATATTTCAAGAATATTTATCTTAAAAAAAAAATGCATGAAATGATTAGCGGGAGAGTGCCCAACCTTTCAGTTTTTAGGCATTCACTGCATTAGACCCATATTTCTCTATACAAACACTTAAAAATTGGCTGTATATATTTAGAGATGTAACAGTTTTCTTTCCATGACTTTGTAACTCACTGTGGGAAATGAGCCATTTGAGATTTTTCTCATTCTTACTCTCATTTATTGGTCATCTGAGCAAGATGCAGTTGTGGCAAAGAGACTTCTCACTACTTAAAATCAGTTAGAGAATGAGAAGAAATAATAGAAAGGGTGGAGTGGAAGTTCAGATGGGTTCAATATGAACAAAAACAATAACAAAAATCACAGTAATTTGTATGCCAGGGTTTTATCTTCTCACACAACAGGAGAATGTTATTCCAGCCCAAAGAAGGAAACAGCTGCCCTGAAGAGAAGGGGAAGGGAAGGGAAAGCAAAGCTATGCCATAGATCCTGCCCTGACTGCAGCTGGACTCACCTCTTCACGCCTCCCATGTGAAGCTGGCACGAGCCCAGTACTCTGTCCCCAGTTCTGTGGGGATTGGCAAAGGAGCCAAGGCACCCTTTCCCACCGAAGTTCAATGGGACCTGGAAAGTGCAGTGCTTTGAACTTGAAAGATTCCACTTTGAGTATCCTATGTGCCTTACGCTAGATTACAATAGGCTGGTGGGGGTTCTCCAAGGCATTGAAATGAAGATTTCAGGAGGAGTAGGGATCCTGTAGGAAAAGACTCCATGAACCACATGGCTGGCCACCAACTCCTTAGTGGAAAAGGATGGAAAGAAGAAGGCATCTCAGGCAAATAATTATTAACAAGTAACAAAGTTATAGAAAGGAAGAGACTACAGGGGTCCCTCATTCTTACCTGACCTAAATATGCACATATTCATCCTTGAATATTTTATACTGCTCTAGCTTGTATCATGCATTCCGCTTCTGTGCCCTGGTTTGAATGGTTTTACTTCATATGCAGTTTATAATAGTTTCTTGAGAAAAAATATAATTAAAATATTTTTAAAGAAAAGGAAAAAGGCATTTTTAATGAAGAAAGAATGAAACAGGGGCATTTCTATCCTTAGCATCTGGGGTGACAGATGGGGTGGTGAAAAATGTGCCTGCAGGGCAAAGTTCTGCACCAATCGCTCTCCTGCTCACAGCAGACACTTTCTAATTTAAAGCACTGAGGGCTCTGCAGCTATGGAGCTCCATTTTGGTAATTTATTATCCCTCACGTTAATCCCGCAAGCCTATCATGACAAGCGGTGGACACGTAGCAAGGGGTTTAGACTGTTCTATGCTAGCTAGGGGAGTCAGATTTAGGAGGTTCAGATAGGAGCACACTTTTACATCAGCCCAGGAGCAGGCTCTCAGGGACAGGGCAGAAACTACCATATGCAAAATGCAGAGCGGGAAATTTTGATGAAGAAACCACTTTCAGTATGAACTCTCCAGGAATTTCTTATGATGAGCTAAAGAAGTTAATGTAGATTTAGAAGAAAATAGCCAGACAGCGACTTTTTCAGTGATAATATGAAGTCAAAAAGAGAAAGTTTTTTCTTTTCTTTTTCCTGAATAATACAATTATTAGCAGGCACGGTGAGGAAGTGCTCCCTTTGCCATGGCCAGAAGCCACCATCTCCATCAAAAGTTTCACATGTTCATGAATTAGGCTTCTGCCCAAGATCATAGGACTCACCCTGTCGGAGGAGGAGGATTTTTCTCCTCGCTGAATGACTACAAGAGAGCCTAAATGAACTACTAAAACTAAACATGATAAATCAAAGCATTAATCATTTACATTAAGCAGCTAAAATAAGCAGTGTGAATTCCTTTGGGCTAATAATCAGTCTGACTGAGTAGTATCTGTGAACATTCATACCTTTCACTCCTTGGACAGGAGCTTTCCCTCTGATTTTGAGCCAGATGTGTCTTCACAGAGCATCAGCATCAGAAATCACAGAGGGTTTCAGAAGGGAGTAGTGTGCAGAGGCTGCTCTCGAGCATGCCTGCTTAGAGATACAGAAACTGGAACAACCAAGCTAAGAAGAGTAAATATTCTCAATGTATAAATAAGTTACTGGCTGCGGAGATAAGAGGATGCTTTGATGAGATATTGCATTGCTGTAGGGATGATTCTTGGATGTTTCCTGCAATGCTTGAGGAATCAAAACAAAATGCCAAAATGCAGGGTTTATTTTTGTTGTTGTTGGTTTTTTTGGTGAACTACTGCTGTGCAGCCATGTACTGACCTTGCATCATCCGCAGTCAAAGGCAGTTACATTTGGTTGCTTTTGGGGACATTTGCACGACCATTTACAGAAATCTCTTTGCTTTGTTTGGGGGAAATGGAAACAGGAGCTGCTGCAGCACTCTGTACACAAAGGAAGTATTTCCTAAGTGGTGCCAATCAATAAATGATGAATTGCTCTGGGCACATCTCAATCACAGCAACTGTGCTAATCCTATAGGAAGCTTTTGCTTTAGGATATACCAGTGAAAGCTGCACACACAAACTGCAAGGGATCTATACAGAAAGGCTGGGGGAGAGACATGGGGTAGAGAGCAAAAATAATTAGAGATTTGAGGGAGCATCAAAAAAAAAAAAAAAAAAAAAAGGAGAGGAAATCTGAGAGAGACAGAGATCAACTGGAAAACAAGATAGAAATAAGTGGAAATAACCTGGTAACCTGGGACATCATCTGGAATGGAATAAGAAAAGAATGTTGATGAAAGAAGAAAAAGAGAAAAATAAGTTAACTTGTTTTGGCCCATTTTCGGAGGGTAGGATCAATCAGTTCATAGATTTATTGCTAGTCCATCTTCAATATTCATCCAGTGTCAGACTGTGACTATAAACCTTTTTTTTTTTTTCAGATTTATCCTTCCAAACATTTATCCTTCCCCTTTTTCTTTTTCTTTAACAGAAAAAAAAAGGGGGAAAAAAAAAGGAAAAAAAAAGTGAAGGATAAATGTTTGCATCTGGTTAGGTTAGTAAAAACAACAGAAAAGACTGCTTGCATGTAAAGCTTATTAAATGTTGTGGGGAAGGTGGATTAGTGGGTAGAATAAGTGGTCAAAGGTAACTAAAAAGTATGGCTTATTTCCAAACTTTGTGTACCACTAGTATGGTGTATACAGCACCACTTCATAGTCTTGGGAAATGCTCTAAAATCCCCAAATCTAAAGGTCTGGAGATCACTTGCTTCATCATTACTAAAGGCTCAGTTCAGTACCATTGGTTTAAGGAGCGCCATGGGTGCTGCTGGTTGCAGACGTTGCCTTTCCTCGGATTAACGACTTTCTGCTGCTCTTTCCCAGCGGATGGGCAGACGCTCCATGGATGGCAGCCACGCAGCACAGGTCCACCTTAGCCCGTAGCGAGGCTAACAAATCCGCAGACCGGCTGCACGCAAGCCCTTCCGCTGCCTTCCCTTGCAGATGTTTGGAGCAACAGTAGCATCCAGTGGCCAGAACGTTAATTACATTGTACGAGGGCTTTGCACACTGGCTGCATCCCCTGCCTGCGTGGTCTTGGCAACAGTAATAGAAGTAGGTGAGAGCAGCCCTCAGAAAGGGAGAATTGCACTTACATTGCAAAAAAAAAAAAAAAAACTTGGTGCATTAACATTAATATGTAAGTCTTCTAGAGAGGCTAGTGTGTTTTCCTGGCTGTGCCCAGTATTGCATTGACTTAAAAGTCTTTAAATAAGAAGATTGCGAGCTCTCAGCCCGCTGACTGTGGGACAGAGAGGTCTGGGGCAGCGGGTGGGCTTGGAGGATGAGTGGGAGGAGGACGAGGGGCGCGAGGAAGCACAATGGCTTTGGGACAGACAGTCTGGGGGGGAGCATGCCCACCACCCCCACTCCACACACATACACACTCCTTATCTCCACCTGGGCTGCCAAGTGAGAAATAGGGTCAAAAAACCTGAATCCCATACGGAGACACAGGTACTAAGCAGGGAGCAGATTGTCCTCTCAGAGGAAGAGAAGACCTTGAAGAAGAGGCAGTTAGACCAGGATATCAAAAATTTAGCAGGTGTTAACTACAATTAGACACCTAGGGCTAATTTTATCCCTGCAGCTGCAATAAAAAAAAAATAGCTACAGCTTTCAGCACCCCTGTGTTGTGCTAGCACCAGGGCTGCCGAACCCGGAGCCAGACCTGCTGCAGCTCCGCAGGTCCCGGCTGCAGCAGAGCTCTGCCTTTGCTGAGCCTGTTTTGCTACAGGCGCCGCTGCCTCTGCGACCTTGTGGCCACACAGCCTCGCAGGGACAGTTAATGATTCTCCAACACCCCCCCTCACCCCCTGCCTCTGTCTGCTCCTGTGCAAACATTAGCCAGGGTGGAAGGGACGCGGCTGCCTCTGCCCCTTCTCTCCTCTTTTCTTTTTTAACTACCAAGAAGCGACTGCAGAGATTTTGCACCTCTCCTGCAGAACTGGGCTTGCTGAGAGTGCTGGAGAGGGGGTTGCTGCCTCGCCATCCCTCCTGCCCCGTGTGCCTCCTCCCCACGAGGTTAGTTATTGAGGCATCTGCAGGGAAAAACAGCTCCCAGAGCAAGCCGGATATTTAGATCCCCTCTTCCTCACATGTCTGCCTGGGTGAATTTTGGAATTACTTCCTTCAGCTTCGTATTATGGAGCAGGCTAAGGACTGGGCAGGCCTCCATGCTGTGATGCTCCTCGGGCAGTAGATGCCATCGCTCGTGTCCCCGGCTCTCTCGGGTGTTTTCTCCGATGGAGAAGCGTGAACTGATGCCGCACACAGTGGGCAGACGTAGCTGCACGGCCGCGGGTTCCTGTGAACCCGTGACACGCTGGGCAGCGCGGCTGCGTGGGCGCTGCAGCACCACAGCCGCTCCTCCCGCTGGGATCCAGCCTTCCCACTCCTATCCCGAGGCACCGCGTTCCAGCCTCCTGCCGCAACCCACAAAACCTGCTGCTGAATCATGGAGAAAAACGTGTTTATCTCCCTTCTGAAGCTGAGACTGAAGTTCCTGGGAAACAGAGCACTAGGTGGCAGCTACCAGCAGGAAGGTTAAGGCGACCACTTGGGACACGTTATTTTGGGCGTTTTGTGCATGGGCTACTCTAAGAGCAAAAGCCCATGCTTGGAATAGGCAGGCAAAAATCTTGTTTGCTCTATCAGGTCATGCTATGGTGATGCCCAGCATGAGGTTGTGTGCATGAACCTCAGTGGTGCCTGCTGTGTTTTTGGTGCCCCAGTAATAGCGAGTATTGGGGTACAGGCCAGGGTACGTTTATTACCTGTACATAGGCTGTTGTGTGCATGCCTTATGGATCTTGTTTTGGAAACCCAAATAGTTCACAGTAATGGCTGAAAATATTCTTATGTTTAAACAGAAATTTAGTAACTCCCAAGTGCAAATATTAAAAGAATAAGCAGTAGTAAATGTGCAAGCACTGATAATATGCAGAACTGTGGAAATGGACACGCTTAAACTAATGGATAAAAGTGATTTATACTGCGACCATGGAAGTGTGGGAGGGGGCTCACAGGTGCAAGGAGCAGCTTTGGCACTTTGCGGCTGTGCAGGGATCTCCTCTGCCTGGAGCTGCCCAGGGCAGAGGGCTGACAGGAGTGGGCTCATTCCAGGTGCTTTAGTTTCTATGGTAACAAAGATAAAATCACATCACATCCGGTGCTGGAAAGCCATGACCCAAGGATGCTACCACAGGTCTGGAAGACCCTGGAGGCAGGGAGTCCTTTTCAGGCATTCCTATTGGGTTTCTTGATGCAGGAAAGCAGCCTGGCGTGAGCATCTGGTGTCTAATGGGCTTCATACCAGTTGCCTGCTGCTTTTCATTTTATCTAGTTTTGGCAGAGGCTGCATTGGTTCTGAGGCCCTGGGTCTAGACGCTTAATTAGCAGGATAAGGGTGGGAGGTCTAAGGCATCTGCTGGGTGAGAATTGCTCATGAAGATGGGCAAATGGGTGTTAGACATTTAAGCCCTGCAAACTTCCTTGCCTCTCAGACACCATACTCTGAACCACGTAAAAGGTAGCAAAGAAAGTGCACTTCTAAATTGCTGCCAGAGCCAAGCACGGTGGGATGCTGCTGTTCATCGTGCTTCTTGCCAGTGTGCTGCCAATGGGGAGCCAGGCTCCTTTTCTGACCTAGCAAAAAGGGAGATGGGAACAGCAATGAGACCACCTAGTTAAGCCTCTCTGGGCCTAAAATACCATTTCCTCTCCCCTGTAGCTGTGGTCAGATTCCTCATCCTTCCCATCCTGTTTTGCAAGGGGTCATGGAGTTTGAGATTTGTGCTTTGCAATGGGCTCTTCACTTGCATGTTGCATGTTACCAAAAGAAGGCACAGAGTAAACCCAGTGCCGCATTGGAAAGGCTCTGCTGTCAAAAGCTTTTTAGCACAAACAACTTCTGAAGATTTATGAAGATAACAAAGCAGCCCTGATTTCCTACGTTAATTCCCAGCACAGACAAACAACACAATTCACAGCGCACTTGTCAGTAAACTCATTTCAAGGTCATTTGGGTAGAAGGAGGTGTGGGTGTTCAGGCGGGTTTGCTTTGCGTTTCCCAGCTGGTCTCATCCTCCTTTCTGCCCTTGAGTTTCTCATCTCTGTCTGAGATAAGTGAGATTCCACCCGGTGCCTCATGCCAAAGTCCTGCTTCGGGCTGGGAGCGCTAGTTTGCTCTTGTAACACAGCCGGGGGCCCTTTTGCAGAACTGTCTCAGGCGCTTCCAGATGTAACCAGATGGGCCTCCTTGCTGCAAAGTGATAGAGGAAAACGACTGGTAGTCAAACAAAATATTGTGCTTTACAGGTGCCAGATACATTTGTTCACTCTCTCCAGCGTAAAATTCTTCTCAGACCTAGTAACAATAAAATCTCTTGCCAGCTCTCCAGCCCCGCTGATGTGAGGACATGCGTGCTGTCGAAACATCGCTCTCCCTCTGAAGCATGGAAGAGTTGGCCTCGTCCAAAGTGCGTTTGGAGATAAGCCCCAGGCCTGCAGATGGAGTAGTAGAGCCATTCCCTGCAGCATCAGAACCCTGCGACTCCCTCCAATCCCTGTGTAGGGTAAAGGCAGCTGCCAAACGCAGCCCCTGAAGCCCGAGGGCAGCTGTGGTCCAAGAAACCTGCCACAACCAACATTAAAGACAAAAGAACTGAAGAGAAGAAACACTGTCTGCAAGTATTACAAATGCTTTCCTGCAGCAGAGTCTTTATCTTAAAGCCTTGGAAGCAATCGTTTAATTTTGCAGGCTTTAACCCTGTCACCAAAGCAGGCATGGGAATGGGACACGGGGGATTTGTTCCTGCTTGTGATTCAGCATTACGGGCAGAGGTTCAAAACCCTTGCCCAGTGACAGAGTGCCAGTGGAGGGTTTATACTGCTTGCAGAGCTGGTTTAACTAGACTGGCAGAAGCTCAAGGACTTGCTCTTAGGGCTCAAATTTGGGTGTTAATTCTCTGCAAAGACATTCCCTCAAGAAAGAAAACTTCAGATTGCAGATTAAGCTTGTTGCTTTTACTCTTATGGGCAGATAGTTCTCAGCTCTGCTTTAAATGTATGTTAAATGTTCATGAAACGTTTCCATGACCTTTTATTTTTCAGTTCACATATTGGTCATTGAAAAGAAATTGAGAGTGCAGCAAACCTATGGCAGAAGCTGCTATAAGCATAGGTGATATGGAAAACTCAAAGGGGGAACAACTTTTTTCTTGCAATGCCAAATGGCATCAAATGAGGCAAAAAAGTTCAAAACAGAAAAATATTTCTCAACGCATCACAGAGTTAAGCTGTGGAACTCCTTGTCACAGGACACTCTGAGTGCCAACAGTTCATAGAAGTTCAAAATGCAATTGCACAACGCTCCCCCCTCCCAGAAAAAAAAAAACCCAAACAGTGTTAAATATAAGTGATCACTTAAAATTAGCCCCAAGCTACAAATGGCTGCACGCCAGGAAAGCACTTTGATGCAGTATCTCTGTATTTTTCCTGTTCTTATATTCCTCCCTAGATATCTGCCAAAATCTGTGCTTTACTTCTGGTGGGGAAGAAAGGAAGGGTGCAGCTGAGGGTGGAAGACCTCACACCTCCCCAGTGGCTGGGCTGCAGAGCAGGAGTGTCCTCAACAGCAGCTGCTGCTCCCGCTGGGCGCCTGGCCCCGGCCGCTGCCTTCCCCTGGCCACGGCTGTTGGGTTCCTCTTCAGGAAGGGCTGGTGCCCCCCTCCTACCAAAATTAAACGCTCTCTCCCCCCATCACTCACCTCCCCCCTGCACAGCCCAGAGAAAAGCTGACTCACGGCATTGCATAACAGATGATGAACACCGTGAATTCCTTACTTTTCCCTCTTTTTATTCCTCAGTTAATGACCGAAATGTCCTAATTTCCTGGAATATAGAGCTATGAATCCAGATAATTTAAAAATATATTTGTGGGGGGTAGGAGGAGGAGGGAAGAAAAGGCTCACGCTGGAGGTCACTGCACCCTTCCCTGCTGGGGCCTGGAGCGGAGGCTGCCCAGGCAGCCGGTTGGTGACGGGCCCGGCTGCTCCCTGCCGGGGGTGCCGGGGGCAGAGCCCATCCCTGGCTTCTCCCGGGGGTGCTGGGGGCAGAGCCCATCCCTGGCTTCTCCTGGGGATGCCAGGGGCAGAGCCCATCCCTGGCTTCTCCCGGGGGCGCTGGGGGCAGAGCCCATCCCTGGCTTCTCCCGGGGGCGCTGGGGGCAGAGCCCATCCCTGGCTTCTCCTGGGGGTGCCGGGGGCAGAGCCCATCCCTGGCTTCTCCTGGGGATGCCGGGAGCAGAGCCCATCCCTGGCTTCTCCCGGGGGTGCCGGGAGCAGAGCCCATCCCTGGCTTCTCCCGGGGGTGCCGGGAGCAGAGCCCATCCCTGGCTTCTCCTGGGGGTGCCGGGGGCAGAGCCCATCCCTGGCTTCTCCCAGGGGTGCCGGGAGCAGAGCCCATCCCTGGCTTCTCCTGGGGGTGCCGGGGGCAGAGCCCATCCCTGGCTTCTCCCAGGGGTGCCGGGAGCAGAGCCCATCCCTGGCTTCTCCTGGGGGTGCCGGGGGCAGAGCCCATCCCTGGCTTCTCCCGGGGGTGCCGGGGGCAGAGCCCATCCCTGGCTTCTCCCGCGGCGCCGCGGAGCCCGTGGCTGCCAGGTGGGCAGAGGGAAGGCCGGGGCTGCTAGCCGTCACATGGAGGTGGTTTGGTCTCCCTCCAGCTCTGCGGAGCGCTCACAAACCCCTGCCCGGTGTCGCAGGGACCTGCTCCTCAGCACTGCTCTGCTGAGGAGATCCCAAGGTGCAGCTCAGGGCAGGATTTGGCTCAGTGTCTATT
The DNA here is from genome assembly GCF_059628265.1 of Tinamus guttatus. NCBI lineage: Eukaryota > Metazoa > Chordata > Aves > Tinamiformes > Tinamidae > Tinamus > Tinamus guttatus. Next base: position 872,511 of record NW_028288690.1, on the reverse strand, counting down.
TTTGCTCCTGTTCCCTTTTTTTGTCCTTCTTCTTTTTTTTTTTTTTTCCTAAGAATATAATCCATTAAACTAAATGAAACGTTTCCTCCTGAACAAACAAACAAAGACATATTTTCCCTTTTTTTTTTTCCAATTGTACCATTTAATTGCAATAAAGGAGGTCGGGCAACTTCAGCTGAAGACAGCCACCCGAACAAGCAAACAGCCAGGCAAACAAAAACCCACGGAGTTTCCCAGCAGACTGTCTTTATAAAAGGGTCTACGTTTTAACCATGTGGGCTTTTATTATGTTTAAAGAACCCAAACATCAGAGCAGACAAGAATGCATAATCAAAAGCTAGCAATATCATACCCAAGTATTACAATTTATATCTGAAACATAATGGAGGGGGAGACTTCAAAGCATCTGATGAATTTCACTGCACAGCGCCCAGACTTCGAGTTATCCCATGCAGATCAATAGCTGCATTAAATAATATCGCTGTTGTCTGAGTCAGCTGGGACATTTCCAGGTCCATCCTTTTTTTTTTTTTTTTTTTTTTCTTATTTTCTTCCAAGGAGCAGATGTAGATATAGATATTTTTTGCTTAAACCAACAACATTTGTTTCACATTTTTGGAATGCTATAGAATGTGTTCCAAATCTAATGTTTTCTTTAAAGCTCAGCTTCCAGAAATTATTTGGTTCTGAGGAATTTAAGCTTTTGCTTTAGAATAAGATTTTAAAGACAATTCTCCTCAATACTTGAGGGAGAACATCTCAAAATACGAAGCCTCAACCCTAGAGGTTTTTTTGTTTTTTAATTCCATACTCAGAAGAAGACCCAATATTCTAGCCCTCCAGATTTACATATCAATCATTGGGAGCAAAACTTAAGGGCTTTTGGGTTCAGCCACAGCGTACTTGAACTTAAAATAAAGAAGTTTGCCAATTCTGATTGAAAATGATTTTATACTTTTCCAAGAGTTCTTATTCAAAATAATAAAAGTAAGAAATATTTTATGAAATAGTGAAGGAAAACATACAGACATTTAAATGTGCCCAACAGTCCATGATATAATTCTAAGAATATGTATTCTAAGTGCTGAATGTCATTCCAAACCAATAAAAACTCAGTAAGCTCTGCCATTATATAGAACAATATTTTCCTTTTTTAGAGAATACTGTTGAAATCTTTTTAATTGGGCCTTCTTTGGAAAGTCTTTTTAGCAGTTTCAGCTCAGTCCTGCATACTACTCACCCAGCAGGGCTCAGTTCCTTTTGAAAAAAAAAGCACTAGACCAGCACTGGTTTCAGTCACCACCACTTCCCAGAAGTGTTTACTGGGGAAAAAAAAAAAAAAGTCTTCAAATTATGGCAGTAGGTTCCATTTGAGTCATTTTTTTAATTGTTCATAATTGTTTGCATTGCACGGGTAAACATTGCATTGCATGTGTTTTGTAGAGTAGACAAAAGAAACCAGAATTATAATTATGTGTGCCTGATAACATATGCAGTAGCAGAGGAGAAAAGTAGTAAATTAGAGTAGGTCCCAAAATATTAAGGCAGAATCGAGATGATTAACCACAAGAAATATCAAAAAGAGATACGAGCTATTTTAAAGCTTCAAACAATCAGCAGCTTAACAGGCTGGCCTTCACATGAAAGAAAAAGCAGGAGAAAACAGAATTGAAATTCTTTTTCTTTGAAACACTTCCAGTAAAGGTGACTCCCTAATTTTGTCTGCCAGAGATAAGAAAGTATTTAGTGAGCTAATTAACCCACCCTTCCCATGAAAACCATCGCAGTGTAAAATTTCCATAACTGGCTATAAAGGTTTCTCCCAGCCCCAGGAGGCGGGGGGGCTTGGCCGCCCTGGGAATGCACTGGGGCCACATTCCTGCCTCCCGGCGCTGTGAGGAGTCCCATGGCCACAGAAGGGCCCTATGGCCATGGAGGAGCCTCAGGGCTGCCAAGGAAACCCACTGCAATGAGAAGACCTATGGCCCCAGAGGTGCCCCATGGCCATGAGGAGTCCCACATATGCAGAGGAGCCCCATGGCCGCAAAGCATTGCACTAAGAGGACCCTCTGAGAACCCATGAGAACAAAACCCTGCAGAGAGAGAAACCGAGACAGGCAGGGACACACTGAAAAGCAAATGAGCTAAAGTGTCATTAGGATAAAACCACCTCCAGCACCCATCTTAGCACCAAGTCTGGAAAGAAAACTAGTGTTTTTCTCCCAGGAGCATCAAGGAAGCTGGAAGTGCCCCTGGGAGCAAACCAACTCGTGCAGATGTATGTGCCAGTTTAATTCCTGATTCAGGAAGGGTTATCTTGTGTGTATGATACATTCACAAGGATCGAAAAAACAAGGAAGGAAGGAAGGAAGGAAGGAAGGAAGGAAGGAAGGAAGGAAGGAAGGAAGGAAGGAAGGAAGGAAGGAAGGAAGGAAGGAAGGAAGGAAGGAAGGAAGGAAGGAAGGAAGGAAGGAAGGAAGGAAGGAAGGAAGGAAGGAAGGAAGGAAGGAAGGAAGGAAGGAAGGAAGGAAGGAAGGAAGGAAGGAAGGAAGGAAGGAAGGAAGGAAGGAAGGAAGGAAGGAAGGAAGGAAGGAAGGAAGGAAGGAAGGAAGGAAGGAAGGAAGGAAGGAAGGAAGGAAGGAAGGAAGGAAGGAAGGAAATTAAAAAGCTATGTTAAAAGCAACAAAAGAATTGAGAAGATGACAGGAAAAAGTTGCCCCAGCCCTGAGGGCCCCCCAGCCATGAGCCCCCCCCAGCCGTCTCTGTCCCTGCCTTCCAAATAATGAATTTGGACTGAAGAGAGGGGGGATTTTGACACTTACTCCTGCAGAGCTCTGTGTTTTGACCCTTTCAGGACTCCTTCTCAAAGGAGGGTCTGAACGTCTCAGAACAGGTTGCTCCAGGGTCATGGACAGCAAGTCAAAATTTTATTTCCTAAAAGAATATATATAAAAAAAAAAAAAAAAAAAAAAAAAACGCCTCTGCTCTTCTTTATCTCTTTTCCCTTGTCTGATTTGTTCTTCTCTTCCATCAGTCGCATATCAACTCCAAATGTTTTTTCTTCTTAACAACATCCTTTCCTTGGCTATTTTTTCCTAAAACCACAGTATTTTTTTTCTCTGCAAACAAAATTAATCTGCTCCTCTGGGAAAGATTAGTAAAGATGCAGGTTAAATATCAAAAGTGCTGTTTCATTGGTATAGCTACTGCCGATTTCCCCACCAAACCGTACAGGCAGGATAAATTTTGTTGCTGTTGTGTAAGCCTACACTGAACTGTTTGCAAAGTAAGTATGTCAATTAATAGGTTATTTGAGTTTGCTTTAGTTTTACACCTTCAGCCATAGCCATGGAGGTACAATGCTTCTGGTGAAGCTGTATTTCATTTACAAATCCTGCCAAGCAATTGTTTCTATCAGCTTTTTACTCCTCATCTCCCGGTATTCCATCTTAAAGTTGGCAATTATGGAAAGAGAAACTTTTAGAAATATTGTGAATACAAAGCACTGGATTCACTACAGAAACCGGAGGGGAAGGTTAAAGAAGACCTAAGTTATAGTCCATAGCTTGCCAAGCTGCAGTGTACTCAGGTTTTAAAAACTCGGATGTGGGATATAGTTTAAAGGTTGACTTGTTTGGCCTAGGGCTTCCGTGAAACAATATCTATAGTTGAAGTTGGGCTGTATTTTTCATGAGAACTTCCGCACTTTCAGTTCTCTGAACCTAGAGAAACCCTCTCGTATGTCTGTGTTTGCTGGGGCTTTAGGCCTGGCACAATGGTTTAACTTTATTTGCTGGTGTGGGTTTTATCTTCTGTTTGTGCAACATTTTAATGGCTTTGACTTTGTGACTTTTGGGACCCTGCAGCAGATGGGCACAATAACGTTTTTATTAGAAAGCCTTGCCTTTTATTAGAAAGCTTGGCTTTTAATTCCAACCTTTCTAATGGCTGAACTCTGGTCCTAGCAACAGAAATGCTTGTCCAGTACATTTTCATTTTTATGGGTCAAAACAAGAGGACAAATCCCACACCTTCTCTTTGGGGTCAGACTGTGCCTTTGAGAGCAAAATCAGAGTCATATCCCTTTAGAAACACATAAGTCCTAAGTAAGGGTGTAGCATGGGTTCACCCATATGAGCACCCAGGGACTAGAAACTGCCTCTTTGCTTGCAGATCCCTATGCATGGGATCATGGGTCTTCATGGGTTATCTGCAACATCAGCATAGTCTTCTCCAGTTTAATCCCAAGGCCTGTGAAGGAAGTGCTAGACTAGGACTGCACAGGGATCTGCACTGTTCCCTTACTGGCCTGGTGTAAATGATCAACTTCAAGTTGGTTTTATGTACACTTTGTTTGTTGGAAATTCTCTTTTTAAGCGGGATCCCAGGCATGCCTGATACCACCATGCTGTGCTTTCCAGAGACTTTGGGCTGAAGGAGAGGGAAGGCAGCATTGGATGCCTCCAGCTACTTTGGGAGATCCACCCTGAATCCACCTGGTCCTCCTCCATAGACCAGCTCCAAGGGCCGCCAGTTTTATTCAGACCATACTTTGGCTTCCTCTATTTTTGAACAGTTTGCTGTGCTAGCACTGTTAGCTTTCCTAGGCTAGAAAGTCCCTTCTCATGTAAGGAATTATTGTAATGTAAGGCAAGAAATTATTGAAAGAGTTATCTTGTCAGCATAGCTGCTACTAATTTTCCAAACAAAAATGAGTTACACCATTTTTTTTTTCATCCAGAATAATCTCAACAATTGCAGAGTTTCCCAGCCTTACTACATTTATTGTATATATCATTTGTCTGCATCCCTACCAACAAACACAGTAGTGATAAGCAAGGCATGAAGTGGGGCAGGATTTTATGGTAGGAGACAACCCAAGTCTGCTCAGTGCATGGAAGGAGGACAGATGAAGCCGGAGGCTGGAGAAGGAGCGAGGGCCTTCCCCTTTCCTCCCTAAAACACGTTCAAGGATGCTCCCCTTTCACCTAAACGAGCTTTGAGGGGGCCGCGCAGCTGGCGGGGGGTCCCGTTGCCCACAAGGTCCTCAGCAGATGGCCTGTGCTGACCCTTCAGGTTGTTTCTGCGAGGGCCCCATTCCCATGGCACAAAAGCGATGTGCCAAGGGAGTCCTGGGCAGCAAGCCACATGCAGAGGGGTCTTTTTGGAGCTTTGCTGCCTGCTCTCCAGAGGTGTGGACAGAGTCCACTTCTTTGCCTTCATCTTTGGCCAAGGCATGAAGGAAGGCGGACATTTTTCCCTCTCCTCTCCCAGAGCAGGACTTCAGAGCTCCAGCCTGAATCTCCAAAGCATAACTCTCATTTGGGAAATACGAGCAGAATGAAAACGCCACGGAAAACGCCATGGAAAGAAACACTGGTCTGCTAGCACTATCCTTATCCCCTCTCCAAAAGCAGTCATATCTGATGACCCTTAAAACTTCAGAAGCATGGAAAGCACAAGCAGTGAATAATAAAATATTACCAGAATATTCTGACACACATTCATTAAATGTCAGCTCTACATGCTCTAAGATGGGCCAGGCTGGGAAATGCAGTAAAATCAATTCACTACTAGTTCAGAGAGGAGAATGAAGCTTACCTACTCCCATTGACTTACCACAAGATTGAAACATAGGAAAGATAATTTAGCGACCATCCAGGAATGCCTCCAGATATACTACAAGTGAAATATGTTGTCTGGACACAGCATTTAAGTGACATTCAAACTGTCCTTTTTTTTTTTTTTTTTTTTTTTTTTTCCGGAAACTACCAGCAACAAAACGTGCAACTGGGCCCTGTAAACCAAGATCAAGAAGAACCCTGGAACAGTAATGTGATGATAAGGAGGCTAGAAATGGTCAATAAATCACAATGAATTAACAAAAAGAATAATGTTTGGGACCTAGCAGTCATCAAATTATGTCATGTCATTTGCTGTGAAACAATTACCTTCCACGGTGCTTCTGACTATCGCAGTACGTTCCAGCTCTATTGATTCAAGATATGTTCATAATGTTGGGAACTAAAAAAGAAAATGTTTCCATGCGTTGGGAATGTGAGTTCTGTTAATGCATTACTAGCAAATATCACCCTGGACTATACGACAAAGCAGCAAGAACCCTGACAAATGCTAAGGTCAAGGTTACTATGACACAGTTGCACTGTACCGCACCACCATGGAATATGTTGACCCAGTGTTTAATTTATTTCCTGTTGTTCCTTAATCTTTGGTGTTAGGCTCACCATTGTCTTTAGTTGAATGATTTTTGCTTGTTCTCTTTCAGGTAGAAATTTTAGAAGGAATCTCTGTGCTACGGTATTTGTGAGATGTTAATGTGCAGGAAAAAAAAAAAAAAGTGCGCCGTCTTGTAAAAAGTTGCTATTAAGCAACTTGTTATGTGCCAAAAATTAAAAATAAAGTTTGGGAAAAATTCCATGTATGAGGTACTATCACTGTTTACCAAGTTACCTGATTGTGTGATTAGCAGTTTCCAGCAAAGTGAAGCATTAGCTTTGTTTTCTCACTGTGTCTTGTTCATTTTGGTGTTCTGTGTTCTACTTCATTCACATAATTTGCATACTTTCAGAAATATCATCTACATTTCAAGGATTTACAGTAACAGTATTTTAAGCAGATTTGTCTTCAGGAATACACATTATTAAGAGAACCCTAATAGCGAGATGCAGAACAAAAGTTGCTATATAGCAAGTCAGGCTTTCTATGCAACACACATTGCATAGAAACCTAAAATGCAGTTTTCATCAAAAAAGAAAAAAAAAAAAAGGAGGTCCAGAGTTGTTACTGATTGCACTCCTCCATTGCACTGACACCGGCCAAGGAAGAAGAACACAAAAGTTGAAAGCATCACGCAAAGGTTTGACCATAAAAGGGCTGAATTTGAGTCAGCTGAAGCACACCTGAGAGGAGCCTGGCCTTTGCTTTTAGGTCTGTAACTACATGGCTGGCGTTGACAGGAGATAAAAGTCTGGAAATAGCTGCCTTGGGACATCTCTGTGAAAATGAACATCTGGTCTTGAGAAGAAACTACCCTGACCTGGACCCAGGTAAAACTTCCTAAGTCAAAGCTGTTTTATCTCATTTCAAAGTATTATATCATGTGGCTGCAACTTCTAATTTTCTTTGGAACAGCTGGGATTTTCCCAAGATAACCTATTCATGGCCAAATCACAAGGGTTATATTTAGCATTATACTAAAAGTGAACAGGCAGCAATAGTCCTTTAGAGCATGTTGTGTTATGAATGATTTATGTCTGTAATGGCTTGCAGAATCACAGACTAAAATCTCCACATACTTGCCTGGGGTTTGTCAGGAGAGCTATGGCAAAGCATATGCTTTGTACCATGGCCTCTGAAATAACCTGAGCTAGATGACTATTTAACATGTATAGCTTTTGTCTCTAGCTTTAAACAAAGTTTTAACTTCTGCGTGTTTTCTGAATACCAAGACCTTGACAGATCTACAGAGCAAGATGCAAGCGCACCCAAGGAAACCCCTTGCTAATGAACAGTGTTGTGAAGAGTCGTGGCCGTGTCTGTGGTGCTGAGACACCTGCTTTGTGCTGTGTGAAGAAGCACTGAACTTATGCACCCACTGGAGACCCTGAGCACACCCCACAATCTTTTACACCTTAAAGGCGCAACATCTTTCCCGTAAGTCTTTTCAGGCTGCCCACCAAGGTCCTTCTAGCCCCATCCTTTCCGCCAGGCGTTTTCATACCATGAGCAGTAAGTGATGCCACTGTGCAAGGGTGGACAGCTGGCCTGTGCCAGTACCACAGTTCAGCAATACAGTCCCCTGTAGGGAGTCTGTGTGATGATGTTTGGATCTGCAGCTTTCCACAAAACCTGAATGTCCTGGCAGCTCCATACAGCAGCAAGTGAATATGCAGAAAGCTGGGCGGTGCCTGGCATGGGGATCAGGCAACTCCAGGTAGGTGATGTGGGACTAACCCAGGAGCTTTGGATCTGGTAGGGATTGAGGACTGAGCCAGGGGCTGGACATGTGGGCTAGGAAAGCAGGATCTACCTACCACAGCCAATGGTTAGTAGACAAGAGCCCTATTGCCAAGGTCTCCTTTGCCTGTGAACTGTATGTTTGGGAACACTGGTTCAGGGCTATGCTGGTGCCTGTACAAAAAAGAAGGGACAGGACGTGCTATATCCCTTCTTGGGCAGAAAACAGGAAGAAAAGCTGGAGGAAATGGCTGAGCAGGCACAGGCCTTCCTGTTAGAGATGCTGAAGGATGAAATGTAACGAAGCCCATGGAAGCACACGACGATAGTCATCTAGCTGTTTGGTGTCAACACCAAGCACTAACAGAGCACAGATCTGTCCGCCAGCCATCTACAGACAATCAACATTTTGGAGCTTAGTGGCTGGTGCTGGAGCAGGACCTTTAAGCAAGGAAAGGCACAAAGTGTTCAAAAGCCAAAGAGGAGACACAAGCTACAAATGCTGTGAGTGTGTTGCTCACTGGAGAGTCTTCTGCTCATCACTGCACAGGACTGAGTTACACCCTGCAGAAAGCACATCCTAGAGCTTTTCCATGATGTCAAAGCATGAGGTTCTCTGGCCCACAAGAGGCCTCCTGTCAGGCAGCCTATTATCAGCCTGCATTATACACTACTGTTAGTGAAGCAAGGAGGTGAGCTCTGTGGGCAGGAACCCAGCGTATCACCTGTGCCGTGAAGAGGGATATATTCCCCTGCAAGTGGTCTTATAGGTCATGCACGTGGTCTTAAAGAGCCTGTAGGCAGTCAGAGAACAGTAAAAGCCGCCCAAAGACACCGCAGGAGAAGGATCATGGGGATGCTATAAACAGCCTGAGTCCAGCCCTCTGCTATCATAGTAACCACATCATATAAGTCCTTATACAAATTTAGCAAGCTTACTCCTAAATTACCTAGATCTCAGTTCCCACCCTTCTGTAGTAAAGCACTGCTGTAAAATATGTTAAATGTCATGCACCTCCCCACCCCAAAAAAAGAAAGAAAAAGAAGAAGGAAAAAAAAAGTTATAAATCAACTTTCAACAGGAAATTCTGGGCATCTCCCACAGCCTGCTAAATGTTACATTCAGATGGGCTGTGCCTCCAGCATCCTGCTTGCCCAGAGCAATACGTCATCTTCAAGGAGGATCATGGTCATAGAAAGTTACTCCGTTGGCCTCACTCCAAGTCACTAAGGTCAATGACACACACCAGAAACACATACTTGACTTGCAAGGCAGCAGACCTCCTGAGACGTAGAGGGAAGAGCCTCCTGAGACGTAGAGGGAAGAGCAGCCAATAGTTGACTCTGGAAATGTAGTACTGATGTTTCAGGCTTCCTGCTTGGCTGTTTACTGCTCACCAAAGATGGACCTGGACCTGCACGTGCAACCAAAAGCTACCAGTTCCTGAGCTAATGCGCTCCTTAAAGATGGATTGGTCATTTCCTCAGCATAACTACTGATCAGGTGCTTGGGGCTCAAATATCACGTAAGGCTGAAACAGTAGGAAACAGTTTTCTAGCCTACTTCTGTTGTACAACAATTTTGTTTGCATCAGACAATATTCAGTGGTGCTGTGGATATAATTCTAGCAAGAGGAGGAATTATTACACGACTAGGGTGACTCTTGGTTTTTCGGTGCTGTTTCTTTGCTGAGAAGGGCCAGCACGCCTGTGTCCCCAAACAACCTGGAAACACACAGCACACAGCTGCACTGCTCACCCTTTCCAGGACTGCTTTTCCACTCAGCTCTTCTTGCCCAAAATTTCTGTCTCCAGGAGCTCTGCCTCAGTACAACTCTCTCCATTACTTTTTTTTTTTTTCTTCTATTTTTTCCTGGCTTCCAGCCTCTAATTTACTTCCAATAGCCAAACTCCTTTCTTCAGCATTTGCAACTCATTTTAGCAGCCCATGCTTTGGTTCCTATTACTCCTTCTATGCCTTGTATTATGTAAATTCTAGTTATCCTGGGCCTCAGAGACATATTTTTTTCTTTCCATTTAACTTGGAGAAGCCATACACAGCTTACACATCAGTTTTAATGTGATCTGTGCTTTTGGCGTGGTCTGTGCTTTCTATCTGTAGAGAGCTTATTGAAATGACCCCTATTAGAATAGTAAGAACTAGTTCTAGTGACCTCTGTAAATAGTAATTAAAGGTCAGAACTAACAGAAGAACTCAGAAGAAAGTTTAAAATGGAAAATTGGTGTGAAATAAGAGCTGTGTATTTGCTGCATATTAATTTTCCTGAAGTTTCCTTCTGTGTAGCTCTTCACATGCAGCAAGTTCAAAGAAGTTTATTCAATTTTGAAATTGCAGGTGCCTAAATTCATATTCAAGTGGAATTCAAGGCTGCAACCTGCCCTGCCTCCTCAGCTCCTCCTAAGTGAGGAGATTCCTAATTTCAGGAGTTGCCTCAATTTTTTTTTTCTGCCTGCTTTCTCTTGCAACAGGCACCTCAGGGCTGCCTCTGAGCATGCCCTGACACAGTTCAGCCTCGATAGGGTGAGAAGCTTTGCACCCACCTAAAAACTGAAGTGCCTGGGCTTGAGAAGCCGGGTTCCTCTCACCCATACCGTGCAAGGGACACCATCTGCTCGGAGGGTGCCTCACATGCCTGCAGGATCAGCTGCACAAAAGGCATTCCCACTCCTCCTTCAGAGCACATTTCTCTGCACATAGGAGAGTAACTGGGACAGAGAGAGAAGGAACGACTTGCCAAGCTAGACAAGATAAACACTTTGAGCTCAAAATTACATATGTTACTCTGACTCTTTGCATTAAGTGGAGACATTTGGTTATATAGTGTATTGATACTGCTAATCTTTTACAGGTATTCAAAAAAATGCCTGACCCTACTGGCACAAGGTAATTTGTATTTGCTGGAAACATGATGCTCTTCCAAGTATTCTTGTGTTATCAGCTTGCTGACAGAGTTTTAAGGGCTGGTGATTATGCAGCTAAGGGGAAGTGAAGCAGACATCAAACTTCTTAAGATGTTTTTCTTATCAATCAATAAAGAGCTAATCTCAAGTGCTTTTCCATAGCTAGGAGATCTATTATTCACCAACTGACATCTATCTGGTAATATTTCATTTCTAGTTTACAAAAATGGATTTAATCGTATGTGTACATGTGTGTACACAGTCATTTGATGATTTCTGCAGAGGCTGATGAAATTGAGAACTAGCAGCCTGCAACGACCTGAGAAAAGGGTGCTCTCTGCATCACTAGTAATGCAATATAGCGGGAGCAGTTTTGCAGGGTGAAACAGTTGGTGCTAAATATCCTGATGCTAAGTTACTGGCCTTTCAGGGAGTTACTTAAGATGAGGTTCAGTTTGGTCCCATGAACTGAACTCACTTATGGATGCTGAGCCTGCTCCAGCACATGAACCAAAGTGTGCTACATGGGGACAGCTGGGTGATTTGTTTCAAATGAACTAATCATGAACTAGAATGCTAACAGAGATATGGGCAAATCTACTTGAAATAACAGATTAAATTCAGACTAACTGAAGCAAAGTCTGCCCTGCATGAGGCGTGGGAAGACCAAAGCCACGGGTTCACAATAACTTGCCACTGACCTGAACAAGACTACATTTTTCTGTGAACCCTTTTCTGCTTGCCTCTCTTTTTTTCCTGACTCTCTGCGAAGGAAGCTTTGGTAGGCACTGTGGACCTCAGCAAAAAAGGCTGGCCATCTAGACATTAGACACTGCAATGCAATCTTAGAGTATCTAAAAACAAGCAATTTTGTTTTAAATTAATTATTACCCACCCCATACTCTAAAGAGGGGAGAGCCAGGTTATGCTTTCAGTTCCTCTGAATGCACACTGGAGCAGGATTTATCCCATAAATATTTAAATAAACCGCATTCATTAAATTAGCTTTCCTCCCACTCTTTATATTTACTCCTATTTGCTATCTGAAGTTTCATTACGGATTCAGCTCAGTTTTTCCCTGGAGGCTGCAGCCACAATAATACTGTTTGATGTAAATAGGTTGTGGTGACGGAATTTTTTACTCCAGTAAGCATATTGCTCGGAACGCGCTGCTCACTTCCCATGGTCCAAAAAACTGGGAAGGGGTGACTCATACCTGACAACTGCTACTGATCTCATTTTCCTTCCCCAAACCCCACAGTTTATGTGCAGCTCTTTTTTTGAATAGTGGGATGTGTGAATGCGTCTGCAGTCTTTCTTTATCCAATCTTGAGAGCAGAGAAGGGATTTTCTTTCCTTTCTGTGAGTGGACTGGTGCTCACCTCTCAAACAGTGAGTCAATTTGCAAGAACATAATGGAAGTCTTAACTTCAGTTTATTCCTGAGCAACTGCACGTGGTATTTTTAGAACCACTCTTGCAGCATTTTAAAGAGAGACAGCCAGGTGGAACTACACTAGCCTGGATTTCAAGGAGTTATTTAAAGGGATGCATTGCCCACTCCAGATTGGTGGCATCCTTGTCTAAAGCTCCACATGCAGTTCCTTCCTGGGACATAACTGGATTACTACTGCGGACTCCTCCTCTTACTGTAGCTTTTGCTCCAGACAAGTTATGGTGCAGTAATCTGCTCTGTCCACGTCTGCTGGAGCTGTCCCGCTCGCCTTCCCGCTTGGCCTCCGCGCCGTGTGTGAGCGGCCGCGCTGGCCTGTGCGCCTGCCCGCTCCCCGGTCACGGTGACTGAGGTCCCCGCGTGGCCGTGCACGCGCTGGCGCAAACGCAGGTGCCTCGTGGTCTCCTCCCTCGCCCGGGACCTCTGCCTTGTGCTGACACCCAGACCCGCCTGGACAGGAGGTGATCCCGGGAGCCGCACGATCCCAGCTGCGGGAACGGGCATTTGAGAGGAGCACTGAAGAGAACAAGACTGTAACTGGGCCCCTATGCAGTGCCGTGTTAAGCAAAGGGCATGAAGGTGACTTAGAAACCACGCAGAGAAAACTTACTTACGGCATAGCCCATATTATGGAGCAGATGGGATTTATTGGCATGAGTCGCACGCACTAATCCTCACCTCGAGCCTTCCACCCACACTGAGCCTTTGCAGTCTCCACTGTCCTCCTATACCTAAGCGGCTACTTTCTATTAAGATTTGAGTAAAATCCTTGGCAAGGGTTCCATCATCCAGGTTAGAAGATGGTAAGCAGGCTCTCCTAGGCAAGGTTTGCTGATGCTCCTTATTCACAGATTGCTGATCATGCCAGCTAGGTCAGCCCTTTTCCATGAAGGGGAGGAAATGAGAACTGATGCTTTTCTCAGGCAAGCAACATTAATATTGTTAAGACTACAACAGGACTGTGGTTCATAATAGGAAAATGCCCACTTCTACTGATGAACTCCGAGACATGGTACAGGGGAGAAATTGCTGAAATATGATTTCATCAGGTTACACACAAGCAAAGCCATCAATAACCTCATGAGGAGGTCAGCAGGCCTTAATCATGCAATGAAATTTGTCATGTATTAGTATAATTCTCCATTAACGTAGCTCCAACAGTTGATCTCCCTCCAGTGACTTATCAGTGGCAATTGGCAGCAATTAATGCAGCCTGCCTGAAAAATATATGAATTCTCATTTCTTTCCCCTAATGAAAAAAAGACTGACTTTTCACAGAGCAAAAGCCACACACTTCTGAGCACTGTGCACTTGCGCATTGTGTGGACCCTGTAGCGTTTGTGCAGGTTTCTAGAAAACTGGTGCTGTCATTGCCTGCCATGGCAGGTCTTCACCAGGACCATGTCTCACCCACGTTTGCCTTCTTCCACTTTGAGATCAACTTGGTAGTAAAACATGCAACAGGATCTCAGAAAGGGAACAAGATAAGCATGCAAGAGGACTGGTGAGCAGAATGGAAGGGATGATGATTTGAAACACTAGTTTCATCTCTTGTCCACACTGATTAGGGAGGGAGGGAGGGAAGAGAGGAAGGGAGGGAGGGAGGGAAGAGAGGAAGGGAGGGAAGAGAGGGAGGGAGGGAGGGAGGGAAGGAAGGAAGGAAGGAAGGAAGGAAGGAAGGAAGGAAGGAAGGAAGGAAGGAAGGAAGGAAGGAAGGAAGGAAGGAAGGAAGGAAGGAAGGAAGGAAGGAAGAAGGAAGGAAGGAAGAGGAAGGAAGGAAGGAAGGAAGGAAGGAAGGAAGGAAGGAAGGAAGGAAGGAAGGAAGGAAGGAAGGAAGGAAGGAAGGAAGGAAGGAAGGAAGGAAGGAAGGAAGGAAGGAAGGAAGGAAGGAAGGAAGGAAGAAGGAAGAGAAGGAAGGAAGGAAGGAAGGAAGGAAGGAAGGAAGGAAGGAAGGAAGGAAGGAAGGAAGGAAGGAAGGAAGGAAGGAAGGAAGGAAGGAAGGAAGGAAGGAAGGAAGGAAGGAAGGAAGGAAGGAAGGAAGGAAGGAAGGAAGGAAGGAAAAGGAAGGAAGGAAGGAAGGAAGGAAGGAAGGAAGGAAGGAAGGAAGGAAGGAAGGAAGGAAGGAAGGAAGGAAGGAAGGAAGGAAGGAAGGAAGGAAGGGAGGGAGGGAGGGAGGGAGGGAGGGAGGGAGGGAAGGGAGGGAGGGGAGGGGAGGGAGGGAGGGAGGGAGGAAGGGAGGGAGGGAGGGAGGGAGGGAGGGAGGGAGGAAGGAAGGAAGGAAGGAAGGAAGGAAGGAAGGAAGGAAGGAAGGAAGGAAGGAAGGAAGGGAGGGAGGGAGGGAGGGAGGGAGGGAGGGAGGGAGGGAGGGAAGGGAGGGAGGGAGGGAGGGAGGGAGGGAGGGAGGGAGGGAGGAAGGAAGGAAGGAAGGAAGGAAGGAAGGAAGGAAGGAAGGAAGGGAGGGAGGGAGGGAGGGAGGGAGGGAGGGAGGGAGGGAGGGAGGGAGGGAGGGAGGGAGGGAGGGAGGGAGGGAGGGAGGGAGGAAGGAAGGAAGGAAGGAAGGAAGGAAGGAAGGAAGGAAGGAAGGAAGGAAGGAAGGAAGGAAGGAAGGAAGGAAGGAAGGAAGGAAGGAGGAAGGAAGGAAGGAAGGAAGGAAGGAAGGAAGGAAGGAAGGAAGGAAGGAAGGAAGGAAGGAAGGAAGGAAGGAAGGAAGGAAGGAAGGAAGGAAGGAAGGAAGGAAGGAAGGAAGGAAGGAAGGAAGGAAGGAAGGAAGGAAGGAAGGAAGGAAGGAAGGAAGGAAGGAAGGAAGGAAGGAAGGAAGGAAGGAAGGAAGGAAGGAAGGAAGGAAGGAAGCTCACTTACTTCTGCAAATACTGTGTTGAAGTGTTACTGCCCAGATCAGACTGTCCAGAGCTAGAAATATTCTCCCACAAACCATGTGGATATGGGGAGCTCAAGGCAGGGAGAAAACTCTGCATCGACTTGCTCCTTGAGTGTCCTTGAGTGAGTTCCTAGAGTCCAGGAACTCCAGAAAAAGCTGACAGGCAAGACCAGGCTGCTCCTACAAGGAAAGGAAAGAAAGAATGGGAAAGAATGGATTTCACAAAAAAAAAAAAAAAAAAGATGACAAAGAGTGCCTAATGCGATGAAATCTGTGTTGCAAACAGTACGAAAAGGAGCCAAGAGAACTGGTATGAAGTTCAATCTTTTAAAAAATATCAGCAGAGGCCAAGGAGAGAGCTCACTGTGCAAAACAGAGTGGTGGAAGCCACACTTAAAAGATTCATGATGCTATTGGAAGAGATTTCCCTGTCTCATAGTGTTTATTAAGTATCCAATTTTAGAACAGTGATAAGGTCAGACATTAGTACACAGCTACTAGGTTAATATTTAATATTTATTGACCTCCTTTCTCATATATCAGTGGAATATGCTGGAAACTGCCATGAAAATTAGATGGGGGATTTGATGGATAAATATGGAAAAGACTCTTTGCAGTACTAATTTCTCTAGTGCGTGAAACTGAATTTATTTGCTTCTCATCTGCAGCTTAGTAGGACCTGTAGGATATGACAAACATTTATTTTCAGCATGTCACAGTGCTGCAAGTACAGAAAGGTTCTGCCTGTTTCGCGTGGGCACCGGCTGCCGTGATGGTGCTGGTGCCATTCAGTGCAGACAAAGAGAAGACAGATAAGCAGATGGAGCATTTCTTTGGGCTCATACTGCCAGATTACAGCATGGCTTTGTTTCTTTCTTTCTTTTCTTCTCTTTTTTTTCCTCAGTTAAAATATCCTCATCCCAAACACAGGTCTTGTGATCCGCTTTAAAACGTTTCCTAGCTAAAAAAAATAATTAATTAATAAAGATTTTTTTTAAAAGGATGATGTTACTTATCAGTGCAGCTTCAGTTACTAACAAGTTAAGAAATACAACACTATGGATAGCTAATTATTTATTAGCTAAATGTGGCAGTGACAAAGTGACATGCACATACACTGCCCCTAGCCCCACTAGGCTGCTGCTATTTGTGGAAGTTGTCACAACTGTGGCTGCTGGGTGAACAATCGCTTGGCTGTTTCTTATGATTAAAATCAGTTTTAAAATCATCAGAAATAGAGTTCAACTGCTATATTTAAAAGGGAGGAGTAAGACGTGGGCTGCATAGCTAAAGAGCATATGCATCAGCTGGTAATAAGTGGCCGGTTTCAGAGGGAAAGGCCATATGTGAAAAAGTCTATGAGCTTCAAGAAACGACGAAGATGAGATTAATGAATCATTACAGTATAAATGTGTTTTTTATATACACATGCAAAGTGTACACAGACAGACTGGAGTAGAAATAAATAGTGTGTTTCAGAGTGACAAAATGAACATGGAGGTGCTACGTATACATCAGTGATCTGCAAATAAGGTGATGCTGCAAGCTGGGCTGGTAACATTTGGCAGATGGCTATTTCTGTACATGGGTTGACCTTAGATAGGACTAATTTCTAAACGAGCTGAGAACCCCGTGTGAATCACAGCATGATGAGAGACTGGAAATTAAATTGAATTAAATCCAGAAGTGTAATAAAATAAAATGCAAGCATTTAGCTGAATGTGGTGCTTGAAATAAAGCCATACTGGGAGACTTTCAAAACAGTGTCCTATTTCCTCGGGACTGGCACCTTATACACAGGCTACAGGCACTTCAAGGCTGAGACTGCTTCCATACAGTTAGTAGGCAATTTAGTACCAGGCTTAAAGGAGGCTAAGCTCTTGCACTCTTATGATATACTGCACAACCAACAGCAAAAAGTTTTCCCTGGATAGCTTTCTCTTTATACTTGGATCAGAAGCAGCCATTCCCAGGTATTATTTCAGGCACATGAAACAGAGGGACCTTTGGTTTCTCAGCCCGGTGATGCTGATGACAACTTCGACAATGATAATAATAACAGTAGGGACAACCGAACAAGGACAGCTTTTGCCTCCTTTCTGCTGATTCTTCCCTTCTGTGTTGCACTGAACAAGACACAGGAACAGCCCTGTGTGAGCTACATATCCCTACCCTCTCCTCCGGCTGCAAAACCAGCACACAGGTTGAACCCCATTCCTGCAGAGAGATGCTCGTCTTCCAACTGCAGCTCTGCTACCAGTCCTCAAATGCAATGGGGCCATAACCAGTAGACTCAAACACTTGTTTGCCCTGATTTCTTGAGGGCTGCCTCTGCCATTTCAACGTCAGAGCAATCCTGGCCATCAGGTAGCGTCAGAGCAATCCTGGCCATCAGGTAGCGTCTCCAGCTTCTAGAGGAAACTTTGGTTGCTCCTTTGAGGCTGATTCAGGTGCAAATGACAGCTGTGTGGAGCCAGCGCCCCTGGCTGAGCAGAGCAGCCGCCCGGTCAGCAGAGCAGAGGCCGAGAGGCCCCAGGCTGCGCTGCGGCATCCTGGCACGGTGCTCCCAAAGCAGGAGTCGGAGCAGGGGGCTGCTCCGAAGTGAGACACAAGCCTGTGGAACTGCTCCTCCCTGGGAAATGCGGAATACACAACTCCTGTGCCTCCAGCCAGCAATTTTATAACATGATTTCGCTTTATTGTGTAATTATCTTAAGTCTCTCGTTCCTGGAAACAACCAATTAGATGGGAATCCCAACTTTCATTAAATCTTTTTTTTTTTTCATCTCCACTGAAAGAGTTTGCAATACGACAACAAAGGCTCAGAGGAGTGAGGACAAATAAGCCCCAAAGTTCTTTGCATGTTTAAGAGCCCAAATAACAATTTCGAGGTCTGATTCATTATTTGGGGGTGTTTGAGGTTAGAAATTATGAAACCAACAAAACTTCCAAGTCAAACAAGTCAAGCAGCTGTAATTATGGGGAAATTTGTACAAAGAGCACCTTCAGGTGAAGCACATCAGCCTCGAGGCTATGTACAGATATATGTGCTTACATATAATTGCACATACGCATGTATACAGAGGTTTTTTTTATTATTATTATTCCTGGAAGGTTACTTCTGATAAACTGTCCTTGAATGATCATTTAAGAACGGAACAGGCTTCATCTTAATCTTGCAGTTGGGTGCTATGGGCTCTGTGTGTGTGTGGCGGGCTGTAAACACAATTTGCACAGCAATGAGCCCCCGCCTGGCTTTAAACAATGGCCATTGTTGCCCTGCAAAGGGCTGCAAAGTGCTGCTTTTCTGGCCCATTCTGTAGGGCCTTCTCTCCAGGCCTGCCCCTTCCATGCACATTGGGAGCTCCCAATGCCTTTTATCCCGGGCGGGTGATGATAAAACCCTCTGAGGTTAAACACTTGCAACAGAAAAAAAAAAGGCAAGAGAAGCCTACGGCTGATAAAAGACAAAACTACCACGTACACTTAACTGGGCTAAGCTTATCTTGTTATCTCTTAAATTAGCAGAGTTCAATCTAATTAAGTGCTCACATGGAAGAAACCCAAGTTGTGGTCTGACTAATCAGATTGAAGACTCTTCTAACCACAGCCTTGATAGGGCTCTATTGTGCTAGGGCTGAAAGGAGACACAATTCAGGCCCCTAAGAGTAGCCAGTCTGAGACCTAGTCTGCTCTGAAGAGGGTTTGCAGGCAAAGAGTCCCTTTATAGATAGGGTTTGTGCCTATAGAAGGCAGTTCTGCTGGATTACCACAACCCTCAAAACAAAATCATCTTATACCTGTGCTGTTTTTTTTTTCTTTTGTTATCAGCTGCATTTACTGCGCCAGGACCTGTTGACTAATATACTTAAACTGATAAGTTATATTACATGCGTGGCAGAAGTTTCTAAAGCACATAAGAGCCGAGGAATTAAACTGCATCAGGGTTTATACATAGAGCAGCTGGTACTCTGCAGCCATGGATTTTTCCAAAAGAAGAACTGCCCAAATATGTAGGATAAAAAGCAGACTGGGGATCCCAAAGCAACAGGCCAGCAGATTCAAGAAGCAACAGCCAGCAGGAGACCAATGTGCCTCACATTCATATCTGATCATCATTACCTCCTGCTCCATATAACTGAGCCTCTGGTAGCTAGGTGGCTTTTATGCCTACACCAAAACCTTGAGTTCACACTTGGGATCACAGAATCACAGAATGGTTAAGGTTGGAAGGGACCTCTAGAGATCATCTAGTCCAACCACCCTGCACACACAGGGTCACCTAGAGCACGTGGCACAGGGTGGCATGCAGGCGGGTTTTGAAGATCTCCAGAGAAGGAGACTCCACAACCTCTCTGGGCAGCCTGTTCCAGGGCTCTGTCACCCTCACTGTTAAGAAATTTTCCCTCAAGTTCCTGTGGAACTTTTGGTGCTTCAGTTTGTGGCCAATACATCTAGTTCTGTCGGTAGCCACCACTGAAAAGAGGCCAGCACCATCCTCTTCACTGCCTCCCTTGAGGTACTTATAGACACTGATTAGATCTCAGCCTTCTCTTCTCCAGGCTGAGCAGGCCCAGCTCCCTCAGCCTCTCCTCGTAGGGCAGATGTTCCAGGCCCCTGATCATCCTTGTGGCCCTGCGCTGGACTCTCTCCAGCAGCTCCACATCCCTCTTGTACTGTGGAGCCCAGAACTGGACACAATACTCCAGATGCGGCCTCACCGGGGCTGAGTAGAGGGGCAGGATCACCTCCCTTAACCTGCTGGAGATGCTCTTCTTAATGCACCCCAGGATCCCATTGGCCTTCTTGGTCACAAGAGCACACTGCTGCCTCATGGTCAGCTTGTTGTCCACCATGACGCCCAGGTCTTTCTCTGCAGAGCTGCCCTCCAGAAGGTCAGTCCCCAGCCTGTACTGGTGTCTGGGGTTATTCCTCCCCAGGTGCAGGACCTTGCACTTGGCCTTGTTGAATTGCATGAGGTTTTTCACCGCCCAGTTGTCCAGTCTGTCCAGGTCCCTCTGGATGGCAGCGCAGCCCTCTGGGGTATCAGCTACTCCTCCCAGTTTGGTATCATCAGCAAACTTGCTGAGGGAGCACTGTGTGCCTTCATCACATGGACTGAGGTGAGGCTGACTGGCCTGTAGTCGGCTGGGTCCTCCTTGCCATTTTTAAAGACTGGCGTGGCATTGGCTTTCCTCCGGTCTTTTGGCACCTCCCCCATTCTCCAGGACCTTTCGAAGATGATGGAGAGTAGCCTAGCAATAACATCTGCCAGCTCCCGCAGTACTCTCGGGTGCATCCCATCAGGGCCCATGGATCTGTGGGTATCAAGTTTCCCTAAGTGTTCTCTGACCCAGTCTTCCTCTCCCCAGGACAAGCCTTTCTCTCTCCAGGTTTCTTCTCTTGTCCTTAGGGCCTGGGACTCTAAAAGGCTGCCCTTGGTGAACACTGAAGCAAAGGCTGCATTCAGTAGCTCTGCTTTTTCTGTGTAGTAACCAGGGCACCCACTCCGTTCACCAGCGGACCCACATTTTCCCTAGTCTTCCTTTTGTCATTGATATATTTGAAGAAGCTCTTCTTGTCTTTAACATCCCTTGCCAGATTTAATTCCAAATGTACCTTAGCCTTCCTTGTCACATCCCTGCATTCCCTGACAACATTCCTATATTCCTTGCAAGGGGCCTGTCCTTTTTTCCACATTCTGTATGCTCTCTTCTTCTGTTTGAGTTTTGCCAGGAGCTCCTTGTTCATCCACACAGGCTTTCTGCCCCCTTGTCTGACTGCTTACTCACAAGGATGCACCGATCTTGAGCTTGGAGGAAAGGCATCCAATAATAAGATGCGAGTGCTCTGTCACCATGCCCCAGGCGATGCATTTACACCCATATGGGTAGTTAGTCTGATACATCCAGTTATATTCTGTGCTATAGGTGAAGCTACCTGCCCACTCCTGGGTTCGATACTTTAATCTGGAAATTAGCTCAAGTGTCTCAAATGCAACACGGGCCTCAGTTATTGCTGTCCAGGCCTGAAGAGGGTGCAGGTGTTCATAAGTACGACCAACGCACAGCAGAAAGTGTGCAGCACTAACGGAGCTCATCGTGGCAGAGCACCAAGCCTCTCCTCCTGACAAGCTGCTGGAGTTTGTCATCTGGATGGTGCAGAAAGAGCCCCAAGTGCGGAGGGAACCAGCTCTCCTGGCTGGAGCGAGAGCCAAGCGGAGAGCAGGGCGAGCTGCTGTATTTCTGCCTGTCTGCCCGGAGCGGGGGAATCCTGCAAGCGGAAAGGCAACCAGCCCCTTCATTTGTAGAAACAATGAAGGAAAAAGAAAAAAAAAAAAAAAAAAGGATGAAAGTGAGAACAGCTACAACCTCCCACACTGGTTCACCTCTGCTAATAAGTGGGGAAGGAAATCGGGGGAAGAGAAGTAGGCATCTGGTCTTGCTCATTATTGTCTGCAAATGTGAAAACCCACAAAACTGGGGCTGTGGCTGTGGGGAAAGGCAGAGAATGGCAGGGAATGGCACAGCTTGGCACACTGGGCAGCTCTCACCTGCAGAAAAGCTACTTGCAGCCTTGGGTAGGCGAGAAGGTGGCAGCTCCTTTACACCCGCTGTCCCCCCTCCCTTGAGGGAAACTGTCATGCTGGAGGAGCAGCCCCACTTGCCCACTCGCTGCACAAGCCCTGAGCACCCGTGACGGCGCCAGCGCGGAGCCCACGGCTGAGAGCTTGGCAGCTGCAGCACTTGCCACAACATATATTATATATATATATACAAACACACATTGCTGCTTATGTGTTTTTTTTTTTCAGTCGTGTCTTTGAGATCACTTAAAAAAAGAATAGGAAAAAAAAAAGCCCAAAAGCAGAGCAGATATTAAGAAAGGGAGGCTGTGTTGTGCCAGCTGCAGCACACATACCCTGTGCCTTTCATGAGTGCACACGGGCGGGCAGCCTCTCCATCAGGAGCTCTGGTAGCTACAGAGCAAAATAGGTCAGAGGAATTTTCTCTTCACGCTAAGTGCCCTCAGGAGCTGCTGAGGAGCTGCTGAGGGTGCCACTACCCTCTGTTGGATACGAGCAGCACTGCTAGGCCGCGGGCTGGCAGCTCCGCTGCGGCACTCAGCATCGCGGCCCCGCACGCGGGGATAGCACAAACCAGTAGCTACTGCCGTCCCTCTAGCTGCAGAAAAGCGACCACGGACACAAGGTAAACCGTCAGCTTGCCTGGGTGCTTGAACCTCAGAAAGTCACCGGCAGCCTCTGATGAGCATTAAAGCAAACACTGTTGCGGTGCCCGCTGCTTGCCAGCGCATGCAGCACTGCTGCGGATAAAAAGCATGGTATGAAGGCAGCCTCAGCCCTTTAAAGTCTCTCCGAGTTTAAAATAACAGTGCAATTCTTGTCAGATTTAGCAAAGCATGGTTAGACAAAGAGCTGGTGCCAATAACATATTCATGTGTTTTACATTCCAGTTTTAACAGCATGAACCATACACTGCTGGCACAGGATAGGTCACGTTCTTGAGAGATTAAAATAAAGCTTCCCAGACACTGATGACCCAGCAGCAAGACAGTGTCACAACTGCCTCAAAAAACTGTTCATCATTGCCCAGACGCCCCAAGAAGCCACAGACCTGTAGCTGTTTGGGTAGGCAATTCCGCAGCAGTGCTTTCCGGCACTTGTGTATAATACCAAAGGGTGCCTTCATCCCCCCAAACTTCTCATATTTTCTCTTTTATCATGAATATATATGTGGCCAGCACCAAGAGCTCTGGCTGTCAGAGAAAGATGTTAGAGGGCAAGACATAACACTCTTGGGCTGCCGGAGAAAGGTCAGAAACTTCATGGTGCTGTAGAGCGGCTGCTCTGCTTGGTGCTAAAATAGCTCGGGATAAACTCTCAAAGACCCCAGCACCACAGGAGCAGTGAGAAGCTAGATGAATCAGGCTTGCATTAAGCAGTTTTAGCTCCAAACACAGGCGAAATCAGCATGTGCAGAGAGCTAGGGACTATGGCCTCCCTTTTGCCCATGCCAGTATTTCTGAAAGCCACATCTTTGGCAAACATAGCCCGACCCCTCATTCAGAAATAAGAACAGCAATACTCGGTTTTGTGTGTAATGCTGGGGAAAAAAAAAAAAAAATGAATTGACTCCTAGAATAAGTTATTTCCTCTCCCATCACTAAAAGGTTGGCTAAAATCATAGGCCTGGAACATGCGGGTAGGTAGCTTCTGGTGCAGTTTTTCCGAAAAGTAGTAAATGAAACCAAGCCCCAAATCATATTTTAGATTTGGGAAAAAATACAAGCTTAGGAAAACATCATGTGATATATGTGGATTCAACAGAAACTGGAGATTATTTGACTCCAGATATGGCTACCTACGTTATCTTCGAAAAGCCGGTTACAGTTGGATGTCAAAGCATGAGGGTTGCTCCTCTGCCCTCCCCAGTGCAGATAAGCGATCAAAACAAACGCATTTATCTGGGGGATCTGTTAATCCTCTGCATAAACAACATTTCCCCATGCAAGTTATAGTGAGCTTAGTGTTCCTTGAGCGCTGAGAAGCTTAGCGCTGCGATTCAGTCCTTATCCTGCGAGCACGACCGCCAAATCCAAGCCACGTTTGCATGTCCTGAGGTTACCCAGGGCACAGCGGTGGGATCACAGCGATATTTGGCCACTCTCCGCAGGAAAGGCAATGCTGTCTCCACTGAGATCCACAGGACCTGGGCTCCGTGCACCCAAGCCGCTGCTTCACAAGTGCAGTAACAGCCAGTAGGAGAGGAGAGGCTGACACAGGCCCCGAGGGAGATGAGGGAGACACATTCCCTCTTCCTTAGGTTAGTAGGAATATTCATGCGGATTCCTTTGCAAAGCCCAAGGCGCTCGCTCGCTCGCTCCTCCCCACAGCGCTCTAGCGGGAGCACCGGTCACTGTGGGGCAGAGGCGGCGCGGTGGCAGCACAGCCTGCGCCCTGGGGCGCTGCTGGGCAGCCTCGCTGCTGAGACCCAAGCCCAGCTCTGCCAGAAATGCGGCCTAACCTGAGTGCTCAGCAGCCTGCGCTGCCGCCGCCGGACACCCTGCGCATGCGGCCTGTGGGGCTTGCAAGGTGGGTGAAGAGCGTCACCCTCACTGGGGAAATGACCACCTCCCTTGGCTGCCTAGGCAAGGGACCCCCTGCCACCCTGCACAGCAACCCACGCGCCTTGCTCAAACCACAGGGAAAAAATAATCCAAGACAGGGTTTCCCTGTATGCAACATGGGAAGACAGTAATTGTTCTGGGCTCCCCAGCACAGGAAGGACATTGAACTTCTAGAGAGGGTCCAGCAGAGAGCCACGAAGATGATTTAAGGAACTGGAATATTTGTTGTATGAAGAAAGACTAAGCAAGATGGGCCTGTTTAGTCTGGAGAAAAGAAGCCTGAGAGGAGATTTGATCAACATGTTCAAGTACCTGAGGGGTGATTGTGGGGAGGATGGAGCCAGGCTCTTCTCCGTGGTGGCCGGTGACAGCACAAGGGGTAATGGGTTTAAGCTGAAACACAGGAAGTTCCACCTCCATGTGAGGAAGAACTTTTTTCCTGTGAGGGTGACAGAGCCCTGGAACCGGCTGCCCCGAGAGGTTGTGGAGCCTCCTTCTCTGGATCTTCCAAACCCGCCTGGCTGCCACCCTGTGCCACAATCTCTAGGTGTCCCAACTGGAGCAGGGGAGTTGGACTAGATGATCTCTAGAGGTTCCTTCCCACCTCAGCCTTTCTGTGATTCTGTGATTCTGTAATGATGTTGCCTTAGGTGTCACCCAGAAAAAAGGAGCGGAGAGCTGGTTGCCACCTGGGGTATAGTGAACATGAAGTCAAAGAGGTCCTGAAGCCACCAGCTTAAGGCCATATCTCTGTCCACAGGCACTGCGGCAAACGGGCTGCAGGGCCAGGCGCTCTCCAGACACCAGTAGGTACCTTATTCTCCACGTTTCCTTTTCCAAAGAACAGTAACGGCAGTGAAGAAAAGTCCTGCAGAGAGAGCACTGGCCCGGGAAGAGAGAAAAGGAGAGTCCAGGGCGGTGGGAGCTGCCTCCCGTGCTCAGCTGGA
Organism: Tinamus guttatus; assembly: GCF_059628265.1. Lineage (NCBI taxonomy): Eukaryota > Metazoa > Chordata > Aves > Tinamiformes > Tinamidae > Tinamus > Tinamus guttatus. Next base: position 847,185 of record NW_028288690.1, on the reverse strand, counting down.
GACACTCAGGGTGCATGGGCTGCCCAGAAGAGGCTGGGTCAGCCCTGAGGAGCCCTTAGGTAAATCCCTTCTCCCCACAGGCGAAGTTCAGCCAGGGAACTGGGCTGGCAATCAAAGGCTGCTCTCTCATGTTCCCCTGGATGAGGGCATTATCAAGGTCTCAGCAGGGAGTGGATTGTCTACTGAATGAAAAAGAGGACTTCGCTTTGATCATGTGGTCTGAACTAATCTTTCTCTACTTGGTGACTGTTTGTTTCTTTATTTTTCCCTGCCTTCTCCAGTGCCATTATCCCAATCATAGCAATGTTACCTGTCCTTCTCTTAAATGCTTCTGCATAAAGGCAGGTTATTTTCGAAAAGTACCAATCTGACTGCAAGTCTGGGAAAAAGGTGCAATCAAAAGCTTTTTGGATACCATATACTTAGCACTCATTAAGCAAATTTTATTTGTGGCTACCAAAGGGAGTTAATGATAGTAGGTATCTTTATCCCCATTTTAAAATGAGGAAACTGAGACAGTGAAAAATTAAGTGCTAAGGGCTATGTAGAAAGTCTTGGTTATGGCTAGGAACAGATACATTTTTGATTCTCAGGTCTCTTTAATGTGTTAACTATTTTTTTTCCTAACAAAGTTTAGTCTCCATTGGAGATTATAAAATCCTGTGAGAACAGATGTCAGAAAGTTTTCTGTAAGCAGTAAGCTAACGAATCCTGCTTTTCCTGTGGATTTGCATCCGGAATGCCAGACTTCTCATCCCAGGCAGGCTCCCATGATGCCCCCACCCTTGCTCCCAGCTCCCTGCACGTCTCCCACCCGGCTCCCTGGACTCCTGCTCAGGTGGCCCAGGCCGGGACCACAGGCTGAGCTGGCAGCATCTTCCTCCTGGGGAGGGAGGTGACTTTGGGTCTCTCCCTCTCCCATGGAGTAACTGTCTCATGGAAAACTCCTAGGGAGCTTCATCTTTTTGCATATCTTGCTTGGCGATGGGGTTGAATGTGATTCGAAATGCCTGGGAAGAAAAGGGGAGAAGTGGCAGGTAGAGGGGGAACAAAATCACAGGATCCATCTTCTTCTGGAAGGCAGGAAAAGCAACCAGGCTTTGCCTAGAGCACCGTCCGCTACCTGGAGCTGTGGAATTAGACATAGTGCAAATTTTCCTGCTCAACAACCTGCCAAGTGCAGCATTTCAGAAACAGTGGAAACCGTTAACACCATTCCTCCTTGTTTTCCAGGCAATCCCAGCAGGGCTGGCCCCACACTGGAATGCTCCATCACGGGCATTCAGAAGGGCTCCATGTCCCTGTGCTGTGGGAGGGCAGGAGCCCCTTGAAGCCGTGACAACCCTCAGCCTCCGCTGGGGGCTTGACGCTAACCGTGTTTCAGCTCATACCTCGGGGCAGGCGCTGAGGTTTACGTGCCAAACCCACAGGAGCTACAGCAAAGTGCACCCAAGACCAGCGTTCAACAGAAGACATTAAAAGACTGTAACCGTGTGGTGGTTTCACCATACGGTGTCTTGTTTATTGGCTCAGGCAGGGTCACTAATAGGATAGATATAAAAGGGGGAAAGTGGCCTGGATTTGTCAGGCTGCTATATTGCATTTACCCTACTGCAGAGGATTTTGCCTGGCTCCAGATTCGATCACAGTTCCAAAAGGACATAAACCTTCTTTAGATTTAATGAATTATTTTTATCTATACCTGAGAAAGGGTTGCTGGTACTCTGATTTCTGTGTACTTTATGCATCCTATTTCACGTGGTTAAATGTCTGTCTGAAGTTGCCTGCTGGAAGAATCACAGCTTTGTATGCCCTGGCTATCATGGAAGAACCAGGACATTTAAATCAAGTAGCATGGCCCGAGCAAGAAGCCTCAGAGCCTGTCCCATGGCATCAGCAAAATCTAAAGGCTTTCCTGACCACATCGAATGGAGAAGAGCGCTCTGGCCACAATCCAGTCCCATGGTAGAGGCTACTACATTTCAGTCATCCCTGTTTTACAGCCGTGAAAAAAAAAAAAAAGGCAAAACAATGATCAGGAGGAAAGGGGAATACAAATCTAATTCCACAAGACCTTGTTTAGATCCTCTGAAATCTTGCGTATGACTCATTTCACCAGTACCTAACACAATTTACCATTTCAAACTAGACCACAGAAAGAAAGGAACTACCATAACTCCTCAGGCACGGCAGTGGGAACCCCAGCTTGCAGGCAGAATAAGTCCTTAAACTGCAATTTGTGCAGCCTGGCTAGGGGAGGTCCCCCCAGCCTTTTCTCTCTCTCTTTTTTTTTTTTCCCCTACTCTTTTTGCTCGTGTTCTTGTTCATTCCCGCCCTGCCCTCTCCTGTCTCTTCTCTTCCCACCCCCCACCAGGGCCATCTCCCGCAGAAGGGGGCTGATCTTCACCTCCCACCCCATCTAGGGCTCTTCCCCCCCCAGGAAAGGAAGCGCTCACACTACAAACTGAGCTGCAGCCACAAAGAGACTGGTTGGGAAATGAGCTTCAGGGAGCAGGGGAGTTAGCAGACCTGCTCTGGGGCCAAGGGGGGCGCTTGGCAGTGCTACAAACCCGGGTGATGCTGCGTGTGCCATTGCACGGGCATAAGAAAGAGATTCAAGTAAAGGATGTCCACTCCTAATCTGGGGGGAGAATTCCAGTGCAAATATCAAAGCAAATATCAGATTTAATCTCAAGATTATCATAACTTTGTGAAAGAGTATGTGATGCCCATGATAAAGGGGGATTAGACCTGGTGATGTAAGCAGTCCCTTCCATTTGCATGTTTCTTTTTTGCTTCTTGCTTGCTCTTAATGGCCTCAGATTTGTGATCTGGGATTTTACCACGGGAAAAACGAAGCCTTCCGTTTAGGAGGCGCTGCCTCCAGTTATCCAATTGTTATGAATAAAACAAAACACCAACAAAACCTCAGCCTTGCCTTTGGGCATAGGTTTCTTTTTATTTTATTTTATTTTGATGTCTAGATACTTCTCTGAACCTTTTAACAATCTCGATAACAATCAGCTCATTATTCACCTAGTGCTTTAAAGATCATTACCAACCTCCTGAATTGCTCCACCAGAGGAGAGATCCAAGCCCCCACATTATGCAGTCATCTTGGGATGTCTTATCATAGGTGGGAAGGGAAACTTCGGCAACAGCTCAGAGCTGGAGACACCCTGTAGAGAAGTAAATCAGGGCTGAGCACAGCGAAGTTCACCTTGCAGGAGACAGCTGCAGTCCCTTGACCCACTGGGCTGCTACACAGAGTCATGAGGGACTCAGCAGAACCATGAGCTGGGATCTGTTTCGAGGGTGGTCTCCAGCCTGAGAATGGCTTAGTAATGCCTTAGGTAGCCTGCCGCTTTTGAGGTTCTCCATACCAGAGGCAGAATGGATTTGGCAGATTTTCACTCTGAAAAATAGTCTGCATTAGAAGTAGAAGAAAAAAACTTGTTTGTTCCAATTGTTCCAATTACTTTATTAACATACTATTTTTTTCTTCATTTTTTTTTTCTCTCATAAAACATTCATAGAAATGGTTTCCTACATATCCCTTTCTCACTTTTCTTTTTTGGAAATGTAACTACCATTGCAGCAACAGTTCGCGGCCAAATACTTGTTTTCATTTCCTTTTATTTTATAAATCCTAACGTTGGTTTGTAATCCAGCTTACTTTTTACAAAAGAAAGGGAATTAAGGCCCCTGGTGACCTTGAAGTGCATTTCTTTATGACTGTTTTTTTTTCCTTAATACCGCATTCCTCCCATTTACATACCTTCCTAAGTATTTAACAAAACAGAGGTAAGGCAGTTGTTTGCATAGGATTTGCTTATTTTTCAGTTTTATGCTACCTCACCATCCATACAAGATGTGGATGAGGCATCAGCAAAAAGCCCAACAGAGCAGCTTTTGGCTTAGACTCCCAGAGATTTCTGCAAAATGAACACAGATACAATTTTTGCTAGAACTCTACTTAGGTAAATTCTTTATCAATACCAGTAAGTGTACGTACCTCTTCTGTTCACTCTTGCCCACAGTCATATAAAGAAATTAGTTACTTTCATTCATTCACTGGATAATAATTTACTGGTGATGAATCTTTAAGCCATTTGCTGCCACTTACTGGATTACTAGACACCTTGCTTCACAACAGGAAAAAAAAATAAAAAAGATCAGAACTGGGTTTATGGAGAAATTCACAGTATGCATTACCTTAAGCCTGTACTGAAGTAAGGAAAATGTCAAGGGCAAAATGAACATTAATGTTGTCCTGCTCACTGGAGGCCAAGTCTTTTGTTAATAAGTTACAACTATAAAATGCTGTTAGCTATACCACCCTCTCTCACTTCTTCCTTGTCTGGGCCGCTCTATACTGGCTGAGGATTGCCCATGGAGTCAGGAGCCCGCAGTCCAAATACCTAAGTGAAAAGGAAATTGAATTCATTTGTAGGAGACTTAGAGGTAAAAGTAATAGCAACTGGGAGGAGAAAATAAATTTTCATACCTCTTTCATCTCATTTCCTCGTGTTTTCATTTCCTGATGATACTCATACTGATAGTATTGCCATTTCCTTAATGAAATGGGAGGCTCATTCTGTTTTGGTGCATTGGAAGTGGTTTAATGTAGCTGAAAAGAACAGTAAAAGCTACAAAGCCAAATAGCCACAAGTAGCAGAAGCCAGGATTAAGATGATGGAAATAAGAGTGTGCATTTCCCTCACAGTGTGGTTTTTAGTCACACGAGAATATTTTGGTGGAATCCCTGTCTAATGCAGAACTGGATGGCAAGACACAGCCCATGAGCGTTTGGTTTCTTCACTTTCCAAAGCCCTTCCTTCATCTCCTACACACTACTGAAACCCTGATCCAGAGGCAGAATTACTAATTTCACCTCAGGCTGCTCTGTAGAAGTGCTATCGCATTATCTAATCACACCACAAACACAAATTAATTTATTTCTCTCAGTGGCTCTCTGGGAAGAAGAGAATTGCTGTGAATATCTCATTTCACAGCTGAGACACGGCCAGCAATGTCCACAGCGTTTCCATAAATCAAGCAACCGGCTCTGAAGCAGATAGTGTGAAAGCGAGAAATACTGTCTAGCAGTAGCAGCTTTTGGAAAGTCTGACTTTATGCCTTGAACAAGATTCGTGCAATGGAGCCAAGGACAGAGCGCGGCTCTGCACTGCAGGGCCCAGGGTTTCCTGCCTCAGCCATGCCCCTTCGCACCGCTTCAGCAAACTAGGCCGGGCTCCAACTGTTTCCTTCACTGAATGAACCTGATTCACTCCAAAATAGGCCCATGATGGCCATCAGATGAGCTGGTGTCTCAGGAAAATACCAAGCAATCTCTTGAAGTCTGTATATCCTTCTGTCTGGAAGACTGTCAGGAGTCGATAGGAGCCCCTGGGCCTCTCCCTACATCTCGCTGAATTTCTAGGTTGCCTTTTCCCATTTCAACTGCTCAGAAACCATCCTGACAGCCAGGAGACGCCAGGTCTTGCTCTCCAGTGACATGACCCAGTTGAAGCGGGCATGTAGGTTGGTTCGGAGTGTCCTCCAAGCTATGCCCATGTACAACGGCCTTAAAATAAGCAACAAAGTGTAAAAGCAGGATACAAATATGACAACTTTGTGATTCGGAGCTTGCCATTAAACTGAGGGAATTAAGGTAGAGATGAAGTTACTTTGCCTTTGTGACATGACCAGTAATCCTCTGTATTGCTTTCTCACATTCGTATTTTAATTCTCTTAGTGTTTTTCAAAACTATTCTTTTTGTTTTTAACAACAGAAAACGCTGGGGAACAAGAGAAATCTTGTTTTTCTCAGGGGTCATCCCTTAACAACACAGATCTCTAGTCCAACTAACATACAACTTACCTAAGCAAAACGCCAAGAAACTGCAAAAAGCGAAACCTTCTGATGCAGAAGGGAGTGAAGCCTCTCTTAGCTAGACTGTCCTCAGAAATGTTCGCATCCCGCATGCTCCTCAAGCAGGAGAGCACTCTCAGGGTGGAAGCTGGGTGGGTAAATCGCACTGGGTTTACTCTGTTTCGCTTCTTCGCTGCGTGGCCTTTTTTCCTTTTCTTTTTTCTTTTAAAGAAGCCGTCCAGCTTGCTCGCTGCGGCAGCGCGTGGGCAGGAGCCCTGGAATGCAGCTTGGGGCAGGGAAGGAGCGGAGATAGCCACTGCTGCGTGGGAGGAGGGAGGGAGGCTCCTTCTCCTCCTTGCCGAGCCCAGCAGGAGGGAAGCCCGGACCATGAACAGCCTTGTCTGGAGAGGAAGCACTCCCTGTCCCTCCAGGAGAAAAGGCACTTTGCTTGTTTTGTTTTTAAGTAAATCTTGACAGAAAAACGAATTGTTGCATCTCCTCTGAGCTTTAATTTTCCCTCTTTCCTGCGCTCGGAGCTCCACGTGCAGTTTGCCGCCAGCCAGGAGCAGGGCCTTCCCCGCGGCCAGGCTCGGAGCCAGGCGCGAGGGCAGCTCAGTCCTCGGGCCGCGCTGTCACGGCAAACCCTCAGCACCGGGACAGCCTCTCCCTTTTAAACGGCTTCCATCACACCTACTCTCTCCTTCTTGCAAACACGTGTGTTCAGGTATTTATTCACATGCTAACATACACATGCAAATACACACACGTAAGTAAATATATATATATATATAAAATATGTATATGCACAAAAAAAATCCCCATAGTATTCACTAAACTGCAAATGATAGATTTTTTAATATTTGCATACATATTGTCCATCTTACTGTAATGCTGGGGGGGGGGGTTACTTAATTACTGTTGGCATGGCAGCTTTTATTTTCTTACATTAGATTTTCAAGCTCCTTCTCTTTGCAGTTTCTGATTCAATATCAATAAACTCTGAATGTACAATAAGAGATCTGCATAGGTCCACCTCTATTCCTTTAAGCTTTTCAAGAAATAAAATCACTCTGAATATTTGAACTGTTTCACATCTTGAATTTGTTGTTTTCCTTTTATTTGCCTGTTCAAAACTAGTTGCACGCCGTTTATCTTCTATAAAAAATAAAGCTGTTTGTTAGAATCAACCTTTTAGAGCAAAAATTAACATAATAAGGTTTTGCGTATTTATTATGCTCTGAATTCTCCTGAATTCATTCATTAGCTACTTCTTCAAGTCATCGATTGATGAGAAATGTTCTGTTGTTACAAATTTGTGACGAAATGCTTGAATTCAGGTCACATGCCATCCAGTGATCTTCAGCTTCTTCTCAGAATCGGGTTTCTACTGCAGATTTGTGCAGTTACACTTTCTGGTAATACTCTTTTAAGGATGGAGCTACTTCTTCGCTGTTTTCAGGCCTCTTTGCAAATATTGGCCATTTTTATGTAATAATAATTTTTATCAAAAATAAAAGAGGATCAATCTCTAAGTAAATTTATATCACAGCTTAAATGCATGTATGCAGAATATTTTTGTAAATTCTTCTAATTCTGGGGGGTAAGTTCCAACCATGATCATGGCAATCTTTTTTATGTTCGTTTCTCTAAACCTCCTTACAAATAGTTCTTAGCATCACCCACGCAGCCGATCACCACTGACTTGCTCTCCCTTGTGCCCTTGATCTTGATGTTTCTTTTGATAAGACTTCTCTGGAATCCTAGGGACTCAGGTGGCTTTTAAAACATCTGCATGTGACTGCTTTAACCAGATCCTTTTCTTCTCTAGAGGTCATTTCTGCTACCTGAGGATTTACGAGCACAATAAGTGAACCTGTAAGGAACGCAGATGTTCAGAAGAAACGCCAGCTAGCAGAGGACACGGGTGGTTTCTGGAGGCTGCAGGCTGTGCCTAATCTGGTGGTGGTTCGGCTGAACTGTGGCCATGTTACAGCACATCCACGGGTCGTGGTTCCTCAGGGACACAGCCGTAGCAGCCACGGAAACACACACTGCAACTCACACGTAGCCTGTGCGTCTCTGTCCTGCCCAAGGGACGTGGCCAGGGCGTGTATATGTTGTGGGAGAGGGCAAGCACACCTGCATCCTGCAGCTTAAGTGCAGCCTCTGCATCCACATCAGCATGCAGAGACACAACTGGGGTGTCCTCATGCCTTGGCCAGCGCCAGCTGCCCTATCTCCTGTCAGACGGTGCTCCAGTCCTTGTCTCACTGTGGGTTCTGCAATGCACAAGGGCTTTTTTCATTCCTGCTTGTAAGGGTGATTCAGGCTGCAGGAACTTTGGCTTAAAATAATTCATGCTCAGTTACCTTTATGACTTATCCTTTATTAACCGATGCGTGCAAAAAACCTGTTCTCCTAGCTAGTCAAAATGTGGCTGCTCAACATTAATCCACAGTTGTCTACTATATCGACAGTCACCAGAACAAATCATTGCAGCCACTTGACTTGACGCATTTGGATAGAAGCTACTGCAAATAGAGGAACATTGTTTCTGATCAACATCTCTCATATGAGTGTGATTACAGATTTAAGGCAGTTCAAAAGTGAGCGCCCATAATGTCATGGAATACTGAGGTCTGTTAGTCACTGCTATCCTGAGCTGAGGGTGCTGGTTACCCTGGAGAGCAAACTGTGGTCTGGTGGGAGTATTTGCACGTGCAGACCCAGCACCAACAACTGAACCGTAACGTACTTAGATAACGGACTTGAGACTCTTCCTTCAGGATTAGTGTGATTCATCCTCTCCTCCTTTGCTTTTGCTCTTTGCTACTGAATGTTGTCAGCTGGCTTTTGGACAACGTTATTGATTGCTGTCAATTAGACATTATATTTAATTCTACATTATAAGACTTACATATAAAAAACCCAGGGCACGCGGGCCTGTGCAGAAGCGTCTATTCCCACCTCCACACTGTATCATGCTGCTCTCAGTTGTGTGAGTTTGACCATTTGCAAGGCTGCCGTGTTACAGCAGTGAACTGACCTTGGCTAAAAAACCTCCTGCAGAAACCAATCCAAAACATGTGCAGGGCTGCACTGCTGACCAAAAAATGTAGTGTGAAACTACAACCTGCTTCTTTCAGTTCTTCAAACGTTGAGCTGCTCAGAAATATTTGGTCAGAACTTTTTCCTTTGAAAAGAAATGTGATCCACCACATGGATGAATGGTGCAGAACACAGCTATTTCTGTGACTTTTTTTTTCAGTGGAAAAATCTGAAACATCATTGGTATCATTTTGATTAACTTCACTGAACCCTTACATTATATTTTAATTAACTTTTCTGCTGTGATAGAAAATTTGAAACAAATTGTTTTGTTGCTTTGCAAATAAAGGTTTCAATACTGTTGAAAAGAACCAGCAATCCTCCCTTCAAAAAAAGAAGTCCTTGAGGAATAAAATACTGTCACTTGCACTACTGTCTCTGTTGCAAGCCTAGTTCAGTCTGGAAAAAATGAGCATGTCAAGTTTTCACATGGAACAGAAATTCCGTTTCTTGTATGAGGTTAATTAAGCACTTTGGGGTCTTTCAAGGCTGAAATGATTCTTATTGGTATTGTTGTGATCCTCCCCCTTTCTTTCTTTATAATTGTTTTCCTCAACAGTTTCCTTGTTCCTCTTTCACTTGTCTTGTGGACAGAAGCATGAAAACATGACCCGTGTAAGTTGGAACGGGCTTCTCCCCTACTATACCAGCCTTATCTTGAGGAAATCTTGAAGGCTGCACAACACTGAGCACGCAAGGAAGCAGGATCCTCCAGCCTCCTCCCTACCACATCTTGAGGAGTCAACTTGAGGGAAAGGTGGTGTTCCCAAAGAAAGGAGCCTAGCCTGAACTGGAGATCTTCTCCCCCTCTCGTCAGTGTGACTCCTTCAGAATCTTGCTACTTCAGACCTCATGTTCTCCTAAAATAATTCCACATTGACTCTGTATCTTTGTGCCAGAGCAATCTGGCTATAGTCCTTCCCTCCCACCCAACTCATCAGTAGGATGAGCTTTCTTGCAGTAAGGATTCTGCCCTCCACCTGTCCAATCATCCAGGCACTAGCAGCACCAGGGCTTTCATCCACCCACTTCTCCTGCCAGCACCTACAAATCCTCACCCAGGCCTCAGACAGCAAGCACTGAAAATCCAGATTTGCACCAGCTCACACACCCCCATGAACCATGAACCCATCCTTCAATGAGAACTCCCAGCAGAAATCCTTTCACCTTCTGCTGGCCCAAATGCTGCAGCTTTGGGCATCCAGTTGTCTACCATGGCTCTGACAAGATGTACAAGCTGAAGCATATGTTCATAAAAATTATTTGCAAATAGGCCTGCTGGTTCATTTGCAAATGAACATGAATTGCCACATGGGGAACTTGGCAGCCAGATACCTGATGCCAAGCTGCCTCGGCAGATAGCTGAAACAGTGTGTCAAACTGAGCTGCTCTGGTCACCTTAACTCTAAAAACTGACACTTCCTTAGGGAAGATGAAGCCATAAGGTGAGAGTAAAGGCCGAAGATGGTAGGGGCAGGTATGGGACACCAAAGGCCAAGCAGGGAGTGCCTTGGGCTTTGTTTTGTCTCAATTTAGACTTGCTGAACTTAGTTTTCCACAAGTCGTGTCCTTTCTAAGAGGCCTTCACTCCACCTAGTTCTGAATAAGGAAAGAAAAAGAAAGAAAACCGATCCAAAGGCCAGGCTTTTCAATGTGTATTGCAGAGCAAGAATTTCTCCATAAAGGAGACTGACTGAGTTTGGAAGTACATCAACAGGGAAACAAGGAACTTTTACTTTCCAGCAACAAAAACCATCTTGCAGAGAAATATTTAACTGCCTCAGCCTCTTTCAGGCAGACAGTCCAATGTGGGTGAGGACGTGCTTATTTTGGCAAGACTCTCCTGAGCTGCGCTGTTCCGTGTGTGGTTAGGAGTGCTGGATGCTCGCTCAGGACTTTGCTAGTGGCATCTTGTGGTGAGTAGTTCTTGCGAGGAGGAGGTTGACTGAAGAGCCAGAATGTAGGTCACCAGTGGGTGGAGTTCACAACCTCCCGGCTCTGCTGAGCTTGGGATGCAGGAGTAACTTCTCCTGCAAAGGCTGAAAATCTGTCACTGAGGAAGGCTGTAAGATTGGTCATGAAATATAGGCTTTTTAGGGTGGGAATTTAACTGGTTATTATAGAGTATCTCTATAATACGTTCCACAATCCCCAGTCTGCTCTTGGCTTACCTGATCTTCAGGAAAACTTCAGGAAATGTCCAAAAAACTACTTCAAATGTTTAAACGTTCATGAGCATTTGCAGTTAATAAATAATTTTTGTGTTGTTGTTGTTGAAAGAAGTTGAAGTTTATTAGTCCTATTTCCAAAGTGTGTCCTTCCTGATGTGTTTGTGGCAGGGCTCGGAAGCTGTGGTAGCGCCCGTCCTTCCTGCCGCTCGTCTTTCAGCATTATAAAAACCTAAACAAAGAAGCCAAAACAACACACCCTTTTATGGATACACACCCTCCATAGCCTTCTTAACTCCAGGCTAAACTGCTCCACTATCTGCATAATCTGAAACCTTAGCAAATTAGAAAACAAATGTAAGTGTATGCACTTGAAGTGGCACATCCTCCTCCAGGCTTTCTCTTTCTGCAAGCGCTGAAGCCGCCTGACAGCGATGTTCCTCAGAGCCCCAGCACAGGCGTCCGCAGCCAAGCGCTTTCAGCAGCCATCAGGGCTGTCACTGGGGCGCCTTGAGGGGGTTATTTTTCTTCTTTCTTATTGGCAAGGGGCAGCTGCCCCCACAGGGAACTGCCGTGCGCAGGCAGGTCTCCCCGGTGCACGGTGCCCCCACGGCCCTGCAGAGCTGCGTCCAGACAAGCAGTGTCTCCGTCGCCTGTCTGCCCAGCGCAGGCCCTGGTAGCCTGAGCGACGCGCAGGAGCCGTGAGGCGAAGCCGGCCAGGCCTCCCGGGGCTCGAGGCTTTGCGCAAGTGGGACGCTTGTTTCCACCACATCGCATCAGGAGGAGCCACGGCCACAGCTCCCTGCTTGGGAGGTGATCCTGCCCCTCTACTCAGCCCTGGTGAGGCCGCATCTGGAGTACTGTGTCCAGTTCTGGGCTCCACAGTACAAGAGGGATGTGGAGCTGCTGGAGAGAGTCCAGCGCAGGGCTATGAGGATGATCAGGGGCCTGGAACATCTGCCCTATGAGGAGAGGCTGAGGGAGCTGGGCCTGTTCAGCCTGGAGAAGAGAAGGCTGAGAGGGGATCTAATCAGTGTATATAAATACCTCAAGGGAGGGAGTGCAGAGGACGGGGATGGTCTCTTTTCAGTGGTGGCCACTGAGAGGACTAGAGGAAATGGCCGGAAACTGAAACATCAAAAATTCCATAGGAACTTAAGGAAAAATTTCTTAACAGTGAGGATGACAGAGCACTGGAACAGGCTGCCCAGAGAGGTTGTAGAGTCTCCTTCTCTGGAGATCTTCAAAACCCGCTTGGATGCAGTCCTGTGCCACGTGCTCTAGGTGTCCCTGCGTATGCAGGGGGGTTGGACTAGATGATCTCTAGAGGTCCCTTCCAACCCTAAGCATTCTATGATTCTATGATTCTATGATTCTATGCTTACAGTCCTCTACCTGACTGGGAGAGGATTAGTTGCACACAAAGGTGTTTTATAAAAAGGAGGCACTATTGGCACCGACAACTCTATGTAAGGGCACGTTTTAACATAAATGCCTGCATTTTCTGCTGAACTCAAGCTATCAGTCTGCCGTAGACATACTCACTCCTCAGACTAGTCCTTTCAAAGGGCAGCGATGCCCAGTTCATGGACTCAAAGTTGGATTTAAAACAGCACCAAAAGGAGCCCTAGGCATGTGGCTGGGGAACTAAGTCACTGGCATCTCCACAGCCTTACAGGTAAAAACACAGGTGCCCAAGCACAGGTAGATGCTGCAGGACAAAGCCAGTTTGTCGTCACTGGGATTTAAGCAACCAAATTTCCATGTTGGTTACATCTAATTGTTTCTTTGGATCTCACTGTCCATGGACATCCCTGAATTCAGACAGGAAATCTGTGTTGGAGCAGGAAACTGATCTCTGACTTTCCAAATCCCCGGCCAGTGCCTTAACAGCGGCGCTGACGACAGCTCTGAGCTCACGCGGGCGTCCCAGGGCCGTTGCTGTTTATAGCTCTGAAGGGCTTCCAAATTAGCCCTGATAGGAGAACAGAAATAGGCTCCCCTAGCACAAAGTAACCCCGAACGGCCTGTAACCATTCGCGCCACAGCGGAAGGGCCACTGCTCCGTGAGGAGAGCCTCCCACCCCCAAATGCCTCCAGCGGGAGTTTATCTTCCTTAAGATCACACACTCGTTATTTGTAATAAGCTTTGTCTTAGTAATCTATTTTAATATTATGATTAATCTCTGACAATTAGGCTAGATTATCATCCAGGAGTAATGGAAAGACTGAGGTAAATGTATTCAGAAGGGAGTCCTTAAGAAGTTTAACATAAAGCAGTGTGCTGTCAGACAGAGGCTTTCTATTATAAACAAGCATGTTGTTATTAATGTTCACAAATTGCTATCTAGGGATAAGAAGTGGGCTTTTGGCAATTTCAAAGGTTAAGCTACAAAATCATGCAAAAGTTAAGGCTTTAAATGTAAGAATTATTGGTGCTTCTCATTCAAAAAGTGGGTGGAAGCAGAGCAAAATCCTGAAGTGCTCTGTCTCTTCCTGTCCCCCCACACTTCATCCTTGGCCCTCCCAGCCTTTGCAGCTGCCCTGCCTGTCCCTTCAGGACACACACACCTGGTCAAAGGATTCCCCAACAGAGCCAGATTCCATAGGATGATCTGGTACCTATGGAATGACACAGCGGTGAGACACCACACAGAAAGGAATGTGAACCCGCACGAGTAATAACAGAAAGGACATCTTTGGCCTGGGAATATACGGTGTGAAAAACAAGCAGTGTGCAACACATTTATGCATACATTTGTGCTCCATTAAAATGATATTCAGTAAAGTACTTAAATGACCTCAAAATTGCCTTAAATAATGATGTTTTTGCATAAGCTGCAGATATTGAGGCACTGCAGACTTTTTATCGAGCTGTAGCCAAGAAGACATTTGGATAATATACAAATAATATTTAAGCACAATATTCCTCAGCAATATCTTAAAAAAAATCTACTGTTATTCTGCTGCCCCATTTAATCCACTTTGGCAACAGATTTCATAGAATCACAGAATTGCTGAGGCTGGCAAGGACCTCTGGTGATCATCTGGTCGTAGGTGTTTGAGTCTCAGCTTCTTTCTTCCTTGCCCCCTTTACATTGCAGTCCATATTTTAGATTCTAGAGGAAACATATCTTTTTCAGACTAGAAGACTACTCATATGTCTGATGCAGTTGAAATCATGCTGAAAACACAATTGAAGTCTGAATTGCATTACTTAAATCACAGATTCACAGCACAGTCAGGATAGGAAGGGAGCTTTGGGGATCATCTGGTCCAACACCTCTGCTCAAAGTACGATCAGCTAGAGTTGCTCATGGCCAGGGCCTTTGAAGTTTTGAATACCTACAAGAACAGAGACTCCACAACCTCTCTGGGAAACCTGTTCAATCACCCTTATGGTAAAAAAAGTTTCTGATGTTTAAATGGATTTTTTTGTGCCCATTTCCTCTGATCTTTTCACTGGATACTACTGAGAAAAATCTGACTTTTTGTTTGTTATACCCTCCCATCAAGCGTTTATGCACATTACTAAGATACTCCTTGAGTCTTCTATTCTCAAGATTTGTTTCCTTTTGAGAATGTGGTGATTTTCTAAGTGCTGCCCCTAACTCCAGCATGCATTTTAGCACTTGATGGGACAGCAGCACTATCCTTGCAAAGCACCTTGCAGGATCAAATCTCAAGAGAGATATCGTGAATAAGAATATACTGTTTTAACAAAGCTTCTTCAGGAGAGGAAACTGCCTTCCTTTTGGCAAATCCTCTACGAGGGGTTCTGTGGGAAGGGAAAACAAGGGGCGGATTATAGATGCCACTTTATCATGCTTTAAGCACTTGGCCCTGGCAAGAAATGCAATCCATATATCATATTGCTCACATGCTCCGTGCAATCACTGGCGAGAAACCATGTTCAGACACTTCCCCCTCTCCTCTGGCAACACACCACAGGCACTGTGCGGATCTCCACCAGCAAGTCACTCTGCTTGAGCTTCTTGTTTACTTCTTTTACTAGCAACATATGGAAAAGTTATGAGAAAAGTTAGTTCCTTCTCGTCTCTTGGCATCAGGTCCACAGAGACTCTTTGGAGGATGGGTGTCTGAAAGGGCATCACTGGATCTCACACCATGTTCAGAGTCACCCCTTGAGGCCCCACGGAGGCATCAGAGGCTGCACTCTGAAGTATCCCTGTATGTCAGACTCTAAATCCCCCGTCAGAAGAGTGCTTTAGCTAGGACTTGTAAGGATACTCACAAGGGTGAGCACGCTCTTTGCTCACCTTTGGAAGCCAGCCAGCAATGTAAAACTGAGGAGCCAGGTAGGAGGGATACTCACCATAACCTGGTGGATAAGTCACTTTTGTTTATAGTAGGGCAGAACTGATGTTCAGACCCTGCTTTCTACATTAGACTTCTACAGGAATTAAATAAATAAATAGACCACAACTTGTTTCTCTTCTTCCACCAACACAATGTCCTGTTCTTATAACCCGATTTTCTAAACACTCAAAGCAGCCTCAGACTCCTACCTCTAGCTGTCACTTTGGGGCTATGAAGCTTCCTAGCATTATACATCTGCCTTTTTCTGATCGAAGGGCTTTATAAGCTACAGTGACTCAGTAAGATCCAAGGTGTTCTTTGAATTGTGAGTCTGGGCATTCAGAAGGCAGGAAGCACGAGGGCTGCGCAACCTCAATTTGTTCTCTTTTTCATTCATCCCATGCAGCCCAGCCTGTTCAGCCCAGCACGTGAAATGCTTACTTTAATTACGGTCTGACATTAATATCAGCACTGTCATAAGCACGCATGAAGCAGAAAGATTTATGGAGAAACAAGCAGTAAAGTATTTCTTCTTCAAAGCACTTCTGTTTGCAACCTAAATAACAGTAAACCAACCTTCCCTTCTCCCTTCCTTCTTCCTTCTCTCTATCCCGCCCTCCTCTGCCAGAGGAACGCTCCCCGTTGACAGACCAGCAGAATATGGAGCTCTGAACCTTGAATACTGCAGCACAAGAACAGTAATTGCTTTTAGGATTAACACCAACTAGCAAGAAGGAAAGCTGTATTCTCAAAGCTACAGAGAGGTGACAGAGGTGACAACTTCAGCTGCCTGTGCTGCTGCCGCCGAGCTACTGGCAGACTAGGCACTAGGGATATGGGACAGCGGTGTCTCCAGCATCATATTATCCCTGCAAAAACTCTTAGATAGGAGCATGTGGGGCATGTGAAGGAAGTAACCCAAAATATCTCTCAATCTTCATTTTCTTTTTGCTTCAAAATACATTTTTGTTTCACTTTTTTTTTTCTTCCCTACATAAATAAATCAAACATATTCAGTTGACAACAAGTAACTTTTCTCAGTACAGAGACTCCGGAGTACTTATTTTCCTCAGTAAATAGGCTAACAGGTTTGGCTTACAATTAAGTAAAACTGGCTATTTTAAACACCTTCCTACCTCATGATTTTGTGGGACGTTACAGATTAAAAAAGTGGAAAGTCAGAAAGATTTTTACAACAAACAAATGTTTTTCAAGCACTTACTGTTCATTGCAGTGCTCATCCCACTTCTCCAAGTGATTCAATTTGTAATGCAATTAGTGAAGTTCCTGAGGACTTTTCTATCTTGTTTGGCTGACTTGTTTAGATAAAATCTTAACACAGTTCACGGTGTACCTTTCCTGAAGAGCGTTTTTTCAGGCATGTGCTATCTGCTGAACTCAGCCATCAGGCTGAGTGCATGCAAGTGCATGCAAGTGTCCACACAAACCATAGCAAGCTGTATCTGAGAGAAAAGGATGGAAAACACCATTAGAAAGGCTTAGCTTGTGATTGCACCTTGCTTTCAGGCGCACCACACACATCAATGGCTATTCCACTGGCAGGACTCCTGCAGCCAGGCCTCTAACCCATCACAACCACCTGGTTATAGCTGTGGAAGTGGTGCAGAATCTTTCTGCCCACTCAAACTTGTTCAAAATAAGCCTGAAGCGGCATTTTTTTTTGTTTGCTTGTTTATTTGAAAAGACTTTTTGCTGATCAGGCCTAATGTGCTCTCCTCCAGACAGCATAAACGTTGCTGTTCTGGAAAATGCAGGACAAATAGAATTGCAAATTCACATCTGATCCCTATTAGGCTTGTGGTGGGTAGGAACCCACGGTGCTAGTGAGAGCGGAGTCATGCTCCTCATATACAATATAGTGTTTGTATGTGCAAATGACTCAGAAGTCAAGAGAACCAAGCTCTTATTTCCAGAGGACTTCCAACAACTGGACAACTCAACAGTTACCTTTGTCAGGTCATTGAATCTCTTAATCTCCCTCTCCTTAAGTGCAAAATGGCAACACTAATTGCCTTTGGGTGTAATGAGGTACAGATGACAATTAGGAAATATTGGGCTTGTCCAAATGAGTCTTAGCTCCTCAGAGTAAACTCACATAAATACATTTGTTCAGAAGTACCTCATTAGTTTCTGGAGTTGCAAAAATGATTCCCATGTGTCTGTGTCCGTGAGAATAGGACTCTCTTGAAGTTTATAACAAAACCAGAATGAGAACTGCCCAACAATGAAACACCCCAGACCCACTCACAAGGAGCTGAGCATTCCTGAGCCATTTTCTATCATCATAACCTGGGACAAAAAAATGCACCTCTGTTTGAAGTTTTTACTCCTTCAGAATCCCCACAGATCTGACATATCTAAATCTGATCTGTTTCACAAGTCAACAGTTTGATTTTCTCATCTCAGAGAGCAATTAAGGCACTGATCTTTACGTACTCGTGTACATACTTTGTGTCAGGAAGCTTCCAAAACCTCCACCAAGCAGGAATATCCCACACGATTAAGTTCTGCCATTAATCTGTAGAGTATCTATTTTACTCAACTGCTGCAAGGTAATGGTGAGTACATCAAACAGAGACTACCCGAAAGACGAAGAATGCCATCGCTGCTATCTTTCCTACTCACATAACCTCACTGTCTTAAGTCTAGCAGTTCTGTTGCACGTTGTATCTTCAAAGCTCCCTTTAGGAAGTACAAAGTAGCCTGACAGAATCCATTCTTAGGCCTTCAACCTCTCGCTCAATGAGAAGAAAACTTGAAAGTGCAGATTTAGCTGCAGCTGAATTATATTGCTTCAGGGAACTGAAATGCAGGTAACGTAAAATAAGTAAATCTCTTCCTATACATGGCTTTTCTTTTCAGCATATGGGTGCTCAATAGTTTTTATGTGTGCCTGTCATCTCACAAAATATAGGAAATATTCTAATTGGATTTCTATATATTTCTATGCTTCTTTTACAAGTTTCCCACCCAACCTGAAATTCAATTAAAACGTCTTTGCTTTGGGAGAAGGTGGGTGTCCTTTTTAAGAGTGTTCAGAAGTGCCTACCATTATTTTCTAGGAAGAATCCAGGTAGTTCATTGCTCTGGATTGTCCAAAACTCAGGAGGGAGCTGTCACTGAGACCAGTTCAAGTCCGCCAGTGACAAAACTGGCTCCCTGTTACATGAGTAAACATAGCTAGGGCTTACGGCAAGGGACAGCAAGCCAGTACTGCAGCGAAGCATCACTCCCCATGCAGTGGGGTTTCTGGCTTCCCCGCAATGCAGAGACCACCACTGGTATTTTATTCAGCCTCTACTATTGCAAATAATTTAGGTTCCCCCTTTCCTCCCAGCTACATTCCAGCCTTTGCCCCTTCTGCCCTGCAGGGTGCTGTCATGCAGGAGCTCTGAACAGGCTGCCCAGAGAATTTGTGGAGTCTCCTCTCTGGAAATCTTCAAAACCCACCTGGATGCCGCCCCGTGCCACGTGCTCTAGAGGGGCTGGACTAAACGATCTCTAGAGGTCCCTTCCAGCCTCAGCCATTCTGTGAGTGTGTGAGCTCGCCCTCGGCTCCCCCGCTGCAGCGCGCACGTGAGGCCTCCCGCTGCAGCCCCTCTCAGCCCTGCTGCCCCGGCCTCCACCACCCCGTTTCACTTGGAGCCGCCGCGCGAGTGAGCGCGGCCGCGCCGCAGAAGGGCACTGCTTACTGCAGTTAGTGCCGTGCTCTCTGCTGGGGTGCACGGCTACTCTTGCCTTATAAAGTCCATTTTATCTCCTCGCTGGGCACCCATGCACTGTATACACAAGCGGAAACTGAAACGTTCCAGGCTCTGCTGTCACCTTAGGAGCAAAGCCATAATACACAGCTCTGCATCTTCTCTTCATCAAATCCTAATCCTCACTTTTGCTTCTCTCCCAGCTCTTAGCTTCACGAGGAATGAGGCTGCACTAAGCCTGGCAAAGGCACAAACGACAATATCCTGATGAGCAAGCTGCAAAGGAGGGCAGGGTAGGGAGGCTTTCTCACCCTTTGAGACACTTGTCATGGCCATTTCTTCTGAGGCAATTGTTGGTCAAGGGTCTTTGTAAATAAGGAACACTCTCAAATTTCCAGTAATACTGACAGCCTGCATTAATTTTACAATATACCGACCATTCGTATCGTCCTTGTAGCAATCATCTGTGGTGGGCAATGAAGGTAGTAAAGCTGTACAGTTTGCTTGAGCGATTATAATTGAATATTACCCTGTAATTTCAGCCAGTGCAGGTCACATCTTTCTCCATTCAAATCTGCAGTAATATAAAGGACCAGCATTTGATCCTCAGCATCAACTCATTACGTATTTCGTAGTAGGAGAGAGGCAGCGTAACCACAGGAGTGACACACGGACCTCTAACTCACTGAAGCCACAAAGCAGCAGAAGGGCTGCAGGCACCACTGGAAGCTGATCACATGCGATTTCTATTCCAGCGGTGTCACAGCGCGGCCTGCGAAGCCGATTGGATCTCTTCTCCTTTCCTCCCATTTTGTGGAATGACGGTGACTTGAAGGAAAAATCAAGCTTGAGGGCTTTACCACTGTGCCTTTTCAGTGAATGAGATGGGGAAACTCCTTCCTCCCTTACTGAGAGAAACACTAGGAAACACCTGTTTTGGACACAAAAGCATTCAACGGCTGGTGGCAAAGAAATACTTCTGCTCTATCAATCTGTTATCGTTCATTCAAAAAAAAATGCTGTAAGGTCTGTGACCTAAACTGCTCCCTCATAAAAGGGATTTAATCTAAATATATATGATTCCCCTCAGACATACCGCTTTGCCTATGCCAACGTATGTCCTGTATTCGGTTCTAATTATAAAAGTAATGACCTCTCCTATTTCCAGAAGAGGAACTGGTCATGCAGGGTTTTTTTTTTTTTTCTTTTTGGCTGCACGAGCCCTTCTGACACAAGTACGTGTCTGGATGAGCTGATTTATGCCAAAAGCCGTGCTTTAGCCCCAGCCTCGTGCTAACTGATTCCTACTGAAGCACTTCTACTCAGTGCTGCAGAATGTTTCCATGCTGAACTGTCTTCCCAGCAAACTCCTACTGCAACTTCCCATATACTCCACCTTGTCGCTCTTGAAACAGGGCTCTTCTCCATGACTGAAACTTGAAATACATAGAAATAACAGCTCACTTCTTGCTGTGCCTTGGCTGGTTTGCATTTCCTAGGTTGAGTAAGAAGTTTGCCTTCATATTACATTCATTTCATAGAATGAGGTGGGAAAAGCAAAAATTTAGACCAGAGGGATCCAACTCCTGTCAGGTATTGAGGAACAAGGAGACCAGGCCACAGGAGCAGAGTTGAAAGGAGGAAGGGAGGGGAATCTTTACACAACACACCCTTAAATGTACTTCACTCCTAAAAGAAGCAGCTTGGGAAGAAAACATTATATTTAAATATATGAAAAATAAATATAAAAGAAAATAAAAAAGGGAAAGTTATCCCTTTTTGGCATTTATAACACACTTAATATCTTTGAGGTAAGCAATCTCAGATGATCTATAGGGATGAGAGAATCAAGATAAGGTTCCTGATTTACATTTATTTTGTAGTTGTTTTTCTTTCCCCTTAAAATAGCCATGTCTGTTCTGTAGACTATCCAAAGACCAGATAGCAAGTTCTGAAGGGAAAAAAAGAAGAAAAAACAAACAGTGGTTTAAAATAGCAAAATGCAGATTGAAGTGTACATAGACATATATAGCAAAAGTGTAAGCTATAAGGAAGAGGCTTCGAAAGACAAAAAAATATATTTATTTATTTATTTATATTTTTGCCAGAAGTATTTTGCTAGAAGTAGACTAAAATCTTGCCTGCAACCTGGAAAAGTGAGCTCAGGAGCACCCAATTCCAACCAGCTGCTATATTTGCAAGACCAGATTATTTTCTGCTAAAACCTTCAGACAGGCTGATGTGGGATCTACAGTTGCAGCCCAGGCTTTGCAAAGAAAATGTAAGCCTGCTGAATACAGGCACATAACATTCACCTCTTAGAATGAGGGGGGAAAAGTTATTCTGGAGAAAAAAAAATTGTTTGCAGTCATTTCAAACAAGGGGTTGAAAAATGTCATCTTTGTAATAGGGAGTCATTTCAGTTGCCTGAAGAAAGGCACTTAGTGCCCTTGAGCTCTCCTAGAGAGGCCTGTTTGTCCCCTCAGCTGTTGCAGAACAGCACGGGCCGCAGGCCCTGCACACCAGGAGGGTGTGCAGATATCGCAAATGCCAGCCACTTGTGTCCACAAAACTCATTCGGAGCTCTGGGTCTCAGTAGCAGAGCACTCAGGACACGAGTCTGTGAAGGGAAAACAAAGTAAAATGAAATAAAAAATAAAATAAAATAAAATAAAATAAAATAAAATAAAATAAAATAAAATAAAATAACAGAATAAGGAAAAAATACAAGCAGACAAATACCAAACTGATAGAATTTGATACTGCTAAGTGTGACTTGAAAAGACTAATTCAAATGCCAGAATCCAATGGTGCGTAGAGTACACTAATGTACTAAAAAAAAAAAAAAAGTTTTTGGATCCATTTGGATCCATGATTAGGGTCAATGCAGATTTGTTCATTGATGAGGAAAAGGAAGCTACATGCAGTCTCCAATCTTCTGGATTTTCTGCCCAGAAATAATATTAGAGGATAAACATAATCCATGTTGTACTCAAGGCATTTGCCAGAAACAGTACCTTGATATTGGCAGTGGTTGGACCACAGCTTGGTTGCCTTGAGTTCAAAAATCAAGGCCTTTGCAAACCTATCATTTTCCTTCAAGCACAGGATATTCAGAGTACAAATGTCTTGTAGGTAGTGGTGTTAAAACAATTAATTGTCTAGAGTATGCAGATTATTAGGGAAGCCAGACGTTTAATGAAAAATGGCCAAAAAGATTTAAAAAAAAAAAAGATGATGGGAAATACTGGAATATTCAAGTGCAAGCAGCCTATAAAATAGCCCAAGAGAAATCTGGAGTGAGTTAGACCAAAGGAATGTGCGTGAAGGGAGGAAAAGAGAGAGAACATGACCACACAGACAAAATTTTGCTTGTGCAGGCTATTTAGAAGACTAGTTATAAATGTAAGATGGGACCTTTGGCAAAAGGGAAGACTGTCCAGCTGAGGACAAGGTAGGCAATAGCCACCCCTGCCACATGGTATAAGCTAAAGCTGCAAAGTATATTCCAGCATTTCAGCGGCAACAGTGACAATACAGAACTGGGAGGACAGGCTGATAGACCAGAGGGCTGTGCTGCCATTCAGAGGGACCTAGACAGGATGGAGAGTTGGGCAGAGAGGAACCTCATGAGGTTCAACAAGGACAAGTGCAGGGTCCTGCACCTGGGGAGGAATAACCCCAGGCACCAGTACAGACTAGGGGTTGACCTGATGGAAAGCAGCTCCGTGGATAGGGATTTGGGAGTCCTGGTTGACAAGTTAACCATGAGTCAGCAATGTGCCCTCGTGACCAAGAAGGCCAATGAGATCCTGACCTGCATCAGGAGGAGCGTTGCCAGCAGGTTGAGGGAGGGGATCCTGCCCCTCTACTCAGCTCTGGTGCGGCCGCACCTGGAGTATTGGGTGCAGTTCTGGGCCCCACAGTACAAGAGGGACGTGGAGCTTCTAGAAGGTCCAGCGTAGGGCCACGAAGATGATTAAGGGACTGGAGCATCTATCATATGAGGAAAGACTAAGTGACTAAGCCCCAAATCTGAAAAGGACGGAAGGATGGAAGATTGGGGAAGGAAGATTAGGCAGTGGTTGCTCAGTATAGGAAAGATCTTTGGAGAATGGAAGAGCTTGTGATTTGATTGCATGAGGAAGATAAAGACAGGGCAGCAAACATTCAGATGCACACATAAAAAAGTATAAAATAATTTTTAAAAGCTTAAAAGATTTAAAAAATGGAGGAAAAAAAAAAAAGGGAGAAAGGTATAAGGACATTTGTTGTCTATGGAGAAGAAAAACCAGAAAAACCAGAAAAAAGAACACAAGGCCAAGTTCATCTTTGTATCTGACTTGAGCTCACCACAAAAAACAGAAGATACCAGGGAGCCTGTCAGCTGTCCTAGCAACTGAGCCATAGGAACCGCTTCCGCACAGCAGTCCTTGTGCCAGCACCCCTTGCAAGGGACAGACTCTTACAGGCACTGTTACATTCACTGCCTGCTGAACAAGTGTATTTGAAGAATTTCTTAGGCAATAGTAGCGTTTTATGATTATTCACAGTATAAGAATGAATATGGGGCTGAGGTAGACAATCAATTAAAAAAAAAAAAGAAGAAGACAGGGACAGTGAAGACAGTGAAGGATGAGTAACAGCTAAAAATACAGCAAAAGGCATCTGTACGACAGGAGAGTAAAACAAAGCATGACCTTGGGGAATAGTGAAAGGAAGGCAGAAAGAAAAGTTTGCACAAAGATAAGTGGTAGCACCATCAACAAGGCTGGTGTTGCTATACCCTTCGGCCAAAAATAAAAGCCCAAACCAAACCTGCAAAGATGGATTTGATTTGAAGAATTAGGCGCTACAGAGAAGCCTGGACTTTCTCCAGCTCAACAGCCAAAGGTGTGAGCAAGATGAAAAGCAGAAACCAATCAATGCAGGGGAGTGTCACAGATGCCAGAACGTGAAGCTAGAAGAGCAAAGACTTAAGATTTACAGAAGTAACACACAGAAAAGTCTGCAGTCAACTCAGCAGAAACACTCCCTACCTCAGATCACCACGTTGTTTACAGGAAATGATCCGACAACCAGGCTGATTGAATATTTCACGTGGAAGTTTTTCCAGCGTGTGGCGTGGTGTCACTTAAAAAAGAGCTAAACCAAATGTATTTAATTCAGTGGTCAAATCTTTTAACATCCTGAAGAAATGTGGCGCTTTGCCTGTGGCCCTGACAGTCACGTACCCCTACTGCAGACCGTGAGCTGAGTGCTGAGTTAAAACATTTTACCATTTCTCATAAGGGATTTGGCAAAAGGCCATACTAAAAAAAGGAAGAGATAAGGGAGAGATTTCTTTCCTGCTCCTTAGCTCCTGCCTGTTTCCTACACATATTTATTTATTCTTTTCCACACTCTAACAAAGATGTGACCATGGGAGCCTCCTCTGTGTAGGGTTTATCTGGTCAGTTTTGCAAGCATTTAATCTCACTAAACCACAGAACAGCCAGTGCCTGCCTTCAGTGACAGTATCTCCCGGGCTTTCTGGAGGCAATATTCATGCTCACCAAGATTGAACTCCTTTACGTTGTGTGCTGTGAGAGAGCTTGTCTGCCTTTGCTCACCCAGGCCAGAAAGGCTCTCTGTCCGCCACAACTGCTTGACATGCGCTGCAGATCCATGGCATGCTGCATTTGGACATCACATTAGTTCACAAGGCTTTAAATTAGACATGCAGGGCCCTGAGGAGTACATCCCAGCAATGCCACACGACCACTGAAGGCAGGCTTTGCTGCTGCAGTCATGGAGGCTGGCTGGGGAGGTGACGGACTGAAGACAGCTGATGCAGGTTGTGAGATCTTTGTCCATGCTAATTCCCGATATAGATGCAGGGTCATAATCCTCAAAAAACCCGAGCTCCCTGCCCTGCAAGCTTGCAGAGAGCTAGTTGCGATTCTAAAACTTAGAGGTGAAGCGTGTAACGCAATCAGCCAGTCGGAGAAGAGGCTGTGAGGACTCCGTCACAACTGAGCCCTGTTTGCTGCTGCTGCCTGGAAGCTTGCTAGCCCAGAGAGACACGGCTCTGCGGCTAACGGGCTCCGTGTGCGCAAGCCAGCTGGGGTATTTTGGTGCATAGCGTGGAGTAAATACGCAATTCCACACACTAAATGACTAAATACCTCACTCACTGCAGAGCAAGAAGATGCACACAGCGAGCCATGTGCAGCTGAGCAATTGCCACTTTCTTGTTTGCAGTAACTCCAACAACTGCCTCTACTTCAAGCCACTAATTGTACAACTGGAACAGGACGCTCTAATCTACAATTTTATTTCTCTTGACCCGACAGTAGATCTATAAAAATGAGATCTTTAAAAAAAAAAAAAAAAAGAAAGAAAGAAACCAATAATAACAATTATCATTATCTCTCCTGGGAGAGAGAAATCTGGAGGAGAAAGGAAGCAGGGACCCACTATGGGGTCTGTAGACACCTTCTCTCCCATTAGCTCCATGTGATCTAAGATATGAGAGCAGAACATTTCTGTGACTCCAGTGCACACAGCAGCTGCGTTCAGCCTCACCTCCAAGGACTGAGGCTGCAGCTGAACTTTTTGGGTTCCATCACTGGGCAAAAGCCTTCTGGTAACATGAGGGACACCACCTTTGCTGGTAGGTAAGGGAAAAAGAGTAAGGAAACATATGATTTTAATTTCCTATGTAGCTTGACAATATGGTGTTTTAAAGATCATGTAGAAACAAAATTATATTAAATTTGCAGGCACATTCAGCAACAATTCTTTTTTTCGGAGGTCTGTAGTGAAATTGCCACTACTAGTGATTGTCATTTACAGATTAACTATGCCAAATGTAGCTTTGATTAGATTTTCAGGAACAATCACGATTTACCGCAGCTGGTATTATGTAGTTCTGCCTCCAAAAGCACTGCACTAGGATGACTTAATTAATTCAATCAAACTAATCGAAAAATTCATGAACTGCATTTGTTAATTAAGACCTAAAGAGGGCTAAAAGTGATGTCATGGCCAAGATCTTCTTTCTTCTTCTTTTTTTTTTTTTTTTTTTAAAGAAAAGTTGTTTCCAAAACAAACCCTTGAGCAATACGGAAACTTTCAATTATATTGAACTAATTTCTAGACACATATCTAGAAGTTGATTGTCATACTCATTTTATTCATAAATATTTCAGTCTATTCTCCATCAGTTTAATATCCATTTACTTTCAAAGTTAACAGTTATTCAGAAACAAAGATTAATGCATTCAAGATTTAAGTAGATCACACTAACAGAATTAATGTTTTCCCCTCACAATCGCATTTCGTTGTGACTTCTTTCTGTGCCTGTTGTAGATCTAACGTTTTGGCTTTGATGCAAAACATCCATTACTTATGAAAGACTGGACAAGAGGCAGGTTGCTGATTTACTTATTGAGCAATTACTCAAAATATTGTGAAAATGTGACAAAAACGCTCCCTTCATTCTCTCATCAGCTTTAGCATGAGAGCATTTAGCACCTGCAAAAAAGTTAAGCATTAGGTTCACATGGAAAATTTATCATGGAAGATCTTGTTTTGTAACGAGCGGAATTCAGAATCCACATCCCAGAGGAAATTAGGAAATGTCAGTATCAGTTTTCATCCTGTTTTATCATCCCAAAGAAACCTGACATTTCAACATTTCCTACGTAAAACCAGAACTAGCCATTACCAAAAAAAAAATCAGACTTTAGCAATAGAAGTAAATTCCACTGCAGTTTTATTTATTGTAACACTGTCCAAATAAGTTGTTCATATTTTTCACCAGTGCTTACAGCTCCTACATTCAAAGCAAGCAACAGCCCTTACATCATTCAGTCAAGCCCTAGAAGTTGCTCAGTGTTAGTAAGAACAGACCTTTGCACCCCTTGGAACAGATTACTCTGAAAAGCCTCGAGTACATAAGAATTCCCCATTTTGCTCATATGTTGCCCCAAACACCTCCTATTCCAAGCACTAGCATAATAAACCCTTCAAGTGACCAATTCGTTCTCATAGGCGAGCACTGCTATGTCTTTCCCCAAAGGTCCTGCTTGAGAAAACCTCATGGTAGAGAACCATGCAGAAGTAATACTAAGAAAACTTTGTTTCTGTTATCTCAATATTAAACTTGATTTTCCCCTTGTAGTGAATCCCTATAACTTAAGAAGGAATGCGCAGCGTCAATGCCCCCAAAGAAAGAGGTCTCTTTCCTTGGGAAAAAGGAGATAGTGCCAGATAAAGTCTTGACTTCATGTTCAGCCCAACTCACACAAGGACTAAGGGAGCTCACCAGGTATCAATGAGGAAATAAGCTTCACCCTTCAAGTAAAACAGCAGCCTTGCTCCCACAAGGACAGCAGGTCCCATCCTGCATCTTGCAGCCAAAAACAGCATTTTTGACTCGGAATATGTCTTTGAACCAATTTTGGTAGGAAGTATTTTTCATGTTGGGCTATATTTAGAGCTGTGTCAATGAAGCAATCCAGCTTTAATGAAATATGACCCCCCCCCCCCAAAAAAAAAAAAAGCCCTTTAAGTGAACTCAATAAATTTTCAATAAATTACCCTATTTTATAGCCAGACACACTTAGAGTCAATGATTTGCGGTAATTTGTACTTTCCATGGCCAGGATCCCATGGTAGAAACAAGAAAACAACAGGCAAATCCTAAGCAAGGACTACCTGAATAGAAAATGAACGTGTACTACCTGTCAATCTGAAATAAATCTTTAATTCACATTGGAGTAAATATTTCCTTTTGAGCAGAAACATTAACAAATGCAGTCTTCTATTACCTCTTAGCCTATTCGTGTTTCTACAGTGCACTCATTGCAGCAATGTGCAATCACTTTCCAGTGGTGCATTAAGCAACATGTTGTTTGTTCTCTCTTCCTCTGCCCCAGGGGAAAGGTTTGAGAATGATTTGCTTTGATAATTTGAGTGCTTTTCTTTAATGTATATGTTGTAATGTATTTATGTCACAGAGGCAGGTTAAAGAAATCTCATTTGCATTTGGTGATGATGTCTGTGATAGTCTTCAGCTCCTCAGGGAATTAATTCCATAAGTCTGAACCAGACCTTGACAGTCTTTAATGTCCTGGAGCCAAAGAGTAAGTATTTTTTTCCCTTGATTTTTGACTTTCTTTTTTTGTCTCAGGCTTTAACCCATCTCCCAGATCACAGTTCCCAGACGATTGTGTATCCAAACAACAAAGACTAAGACCTTGAGCTTGGATCAGTATTCTGTGAATCAAGGCAGAAAAGAAAGTAGTTGTCAAAGGTATTTAAAATAACCACCACTGATAAGAGTTGCTACAACTTTCCCTAACTACACAGATTTCTCTGGTGCTAACAATTTCATGCAGATACATTGTGTGTCTGTAATCTAAGCAAGAAGTGGCAAGCCATATGAGAATATGGCAAGACAGATCTGCCAACACAGGAGCCTCTTAATCAAACAGAGAAGACCAAAGCTTTGCTGGCTTTAGGAACTCCTCTTCTGCAAACAACAGGAAATGCAGAATTTCTGCCAGGTTGGGGCTTGCATGCACCAACCATGGGTTTGGGCATTCACGCAAAGGTAACTGCAATAACATGAAAAAATCTTAAAAACAAAGAAGCAAAAACTTATTAGTGTAA
Source organism: Tinamus guttatus (assembly GCF_059628265.1). Lineage (NCBI taxonomy): Eukaryota > Metazoa > Chordata > Aves > Tinamiformes > Tinamidae > Tinamus > Tinamus guttatus. The sequence continues at coordinate 818,332 of NW_028288690.1, read as the reverse complement.
ATCTTCTACAAGAGTAAACACAGTGTAAACACTGTATTGCTAAGGTTTTTGATCCAAGAACTGAGGACTGCATAAATGAGTATGGCAATATCGTTGAGTGGATGACTCTAGCATTAGCACCCAGTTTTGAAAATGTAGCCTCCATAGATTAAATCAAAAGGTTACTAAGATGCCGCCTGCAATCTTAAAATTCATACGTATATGTGTCTCTAGGGATTTTTTGTTTACTCTTAACATAATTAATATGGTACATCCCTAATCATCAGGAATGCTAACAGCTTACACTTACAGAAAGTCAAGTAGATACTTCGATTGAATGTCAATAGTACTATAATTCTATTCATTCTCACATGCAGAAAACAAGTTATGTTTTTCCTGTTTATACCTTCTAGAAAACTTTGAACAATTACACTAAGATAAACCTAAAGCTTCTTGATTTAATCAGGATTTTACAAAGCATTAAATTTTAGTAATCTTATTTTTTTTGTCCTTCAAGAGAGTAGACGTGAGTTACTGCAACGTCCATCTGAAAGCAGTGACATGCCCCACAGCAACATACAATTATTATCTGAGGTGGACACACCAATGCTTCTGGGACAACTCCAAGCCCGTGCTACAGTGAAGGGTCAGTCACCAATATTTAGGCAGCACTTCCCCAGCTACTAAGGAATTATTCCAAGAAGACCCCAAGTTTTGTAACATGAACAAAAGCAACACAGTAGGCATAGGCTCCTCAATACCGAGTTTTGGGGACTCACACAGTACACCATGCAGAGAGGAATATCTTGGTAGTGCTGAATAATTTGGTAATTTGGGAAAAGGTACATTAGGTAGAAGGGTGGTGTGCGGAGAGGGCAGAGAAGAGAGCCAGTTTTGCTGTCGACTCCTCTCTTGCTTACACTAGCCTGCTTTGAGGAGAGAAGGAGAAAAAAAGAGTGCAAGGTCAGCGACTGGCTGGGAAAGCGGGCAGGGGAATTAAATAAGAAGGAAAGAGTGTTAGAGCCCTGAGCCCATCACACCCTCCTGAGGGATGGCTGCTGAGCTTGGCGCCAGCTTGGAGATAGTGCAGCTGGTGACCTCGGGAAGCTCCTCTGGAAGCTCTGCCGGAGGCCTTGGCCAGGGCTGCTGCTCTGTCCCTTGGGAGCTGCTGCTAGGCTGACACTCTTGCTGTTGGTCTCTGCCTGAGCTATAACGCACATGCAAAGGAGCCACATCTGTGCACTGCCTGCAAAAGGTTGAGAGGTCTGTAATGACTGTGACTGGCCACCAACATGCTGGTAATGCTGTAGACTACAATATCCCATAAGGAGTACATCTCTAGTAACTTGTAATAACCTGCTCCTTACTCATTTGGCATTAGCATTTTTCATAGGGATTCCACTCAACTGTAAGAAACTTGATTAAATTTGATTTTAAAACAATGTTGTTGTTTTAAAACAGTGATGGTATTGTTTTATTAGCTCCTCTAGTGGCAGAGATTCACAAACATTGCCCTACAAGCAGGACGTTTCAATACGCAGAGTTTCCAAGTTTCGGTCCTACTCACTGCTGCATCCAGTTGAGATTCTGCAGTCCACAGTAACTCCAGTAACAGCTCACTAATTAGCATCAGGAAAGCTAATGGGGATAGGCATTTTAAAATGAATTTTGGTAATTCAAGACAAAAGAGGAAGGGTACAATGCAACCAGCTAGCAGACTTAAAAATAATCAATAAATGATGATGTTATTAAGAAAAACAAGAGATGGGAAGTAGCTGTTATAGCAGAAATGACTAAATTTGATTACCCACGGGAAGGCAGCAAACATGTAGGAGGCAGTATCCAACAGAGCAAGCACTGATCAAAGTCCCTGAGAAACTGCAGTCTTTACAGTACCCAGAAAAGGAGCCTCATTCTCTTCTTGATTACAGGACATCTTTCACAGCTCATTCACTCCCTGATAAAGCACATCTGTCCTAGCTGTAGGCTGATAAACACAGGAATGCTAAGGGGAACAACCAAAGAAACAAAAAACATAGAATACCAAAACGACAATATTTTTTTCAGTTAGGCAAAAGTTGAGATCTGATGACTTTAGGAGTTGATCTACGTTCAGAGCAGGGGCAAAGATGGTCAAAAAGGAACAGGAGGGGAGGAAAAAAAAAAAAAAAAAAAAAAAAAAAAACACCACTAATGAGAACTGCTCACAAACGTTCAGTAAAACCAAGATATTTCACTTCAGAAGATGATTAGAACAAACAGGAAATGCTTTGCATCTGCTAAGGCTCATTTGGCTATAACCACAACCATAGGAATATAGGGAAAAAAAATAAAACAATAACAAAAACAAATAGCCCCCTAAAAAAAAAAAACACCTAGCCCAAAGAATGAGAAGATTTCCACTTCCTACAGCATGCTTTAGAACAGCTTTTACAGTCCTACTTTAGAAAAATAAATAAACAAACAGCAACACACACTACTAAAGGTAAGCAGGTGCTCAAGTACTTTGCTGGAGGAAAAAAAAAGTGCTTCCTCATTTAGGCTTCAGGTGATTGCCCAAACAACTAACAATGGTGTCCATGTGTAGAATAAAAGGGGGAAAAGATCTGAATAACCAGAAAAAAAGAACGACTTCTTCAAAAGCTCAATACAGCTAATCAGTAAGAACAGCAACAAGAACAAAGCAGCTTTAACCAAGTACAATCTGCTGGTAAGGAGATCTAGAAGCCCTGTTTCTATAGCACTGTTTGGAGAGATGAATAAGAGCCTAAATTGGGAAGGAAAAAAAGAGTAGAAAATGGATTAAATGATGGATCTGTCAAACAGCAACTGTTCACCAAAGATAGCATGGAGGGTCCAAGAGCTGACTGAAGCTGCTACAGGTCCTGTGGCTCCTTCAGACATGGCAATGCTGCAGCCAGAGGAGAAGGCTCTATGATGGGAAGGACAAACCTGGAATGATAGTGAGGAGGACAGCTGTTCACAGCCAGGCAGATAAACTCTTTCTAGAGACCTTTGTGCAACTGGGTCTCTCTAGCTTTAAGAGTAATAGAAGTCATGTACATAGCAACCATGAGAATATATGCAAATAAACATGAGCCCATACTCTGCAATGCAAAGATGTCTCCAGTAATAGAAATCAGTGTGACACAAAGCTCTGGAATGAATTTGCACTCATCCGAGGGGCCACAGCATCGCACTGAAGTCAGGGCTTATAGTGCATCTGGAATCCTTTAATAGAACAGCTGAGATGCTGGCCTAGCGATGAGAAAATTGATTCCAAAGGACTATAGTTGTTGGTACTCACTTGTTAGTCCCTTTCTACGTCATTCTGAAGAATAAGAAGACCGTAGAAGGGTTGCAGTCTAAAACTTTTAATACTTTCAAGTTGTTTTATATTGCCAGAGCTCTGTAAAAGTGCTTAGTGTAAAGACAATTAAGCCAGGAATATACAACACTGAAAGTACGGACATGTTTGGAAAAGAACCATCTCCACAGCACGTGTAGGGCTACATCACGCACTGGCATTCACTCTGCAGACAGGTGTGCCAATTGGTGACATTATCGTTCTTCCAGTTGCTTCTTACCACTCCTCTGCTGAGAGTTTCCACCCCCACAGCTCTGTTGGCAAAAGGAATTATGTGAGCCATCCCTACAAGTCAGATGGATTAGTCAACCAAGGGGGTTTAAACTAACCTTGCTCATTTTGCCTGAGGCAAACTAACAAGCTCCCAAACAAAGCAAAGCTGTGGCAGTAGTAACCGCAGCATCAGAGCTGGCATGTTACTGCAAAATAGCAAAACCTTCAAATGTCACACTTGCCTCAGGAACACAATGTCCCTCCATAGCTTTACAGGTCGGCACAACCTATAGCATCTTATATACCACAGTACCTGTCCATGTGTATATTTTATTCTGCAGCAAATGCAGAGCAATGCAGTTAGGCTCAGATTCTTTCACTGTACTGGGTTAAGTGACATTATCTCATACTTGCTGCGTGCTAAGAATGTGCCAGGGAACAGTTATCAGATAACGATGCTAAGTTTTAATTCATGACACCTTTGTATCATGTCTAAGGTCAAAAGGTGGGATTGTGTAATTAAGTGACTCACTGCACATCCTCATAAAGGTTATGATTAATCTTTCCAAATATCAGCTATAAGTCATTTTAAAAGAAATATCTGTACAAACTCAAACTGATTCAATATACTACAATAACTGCTACCAATTATTACTGATTTCTCCTGACAGTAACACACCTGTGAGTTCCTATTATTGGGAATTACACTTCCAGAAGTTTTCCCTAGCTGTAATTTGGAAGCAAGGATTGTAACATGAACAGATGCGTCTGTGTTAGCTTGGACAGCAATGAAAGCTCAGCGCACAGTCCTTCCCAGAACACTCGGTGCTCTCCAGGCAACTGAGTCCAAACCACCAGCTTGGGCAGGTCTTCTTCAGCTACACCTGGGAAGACAGCATAGACATAACCTCGGGCTAGCATCAGGACTGAAGTTTCCCAGTCTTTGGGAGCGTCAGCCACTGTTTTCCCTTCCTTGTAGTTCTTTGTGGAGTAGCTCTGCTTATACTATAAAGTGGCTGTTTATACTATTTATTCCCTGTCATAGCCTATTTTTCCATTCTGAGTATATCATGACAAATGCGCATTTGCTTCTGGCACAGCAGCGAGGCTCCAGTTCCCACACACTGACTTTAATGGCTGCCCACAGCGAAGAACCCTCCTCTGTAGGGTAAACTTTTCCTAGGGAGGCAAAAAGCCCCTCTCCCACTAGTGAATTTCTAGCTTCAAAAATCCCTCTATGTGGAGGCACATCTGAACTGCAACTTCCACAGCTCTAAAAATGTATATTTTCAAGATTATACAAAGAATGTTACTGGAACTTCACCTTAAAAAAAAAAAACCCAATTCCCAATTCCTCTTTTATGATTCACCTGCTTTATGGTATGAACTGCTGAGATACACTCCAGAAATAGGACATCACATCAGTTTTACAAGCTACCTTGGAAGAGTCAAATCCATCATGCAAACATTGGTTAGATCATAGCAAGAATTCAGGGACACACAGTACATTTTCCATATATAACATGCTACTAGTATCAGCACCATTTACAGAAAAATATGATCAGTCTATTGCCAAATTGTATCATAGCTCTGATGGCATATCAGTTTCCCACTGATTTCTACAAAAGACCTGAAATACACTCCTCAACTGTGACAAAAGGGAATACTGGATGTGGGCAAAAAGCTCACTGCTTCTAAGAATTAACATATTGTCCCTAATTAAGAGGATATTCTGCATCAGGGACCACACAAGAATTTAATCCTCAGCATGCACAATGGGGTTTATCAGCTAAAAGCAAAGAGCCTATTCGATATGCAAGAGCTTGCAATTTGTTTGCAGAAAGCCTAATTCATCAGAAAACAAAAACACATGTTTAAGTGTTTTGGTGAAATGGACTTTAAATACTATTAAATACTTTAATCACTATTAAATATGGAATAGATTGGGATTGATGATATTCGACCACTGTATGTACAGCTAGAGTGATTAAAAGACTTGTATGTGATGCTCACTCCTTCACAGCATCACAACCACTGTAGTTAAAGACTGGACTTTATAAAACAGAAGTTTCCAAGAGTAAAATGACTGACGCTTCCATAGGGAAGCCACACAAAGTAATACCAGTGATGGACGATGGCATTAGTTTAGACTTGGGCTGCTTGGTGTAAAAACACTACTCTGCATTTTATATAATGGCACTCTCACCTGTGAGGCATTAGCTTTGCATCTACAGAAAGCTAAGTAAGTTAAGGTGATTTTTTTGCCCAGTTAACCAGGGGGGATTTTCATATGTTTCTGAAAGACAGGAGAGAGAAAAGATGGGGAAAAAAAAAAAAGTTGGAAAGAACTGAGAGATTATATCAGAGAAGTATGGAAGCTGTACATTGTGTCTGGAGAAAGAGATTCGACATCGAACAAAATAGCATTTGTTACCTATAAAACTAGGACAGTTCACTGCTAAAAAAAAAAATTCTTATACTATACCTTCAAGGAAAGGAAGGGAAAAGAAATTTTAGTTGTTATTCTGAACTTTGGGAGTAAGCACAACCTCATCTCTCAAGAGAATATGGGGGATAAAAGGCATTTTTTAAGATTACCATGAGCTAGCAAGCTATATATCAGGGCTCACTTTCAACTATGAACCTTAGCAGCACACAGCTTTATAGCGGAACTAAAGAAGAGTTGATAAAGAAACAGCAAAGTCATGTCACTACAAAATAAGAGCTGCATCGAGCATGTGTGTAAGTTTGCTTGTTGAAATATTTAGTTCCATCGGGAATACAATATAAAACTTCATTTGCAACAAAACATTCTTAAAGAAAAAAAAAATCAATGGAAATATATCATCTGAAAAGTTTTTCAAATTACTTGCATCACTTGGTGATGTTTGTGCCCATGAAGATATTCAGTAAAAGAGAATTATCCATCACACCAATACGAGCTCAATTCTGGTGTCACAGAGCTATTACATGCCAATTAAATTATCCACAAAAGATTCAATCAGGTTCCCTGCACTGAGTGAACTGAATAAAGGAGGAACCCATTGTAGCAAGCAGCAAAGCCAGAATGGGAAGAGATTTGTCTTGGGGGAGCTATTACCAAAGGTCTTTGGAAAAAGCAGTCCAGGAGTCTGAGGTGCTGGCCCTGAGCAAGATAATGCAACGCCAAAAGTGGCCCTGCTTTAAACAGAATCAGCTCCAGAAGTTTCTTCTAATCTAAATTATTTTATGATATGTGATATACTTATTAATTTGTGAGTATTCTGTATTACCTGCTGTACTCCAGTTACATTTCTTTCCATCTCAAAAGAGAGAGAGAAGGTAGCTCATTATCTCGTAGTCCCTGTATATCCTAACCTAACTCCTTATTTAGACCTCAGCCAAGTCGGTATTAAGCGTCTTGGATGTAGGTTATGTTCCCACACCACAACAGATCTCGTTCATAAACATGAACCACAGCGGGGATTCTTAATGTGATCTTTCTGCATATACTTGCTGCAATCTGTATCAGATCAAACACTTTGCAAGAAGGATTTTACAACACTAAACACTTTAAAAACAGTATCATTTCTAAACAGCGGAGAAATACTAATGCGGATAAATGCTGAGTCAATTAAGGAACGCTGACAGCTGACAGGCAAGGGTCAAGTTTCACATGAACACGCAAACACTGATTAATCACAAAGCCCAAAACTTTCTGAAATACTGGTCTGCGCTTTGTAGGGTCTGTATTCTGGGAATGCTCTGCTTTGATGGACCCAAGTTTGGACCACTATCTCCACCCTGTGCCCCACCGAGGCACAACAAATTTCAATTCTATATTTTCCCCCACTCTTACCTCCTTACCCACGTTCACATCATGTTTGTGCTTCTTCTGCAAATTCGGTACTGTCTTCTTTAGTTTCAAAGTTTCTCCAGGACCAAACCTCCTCCCAGTCTCCCCCTAAAATGTTAAAAAGATGCTTTTCATCTAAGTCAGTGGAAGTTACTGTTTCTGCCTCTCTTTCCCTAAGCAACTCTTTGAAACAAGGAATATGATAACCCTGTAACTCCTTCCAAAAAGTTTTTTTTTATGGAAGTTCTCTCCTAAATGTCTTTCAGGATGCTGGAAAAGGCCGGCTGTCTAAGCCTCCCTGCATATTTCCAGGGCAACATACAAAGAACACTTTATATACGTTTTCATTACAGAATACGCATATCTGCACTAAATCACAGGTGTAATAAGGCATTTCTTCACTTGGAAGACTCCATGGTCCTCCCTGACACCTTCTGCTCCCTGTTGATCTCTTGTTGCTCCTCTCCATGTCTGCCTGGTCTCAGATGGTCTCAGCTATTCCCTGAACACGCAACACCACGTTGCATGGTTCCTTTTCTGCACTACGATCGAAGAACTTGTGGTGCTAAAAAGACACAACACCTCCAGCTCTCAGCCAGCAAACAGAGGGCTCCATCCAGTGATAACGCACTTACACAACTGACAATTATTCCCTTACACTCCTACTTCTGAGCACAGCTTCACACGTGGGAGTTATCAGGCACATTTAACGGAGGGTCGCTACTCTGTTTTCTCCTTTCTCCATTCATTTGGCGAAGCCCCCCTCGAGGGCCGTCCAGACGCTCCACACGGCCGGGCCTAGAGCCCTTCTAAGGTCCGCGCCGAGCGGAGAGGACGGAGCGAGCTCGATGGGTCCGCCCGCCAAGGCCCCGCCGCTGCCCAGCGCCCTGTGGGCGGCGCTGGGGGGCAGCGCCTGCGGCGGACGGCACGTGCACGGCCCGCCCGTTAAACCGCCGCGGCGACCGTTAACGGCCGCAGCCCCCCGCCCCCAGCCGCGGCGGCCCCTGCGCGTGCGCGGCCCGGCGGGCGGGGGAGGCGGGGGTCGCGCGCGGGGCGGGGCGGGGCGTGACGCGGCGCAGCTGTCGCCCCGCCGCCCCCCTCGCGCGCTCCCCCTCCCCTGCGGCGGGCGCCCGGTGCATTGTGGGACCCGTCCGTTGTTCATTTGCCATTCGACCCGATCCGGGGCCTGTCGGGACGGAAGCGCCGCCGAGGCGGGTCCATTGTGGGAGCCCGCGGCGCGCAGCTAGGCCCGGAGCCGGGAGCGGCCGCGCTCCGCCATCCGCCCGCCCTCGCCCTCCGCCTCCCTCCCCGCGGGCAGAGCCGCCGCCGCTGTTTGCGCCGCCGCCGGGCGGGCGCGGGGCGCGAGGCGGGCGGGGGGCGCCATGTTCGCCGAGATGAACCGCCGGACGCTGGCGTTCCGCGGCGGCGGCCTCGTCACGGCGGCGGCGGCCGCGCAGGCGGGCGGCCCCGCGGGCGCCGCGGGCGAGGCCTGGGAGCGGCCGGACGCGGAGCAGCTGAACGGGCGCGGCGCGGACGAGGAAGCGGAGCTGGAGGGGCTCGAGGCCGAGGAGCTGGAGGCGGCCGAGGAGAAGGAGCTGCTGCCGCCGCGGGACGCCGCGTCGCCCCCGCCCGCCAGCGGGCCCATGTTCGCCGAGAGGAACCGCCGCACGCTGGCGTTCCGCGGCGGCGGAGCGGGGCTCCCGGCCGCCGGCAGCGGCTGCGAGGCGCCCGCCTGGCCGCGCAAGCCCCTCAACGGGCGCGGCGCCGACGACGAGATGGAGCTGGAGGGCGCCGAGGGCCTGGAGCCCGAGGCGCTGCTGGAGGGCAAGGAGCAGGACGGCGGCTCGCTGAGCGACAGCAGCGACGACGAGGAGGACGGCGAGGGCGGCAGCCTGGGCGAGGGCAGCGGCGCCGAGGGCGGCAGCTGCAGCAGCAGCCGGCGCTCGGGCGGCGACGCGGGCGACGAGGCGGAGGGCAGCAGCGTGGGCGCGGGCGAGGGCGAGAGCGTGAAGCACTTCCCGCTCGCCAGGCCCAAGTCGCTGCTGCAGAAGCTGCACGTCGCCTTCCAGGGCGCCTGGCTCAAGGAGTTCCCGTGGCTGCGCTACTGCCAGGAGAGCGGCCTCATGTCGTGCGCCTGGTGCGGCCCCGCCGCCGGCGCCTCCAACGCCGCCCCCGCCGAGCCAGCGGCCGCCCCCGCGGGTCACGACGAGCTCTGCAAGGGCACCCGCAACTACAAGCGCGCCCTGCTGCTGCGGCACCACCTCTCCGCCGAGCACCGCCTCAACGAGCCCGTGAGCGCCGAGCAGGTAGGGCCGCGGAGCAGCCCCCGTCCCTGCCGCGTCCCCCCTCTCCTCTCCTCTCCTCGTGCGCCCACGTGCCGCGTTACACGGCCCCTTCCTGCGCTCGCCCGGGCCCAGCGGACACCCGGGGGCAGCGCGGAGCGGCTGCTTCCCCGCGCCGTGCGCGGAGCGGAGCGAGGAGCGGCGCCCGAGCGGCGGCCCCGCCGCGCTGATTTGCAAAGGGGCCCGCGGCGGGGGGCGGGCGGCCGCGGGCAGCGCTGCCCCCGGCGTCCCCGCGCCGAGCCCTTGATCCCTTGCGGTTTTTGTTTTGTTTTTCTTTTCCTTTTTCTTCCTCCTGGATACATTGTTTTAGACTCCGTGACTTCGCGAAAGCTCCGAAATCGCGTGGTGCGTGTTGGAGATAAACATGCGGTTTCCTGAAAGTCAGTGTGTCAGCTCCACTGCGCCAGAGCTCCTGAAGCTGCCCTCCCTTCCCTGCCGAGCGCCAAGTTATCGTTTTCCTGCGCCTCGTGCGAGGCAGGGTTATCTTTAGGCCATATGTCTACAAAAATCTCTTAATACTTAAGATTTAACTTACTCTTGTTGAGTCGCTAGTGTTTCTGTAGCCTTCCCTCCTGAAAGTGTCTGCACTGCAAAAGTTAAGCTCAGAGTTAACGTGCCAGCACGCACTAGCTGAAGCGCTTCAGAGGAGTTTACTAGGTCGAACTCGAGCTGCTGACTTGAATTAGAAATCCCGATCACTCTGTTTCCGCTGCTTTCGTCAGCGTTTTGATTAGAGCCGCTCTCCGTTATTTAGATGCACTGGGAGTCAGAGCTGGAGCGCAGGGCTTAATTTGAGCTTATCACTGCTAGCGCTTTCAGGAGCTAAGGGTACCTTGGACAAGAGCTGCTATTCCAACATTTGGGCAGGATGACGGATAAAATGTCGAGCTAACGCAGGTTTTCTCACAGCCGGCTGTAAGAAGAATATGAGTTTTATGCCAAATTTATGCAGGATTGCATGGCAAGCCTGCCATGATGCATGGAGCAGTCTCAGTTATCCAAAACAATATTTCAGACTCAGGAATTATGGTGTTTGTCTTTAAGACAAACAATGATACCTTTTTAGTAAGTGTATCTGAGCAGTGGAGTTCCAAGGCAGCTATTGTTTCAGACATTTTGTGGCAGTAGGTCACTTTATCAATTTCCTGCAATCTGAGGTTTGCTATTCACACCGAGCATTCTGGCCTGGCTTGTCTTAAAGTGACTTCAGCTTCTATTTTGAAACTCTCATTTTTAATTCTTTTATCTCTTTATGTTCTGAAAAAAAGTGTTCCAATTTGGAAAATATACTGCTATAACATTAAACAACCTTCTTGCTTAGTTTATAACTTTGAGTTGTGAATAGTTACCATATAAATGTATGTCCTGTCACTGTTTAGTCTCAGTGTCACCAGATACTGCTACTTCATGGCAGTTGAAAGTTTCTCTCACTGTGAACCCTGCAAAAACCAACTTGTTTTGAACAATTATTTTCAACTAAAACTACTGCTTTTTCCTAATAAAAGGCTATTAGATAGTCAGGAGCGTTTTGGCTTGCATGTCGCAGCAGCCTAAAAGCTCATAAGGGAATTGTTAGTACTTAAAGATCAGACATTTGTTGCTGAGGGAAACTTTATAAAAATGTACCAGGGTTCTTATAGCTGATAGCTTAGGGAAAAAAAATGTGGAATCTTTAAATAATTGTAATAAGTTAAACAATAAGCAATATCAGTGGCTCTTTTGTACTGTATCAGTGATAAGGCTTGAACAAAGCAGCTTCTGTAAAGGAGCCTTAGAGAGCATGGTTTCAAGTAGAAAACAGTGCTGTCTGCATTGCCATGCTGTTACATTTTGGGTAAAAATTCCTTGCAAAGGAAGGAATGGCAGTCTTTTCAAGAGTCAGTGTAGTTTTACTTTGTAGTGCAGTTTTGGGTTACACATGCCATAAAGCAAATAAGATTAAGAATTGCCTTTTTTTCTACTTTTATACATGCTTTCATGTTTTTGGTAGTATGTCTGTTTTCACTGATCCTTACACTTAATCTAGTACGGAAGACAATAGCCCTTATTTATTTATTTTTTAATGCCATCGTATCAGATACTATGAACAAAAAGAGGTGATTTGCAGCCTGTTTTCAACATACATAATGAGGTGTCAAAGCCTTTTAGATTTAATGAAACTTACGGGGGAGGCTTTCAGCCTTTTGTCTTAAAGACAGCATGGGTGTATTCCTGTCTTGAGAAGCTGCAACTGCAGGACATGTTTAGCAGCTGCTAATAAACATATGGCACCATGCCACTGTTCAAGTGTGGAAAGGAAACTGGAGGTGTGGAAATCTGTATAGGTCTGTTGGATACCATGCTCATGAGGATATGAGTGATGATTTCAGTATAATTGTGGGATATGTTTAATTTGTGATGCCAAAATACATTACAAGTGGTTGCAGCTGCTGTAATTCAAAGGTACAGAACTGCCGGTTGGTGCTCCTTTCTGAGGCACAAATCTTGAATCATTTCTTTCTGTTGCAGATTTTAAAATCTGCCTCTGTTAAAGTATAAGGAAAGATGTACTTTATCATGAAACTGCCTTCTGTGTGTTAATATAAAAGTCCATTTCTTTGAGAGACAGGGGAAAAAAATCTTAGACCACATGCTAGGAAATCACTGCAATAGATTTTTAGTTCTGTGATGAAGTTCGATCCATGAGATTCAGATTTATCCCCTTAAAGCTGTTTCTTAAAACATTCTCTCTCTCATAGTTTGAAACTATGTTTTGGAAATACAGCCAGAAAAGCTTTCACCAGCCTAACAGACATGTTGGTTTAAAGCAGCAGCTCTCCAAAAGTAGGAAGGCCTTTGATGTGATATTATTTTTTCCATGTGAATGGTAATTGTTTGCTTTGTGTGAGCAGTGATGAATAGGAGTTGTGCTTCAGATATAGAAACTGTGTTAATTTTCTAAGTTAACTTCTTCGATTACCCTTAACAGAGGGGAAAAATGAAGAGGAAGTCAGATTTTCAAAGCAAGAACTGTTATTTACTGTAATTTACGTAGTATTCATACAAGACCTAGAAACACTTCCTTGGAAGTTGGACATCCAGTTGGACAGCCAATTTTATATTGGCTGAATTTTGGGTGATGTGTGTTACATGTATGTTATAAGGCATGTTTTAAAAAGTGTGGTAACAGGAAAGGGATTGCAAATATGTGATAACTATTTTTCAATATATCTATGTCTAGGATAGAATCTACTCTTGGACTTCTTGTGTTCTTGTTTTGAGGAGTCAATATCTCATGACACAGGAGGGAAAGAAAAGCAGCTTTCTAGTAACTCTTCTAGATTATCTATATCTTCTCTATAGTCTACTGGTATTATATTAGGCATGTTTATTCAGTGAATTTTACATACTAAGTAGTCATTTACCTTCAGCTGTGTTCAGATGAGTCTAGTTGATTGAAAATAAGCCTAATTTGCTTCCCTAAGCAGTCCATGTTTTGGTAGTTCACCTTTTAACCTCAACTACAAAGATAGCATGAGATGCTTTTTAAACATGTTCTATAGATTGCATAAACAAGACTGGAAGAGTTCCTGATTTTATCCAAGAGTCTCTTTTTTTCCTCAAAGAAAAAGCTTGTTTGGTATTGAAATAACTTAAACTAGGGGAATATTTGGCCTGTGTTCTTAAAATACAATAGCAAAAAATCTAAGCAAATATTTTGGTGATTGTCATGAGCATGACATGAGTAATACAAGCTTGAAAATACTCTGCTGGATTTTCTGTAAATATTTTCTGACTTTCACTTCCTAGTGAATTCTGCTGTCCTTTTTCTGCACAACAGGAGATACTAAAAACTCTTCAAAGGGGCTCCTATTTTTGTTTTGTTTATTTTTTTTTTCTGCTGTAAATATTAGTTCTGCTTGTCATTTTATTTGGGTAGGCCTTAGGTTAACTCTTCAGACATGGCAGGTTTCTTTTGCTTGAGGTGCAGCACAAAGGTGAGCTGATCCCAGCAGGCAGCAGTTACGTGGTGTGTGCAATGTGATGCTTAGCGTAAAGAACCAGCATGGAAATGGTGCAATGTCTCTAACAACTCATGGTCTTTCTCCAACACCCATCGCCAAAGTATTTGGATGTTTGTTGCTTGCTGCTCCTTGTTTTCATTCAGCCTTCTGCTCTTTTCATACTGAATGTGTGTTCAGTTTGTCTTGTTTCTGTAACTTATAACTGCCAATCATTTTTACCCTGTTGGTTTGTAGTTTCCCTTAGGAAAAGGCATATTGTAAGTCTTATTTTCCTCTCTACCAATTTGACTGGATATGTAAGAATCCTCAGTTTACTCTATTGTCATCCTGGTGCAATCGGGCATCCATATATAGAGAAAAAACCTATTGCAGTTTATAGTAAATATGTTATTAAACACATTGTCATATAACGGAGCTTCTATCACATATAGTAACTAAACATTTCTTGTTTAAGTTCTGGATGATTAACTTTGTGAGTTGACTGATTACAACACCAGGGTTCAGAAATTTTTGTTTTAATCTGATACAGTGTCAGTAATCAATGTTTTGAAACTGTACAGTGTTGCTGGAGTGCCAGAGAAATTGTAAAAGTCTGAAGTCTTCTGAGAACTTACAAAATATCAGACTTTTTTAGTCATAAATGTGGTTGTCTGAAACAGGAGCTGTTTCAGAGCTCTAAGCTGGGAGTACTTGGATATGTCGGAGAGCACACAGAAATAAGGCAAGGGTGTGTAGAGATTGACGCTTGTTTTTGCATGAACGTGCAGCATTGTGGTGGGTGGATGTGTTGAGAAGAGAGTTCCCTTATGACGAGGGTAGAGATTCAGAAGCAACTTGAATGTGACATCAAACTGAAATTTCTCTGCAGTAGAATTCAGTATGGTACAGTTTTTCTTTGAGTTAATTGGAGCATTAGTCACTGCTTATAGATGTAATGCCTCATTTTACAAGATGTAGTTACAACCTCGGTTGTCATCCCAGTGATCTGCATTGGGATTATAACTTGGGTTAATAGTGATTTAGTGCACTCATTCCTTCTTGGTGGAAAATGACCATTTCATGTAATTGGTTTCTGCCATAGCCACCTCCTTTTGTCCGCAGAATAAGGACAGTGCGTTTCTGCAAGATGTATTTTAGCCCCAGGGTACATTGTAGGCCTGTGGTAGGATTAATCTACGTGTATCTGACCTCTAATGTCTCCCTCAGGTCTGTTTTACTTACCAGTATCCTACTGTCTGAGCTAATCTTGAATTACAAATTGTTAATTTAATAGCAATATATTAATATATTCTAAGTAATTACATTTAATAACTTGTTGTCTTGTTTTGGATTGCCCCGTGTTATTCTTTGTTAGTAAAATTTTCAAGCCACCTTTGAGATCACTCTGAGAAGGCTTTTTAAAGGCACATAAGTACTTATTGCCTGTGTAATCAGGATGTGCCAGTTAAAGCTGCTGCTGTGAAGTTCGAGATTTTTTTAATTCAGGATACTCTTTGTTAAATAATATAACCAAAACTTAATTTCTGTGTTTTGCTACTTGATGCTATTGCTTTCAGTATTCTGTCCACTTATCTTCTGATACTGATATTTAATGCCATGCTGAACGCAAACAGAAAATAAACTTAAATGCCTAAGTTGTAAAGCTATATAAAAATATGCCTGTCTCTCACTGCTTTGTTTTCTTTAGAACATATAAAGTTATCAGATATGATCTGCATATAGACATGAATTGGGAGATAGTTTTTTCCACATTCATCTCTCAGCATGAGAAAATATTGAATCAGTTGTTGCAGTTCTGTTTACCTGGAGATTTCTGTGGAAGAATAGAGAAGGGATGTGTGAGAACCACCTAGTTAAAGCTTAAGGAAGAGAGACTGCTGAATCTTTAATGAATGTGGGTTAACAGAAACACATACTTCACACTCATCTTAAATCTTTATTTTTGGCCCAAACATCATTTTCTTTATCCTTATGGGAATCCTGCTAGTTCTGTTTTTGTTCCAAACTTGGGCGGAGGGGGAGAGGAGTTCCCAATTCTTAATTTTCAAAAATATTTTATTCTATTACATATTCCTTTAAGAATATAAGAAAAGAAATTAGTTTGTATAATGTGTTGTTCTTAAGCTTATTTTCATATACTGCTAAAAGTATTGGAGAGAAGTGAAGAGCTAATTATGTGTGTGTTTTTTTTTTCTTCTTTTTTTTTTTTTCCTAATCACAGGAGTCAGAATTACCATCAGAACTGAATAATGAAGGATACTGTGATTATAACAGCCGGCCAAATGAGAACTCTTACTGCTATCAGCTGCTGCAGGAGCTGAATGAGCAGAGGAAGAAGGGCATTCTGTGTGATGTCAATATTGTGGTGAGTGGGAGGGTCTTCAGAGCTCACAAGAACATCCTGGTTGCAGGCAGCCGCTTCTTTAAGACTCTGTATTGCTTTACAAATAAAGAAAGCCGGAACCAAACCACTGTTACCTACTTAGACGTTGTTGCTGTTCAAGGTTTTTCTGTCATCTTGGACTTCTTATACTCTGGTAACCTTGTGCTTACGAGCCAAAATGCCATTGAGGTGATGTCAGTGGCCAGCTACCTTCAGATGACCGAGGTGGTCCAGTCCTGCCGCAACTTCATTAAAGATGCCTTAAACATAAGTATAAAATCGGAAGCTCCGGAGGCTGTTGTAGTGGATTATAACAGAAGATCTGTTAGCAGGGATGGAATGTCTCCACGGGATCAGAAAGTTGCCAGCTTCTGGGCAACACGAAACCTTACCAATTTGGCAAGCAGCATACAGACTGAAAACGATGGTTACTCTGTCGATGAGGGCCAAATGGAAAACTACCAAATGAATGACTGCAGTTGGGTCCAGGACAGCTCACCTGAAATGGCTGAAAATGAGTCCCAAGGTGAGGGAAAAGTTTTTGTCTGGAATGACATGGGCTCACAGGGACAATCAGTTCAAGAACCCGGAAAAGCAAGAAGGAAAAACCAAACAACAAAGAGATTTGTTTATAATATACCACCTAATAACGAAGAAAACTCAGAAGACTGCTCAGCATTACAACCATCAGTCTCATATCCAGAAGAAGATTTGCAATTTATTAAGGAAGAAGCAGGTAAATATTTTATGTTAATCATATCATTTGAGAACTAAACTATTAAGTACACAACAACGCAATTTTATTTAAAAAAAAAAAAAAAAAAAGGTATAAGCTAGAATCCTTACAGCTATTTTTACTGCGTGACCACAATTAGATACACAATGAAGGAGTAGTAAATGATGGTAGCTGACTGCCCAGACAGGAAAGGCCTCTTTAATTACTTTCCCTATGCCAGATTTTTGTGGCCCTCTCCCTGGCCTGGATGTCAACAAGAAAGTTTATTCTACAGCTTATTGGATAGGGATATTTGGGAAGCTAGCAAATTGAGTACTCGGCTAATTGAACAGGTTGAGAAACAATGCTGCAGTGGCATATAATGGAGGGAAAATCTTTTTGTTTAACTGTTTTTTAAACAAATCAATTAAGAGATGATTTAAATCATAGTCGATGTGTTTTTTTTTTTTTTCTTCTCATAAAGATTATGTGTTAATGTAAATTTCCCAACCGAATTCTTGGGGGAGCCTAGGGACCTTTCTTCCTTGTGGAGTAAGGACAGATAGTTTTTCTTGTGTGCTCATTCTTGCTGAAAATTGAAGCCAGAATGTATCCTTGGAGCATTGGCCTGGGCAGACCAGTTCTGCCAGGGCCCTGAGCTCCTCCCAGCTGCAGTCTTAGACACCCTGCTCCAGCTGGAATGGAATAGGTGCCTCGTAGCCCGGGAGAGGGCACGTGGCTGCCCTGCTGTGCCAGGGTCCATGCCCTGTGTGCCGCAGCTCCGTGTGACTGCAGAGCTGTGTGTGCTTGAGCTATAAATGTGAGTGGGTGGCAGTGGGGGGAGGTCCAAGCGTGTTGCTAGCATTGGTGTGGTGCAATAGAAGCAGCCCTGCGCAGGAGGGAGCTGCGCTGAGGAGCTAGTGTTCATTCAGCAAGTGCGTCAGGGACTTTGCTGCAGCTTCAGGCTTTGTCTCTGAACTTGGTGGCTGTCTATGTTGTGAGGCAGCCTTGGGCTGCCCAGGGTTGCTTCCAAAACTGGAAGCTGTGTTTGTGTCGTGCCTGGTATGAGCCTCGTGTAACAGGCCTAGGTCAGATCTAGTCTTAACTAAAATCTTTAAATATGGGTAGTTTCGTGGGTAGTGGGGATGTTGAGTTCTCAGCACCGCCTCTACCCATCTGCCTGGGATGGGCTGTGCTACCTGCTAGCAAGCACTTAGCCACAGCAATGTGAAAAAGAGCAGCAGAGTCTGGAGCAGGAGTGGGGGGCCCAGGTTGGTGCGAGTTGCACAGACATCAAGCTTCTGACTCCTTTTGGCTGTTCTTTCCTACTTCTGGTTTGCTTGGGGTAAACAGTTAACCCTTTTACTGTTGGAAATGCCGCAGAGCAAGCATAGCAAGTGCCTATTGAACGATGTGTGCAGTAACAGAAATAAGTATGTTTGCCTTATGCAGAATTTGAATGTATCCTGGAGAGTTTTCTTCCAAAAATAGAGAGCATGTGCAATCTAGTTATGATTAAATTAGTTAAATGTTTGCTGAGTTTTAGACAGACACCAAGGCTTTCAGTTGTTAATTATGCTAATGAATTACAGAAATATATCCAAGCAGCATCTTGAGGAAAAGGGACTGAACCAGAGGCATACTAAATTTTAGCTATGGTGTCTGTCCAAAAATGTTGAAAGCTCTGAGATTGTAAAGGAAGTTTGTTATTAATAAAGTATAGTTTCAACTAACAATCTGATTGTGATTGTGATTCTAAGTAATTATATTTTTGATCAGTTCAGGGACTGCTTTTTAAAACCATACCTATTATTTCTTACTTCTAGCAAGTTTTCATGTATGTTCATATTGTTTGAAACACTGTGAGGTCTTGAAAGCAGAACTTGGCATAGCTTGCACTCAGCTGTAACCAGAGCTTCAGCAGTCAGTGCTCTTCAGCTGCTGTTCTTCTCTATCTCAGTTCTGCAAGTAGATGCTGCAGATTATGTATTTATTCTGTAAAGCGCATAATCAGTTTTCAGTTTCTCTCAATTGAATTGTTTTCGGTTTTCTTTCTTATCCTACCCCGTGAGAAAAGATGCAAGAGGGAGAAGGAAGAGATAGAAGAAATGGAGAACTGGAAGAATGACAAAAATGGGTATAGAGTAACCTGCAGGTTACATGATAACTTTTTAGTGGTGAATTATATGTTTAGCTGAGACGAACTGCCAAAAATAATAGGCAGTGAGGTTAAAGTCAATGAGAATATATCTTCTGGAATAAGCTTAAGACTTCTGAGAAGAAAAAGCTTTCATCACACACATTATTTTTGCTAAGCAGTCAACTTTCCCTTGTTGCTGTGGCTTAAAAGGAAGGAATGAGCATCTAGTACTAGATGGGGCACCGCAATGATGGGACTGAACTGTGACACCAGCTGAGTTGCTGAGTGTCCCCTTACATGCAAAGTGAGTCGTACCCCTGATTAGGGTTTTAGGTTGTCCGGGGTTTTTGTGAGGTGGAAGAAGCATCACAGGTGGTGGAAGGGAAGCCTATTTAAAACAATCCCCTCCTTCCAAAAATCTAAAACCAGAAAAACCCCAAAGCTGCTGGCTTGAATTCTATGCAAAATGGGCTTTCCACTTCTGGGTAAAATATTAGATATTTCAGCAAACTTTTATTACTGATTATCTGCTTCTGTGTCCCTTGTCTTAGCAAGCATGTTAAACTGCTTCTTGTTGAACATAAGCTTTCCTGCAAGTATCTGCATGGATGTGCTAGCTTTTGCTTCTTCTTTTACTTTTTTCCTATTGAAGCTCTCAAGCCTTCTCCAGTTTTAGCTATGTTGGTTAAATAGTTACTTTCTTTTCCATTGAATGTTACGATCTGTCTCACTGTTTTTCTTTCTAGTTAATAAGCTCTTAAACAATGTCCTTACAGCAGTTTAGTCCTAATGCATTAGCTTCTTTGAGCCATTTTCTGGTTTATTAAAACCCAGTGGTTCTAATTCTTTTTTGTCTACTCATGGTTTCTTTATATATATATATATATATATATATATATATATATATAAAAATTTAAAGCTTCTTAAAATCGAACTTGTTTTTGGAGTACAAACATGTTATACTCTGGCTTCAGAACACAGCAGTTAAGGGTTATTTATACCTTCTGGGCCTGACCATATTGATTCTTATGGAGACTTATATGTAATGTCCTCGTAGCTTTATGAAGCTAACACGAGATGATTTGTTACTATGATTTTCAGTCTAGATAAGGCTGCTTTCCAGTGCAGTATGTGACATAGAGGGAGCAGATAGTAAGGGCAGGATTAAAGCAGTCTTTTGTGGAACAAGAGGATTCCTGGATAACCTTCAAATCCTTCTTTAAGGACTCCTAGAATTCAGTTTGCTGTGAAAGCAACAAGTTGCGCAGGGCAATATCATAGCTTGGTCAGGACCTTGCAGTAAAGGTGGGTGACTTTGAAGAGTGAAGAATTTGTCTGGATGTGTGTGTGTATATATTTGGTAAGGACAAACTCATTTAGCTGTTTTCTTGGTATTGTGACTTTCATCAAATCCTCCTCTAATTGATGTTGTGATTGAAAGACTTGAAAAGCTAAATGAATCTTTACCCTTTAATTGCCCTGTATCCTGTTTAATCTGGTATTGCGGGCTCCAAGGATTTCCAGTCATCCAGAGAGCATGCTATCCAGGAGTCAGTCGCTTTCCCATCCATTAAACTTATCTCTCTTGGAGATGGTCCAAAAGATGAGTAGATTCTCACATTTCTGTGGAATGTATAACCACTAATCTCACAACTAAAAGGTTTTCTGTCTCTTTATATATAAAAGTTTGGGGTGTCCACAGAGGGTTGGACCCAGGTGAAGATTCTCACTTTTACCATGTCCTCTGATTACCACAGACTGTTTGATTTGGATTTTTTGCTTTTTACCTTCTACTTGAGGTTGTGGGTGGGTTTTGTGTGTGCTTTATTTGAAATGCACCTTTGACTCAGCTATTCATGAAATAATGGTTTTGATGGCAACAACTATAAGTAAAATCAGGGTCTGCATATTTCCTTAGTTGATTAGGGGGATGTAGCATAGCTAATTTCTGTGGCTGGGGTTATTTCTTCAGTTAGCTTCACTCTTGCACCTCAAATCTGACTCAAGTCAAATGTAATTATTTCTATCACACATTAATCAGGGAAAGTGTTCTCCCTCTGGGAGAGGTTTCTGGTCCTTTTGAAGTGTAGGTGGTTTTCAGAATAGGGGGTTTGGGGTGTTTTTTGATAGATTAAAAGAAGGAAAAAACACTAATACACTATCATGAGGATTAAAATACAACTACTATTCTTTTTTTCCTGCTGGAGATAATCATTACTCTAGAAAGTCCTGTTTCCTTCTCTGCCTAGAGCCCCCTTATTTCACGTGTGCTTGTCTGCATGTGCCTCACTGCTCAGAGAGGGTGTTCATGAAGCTGGAGGAGGCAGGTCAAAGCCTTGTAATGATTTGCCTTCACTGGCTAGGGTACAGATAAAAAATTAAAGCTTCTTATTTAACCTGTAGGTTTGCTGCATCAGTAGCCTTATTGATCACAGTTGCACCTCCCTCCCTCCCTGTGTGGGCATTTCTATGCTGTATCAAACTATATAATCTTAGTTTCGGAGTGTTGGTAGCTGGACTATCAGCAGTTTAAAACTTCAAAGTTGCGTGTAGTCTGCCTCAAAGATGATTCTCTCAACTATATTTTCATGTTCATTTTTCATGTTTTCATGTCTCTCCTTACAGAGCTGTTGTCTTACTAGCTTACTGCTTACTTGCTGATTATAGATTTGTTACGTACAAAGCGTGTAACAATTTGTTGAGTGAGAGAGAGAGAGGCAGGCATTTTCTTGAGCTAGCCTCCAGTAGCAGCCAGTAAATGCATCCACACCAGAAATGTGTTTGTGGCCTAGAGAGTTTACATTGTGTAGAGTGCTACAATGTGGAAGGTTTATATGATGCTTTTACCTTAAACTTTTTTGTGGTATCTGTCCCTCTGGGGGTGAGTTGGGGGAAAACAA
Organism: Tinamus guttatus; assembly: GCF_059628265.1. Classification (NCBI taxonomy): domain Eukaryota; kingdom Metazoa; phylum Chordata; class Aves; order Tinamiformes; family Tinamidae; genus Tinamus; species Tinamus guttatus. The sequence continues at coordinate 796,454 of NW_028288690.1, read as the reverse complement.
ACAACAAAAAAACCCCACAGCTTTAGCAGACCCTTTATGTTAAGCCCTAGCCTTCACTAGTGTAGCTTTGTCACATACAAGCTTTACCTTGTCATGTATTGCTCACTGTATAAAGCAGAAGTTCAGTTTTGCCTTTTCACAGCAATATTTTAGCCTTGGTTGGGGTACTTTAGCCATTTTTTTCATGTTTACAGGGTAGATTTCTGAGAAGAGATGACTCTGTAAAGCTGAAGAAAAGCAAGTATCAAGCAGCAATTGACTTTGACAGTCAGGCAGTATGCATGAAAAGTATGAGCTGCATGAAAGTTGCAGTGTTTCTGTGTTTGCTTGCTTGTGACTTAAACTGATGCCCTTTCTTTAGGGTGTTTTGTTACATGTTGCTCTCTAAGAAGAGTGGCAAACTTAGCGTGTGTTGTCCCCCCAACCCCAGATCTCTTTCCAAGTTTCTGAAGAGGTATCCAGAGGTCTTTAGTTGCAAGGACTTTAACAGAATTGCTTTCCTGTCCTGTGTCATCCTCCTTTTATGAAGTCTCCTACAAAGACGAAATCCCTCACTACCCCAGAGCAAAGTCAGGCTTTGACAGAGTCTGGTGGAAATGAATAACACTGGGGTGTTAGTTTAATGCTGAGGGCTTTGGTTGCTTACACCATGGCTGCTCAGGTTGCCTGCGTGTAGGAAAGTTAATATGGAATGAGGCTCCACTGAACGCTTCCACTGAACTGTGCAGCATAAAAAGCTGTTTTCACTGAAACAGTCTGGATGGACCATAACGATGGTATCTGTGCTATGTTGTTACTAAAGAATAAGCACAAACGAAGACCCGTGCTAGTTTTTGGTGTGTTGCACTTCAGGGCAATGACATTGATGGCCTCTGATCATGACATGCATGGTGATACTTACTTTTCCTGTCAGAGCTGCTGTTTAGTTGCCTTTCCTTAAGGAAACATATTTAGCTTAAGACAGTGTTACAGGATGGTGCTGGCACTGCCAAGCGTTGGAGGTAACTGGTAAAAACAGTGTCATCAGCAATTCTGCATCTGCAGAAAGGGACTTGAGGCTTTACTGAGCAGAGAACATTTGTATTAGGCCTCTGTCCATTTTAGCCTTAAATCCCCTCACTTTTTTTTTTTTTTTTTTTTTTTTTTTTTTTTAAATAAGCCTTATTAGAAAGAAAATGGCAACTCTGGGGACAAGCCAACTTCAGTTTCCTTGGATTTGTTCCACAGCAGCTTTTTTTCCCAACCAAAGAAGTAGCAAGAAAATAGCAGATTGTAATGATGCCAAGCTAATTTGGTAGCCATTTAACTTGGCTACTTGTGTCTGTGGGATGGCTGGTGTTTGTTATCCCATTAAAGGATCTTAAGCCTAAATACCAGCTGGTTTATAGAGAGTTTCAGGCAGCCTTTCAGGTGCATCTCAAAATTTGTAGTTCAAATGAAGTTTTAAAAAGACTTGATGAAAAGGGGATGTGGAAAGCCTTTAAAGTATCTAGAAAAATGAAACTTGAATACTTTTTCAAGTGAAGTTCTTCAATTTCAAATCCTTAACCTCCTTGCAGCATTTGTGATACAGCCCTTCAGCTCACAACATAGTCCAAAAATTTATGAATGAAAGAATCTTCGTGATGAAGTCGAGAGGGGCTGTTTCAGGAAAAAAAAGCTTCATGACTCTTATCATCATCAGTGACCAGAGCAGAAGGACACAAAACACTCAACAAGTTTGCAGATAGCGTGAAACTGTGGGGAGGTGGTTGATAGGCTGCAGGAGCTGGGCTGAGAGTCAAAAGAAGCTCCACAAGGTGTCAGTTGGCCACTAGGGAACCTCATGAGGCTTGGGAAAGAAAGGGGCAAGTCCTGCACCTGGGAGTAACAGCACCTGTGTTGGCATGGGGAGGGAGGCACTGGCTGGTGAGCAGCAGCTCCACAGGAGTGAGCCGGGTGTCCGTGGGTCAGGGTGCATCCCAGCCCCAACGGGGTGCCAGGCTGCATTAGTGGGACCAGTGCTGCCAGACTGGGAAGTGGTATTTTCTCCTCTACTTGGCAATGGCAAGAGCACTTCGGAATAAGTGCGCTGAGTTTAAGGTAGCCCTGTGGAAGAAAGATGCCAGTATGCTGGAGGGAGCCCAGAGGAGAGCCACCAAGGTGGTGAGGAGGCTGGAGAATGCGCTGTGGAAACTCGATCATCACCCTCTCCTTCAGCAAGCTGGAGAAGGCCAGGGGGGATCTGCATGCAGTCTTCTGCCGTCTGTGATCTCCTGCCGAGGATCACAGGGCAGATGAAATGCCTGTTGGAGATGTTCGTGAAAGGATGAGAGTTGGTAGTCATGGGTTGCAGCAAGGGAAATTCCAGCTGGATATAAGGAAAACTGCTCTTGACCATGAGAGTGGTTATGTTGGAACATCTTTCTTAGAGGATGTAAGGAATCTCTTTCCCTGAAGATATTTGAAACTGGACAAGGCCCAAAGCAACATATAATCAGGCTTTGAAGTTACTCCTGCTTTGAGTAGGAGGTTGAACTAGGTGACCCTCAGAGGTCCTTTCAAACCTAAGGTCGTCTCTGAGTCTGTGATGATCCCTGGGAGCAATTACCCCCACACACACGATGTGCATGAGAAACGTTCTTACTGTCTCAGCTTTCACTGGTGTGGACTTTAATAAGAGATCAGTAAAATAGCTTTCTAAAAAAAGACAGAATGTATCCCTTTCTCAGGAAGCTTTTTCTTCTTTGTGTGATAAGCAACTTGAAAAAGCCAGTAGATTATGTATTTGGCAACAGCTGATGGCATTGGGCAGGGCTGCTGTGTTTATCATTAAGATAGTAAACCATTCCTTCATGTTTGGGAAACAGCAAAATTTGAGAGCCACCCAGAAGTGGCCTGCAGAGCACCAGAAAGATTGTGCTGCCAAAATGCCTCTCTTAGCTGGGCTGAAACTTGTGTTGCAAGAGGCAGCTCAGATGAGGTGTGCTCATGCAGTGAAGCTCCTGAGTGGTGCTCCTGCTGCAAACTCTTTGTTTTCTTTCCTTCACCTTCCCTATAGGTCAGCTGTGGCAACGCTGTTTTTCTGTCACGTGCTGCTTAACATAAGCAACAAATCCCGCTCTCTGGATTACTTTCAGTGGACTGTATCAGTAGATTAGCACTGTTCTCTTTGCAGTGCTTAATAACCATGGCCTAATCACTTATCTGCTTTTGAATTGACCTGAGCAGCGAATGTCAGAAAAGTTGGTGGGAAAAATAGCAGTGTTCCTATTCCTCCTTTCTTTGGCACTGCTTTTAGTGGTAATTAGTACGAAGAGTTTGAAGTCCATGACAGCCACCTGTTACTACTGTGTTTTGTATCCTCTTCAGTGCAGCCCTGCTTCTATATTCCTTTCGGTAATTACCTATTCAATTGCTTTTATTATTGTTTTTTCAGACTGCTTGTCCTTTCCCTCTTCAGTAATGTTTCTTTTTCTTACTGGAAGTTCCACAGGTTCCTAGTTACAGAGAAAGAGCAAAACCCCTCAAAGTCAGGATGTTGCTGCCAGCACGCTTTTGCTTGCTGTCTCTTCTTGGCTACTCTCAGCATCACCACCACAACCTTCAAGCCTGCAAATATTTAATTTGTGGTTATCCTTCCTCAGAAGGAACATATTAGAATATAAAAGCCTTCCATAGAAGCTTTGTTGGTTATGTAAAAGCATAGGTAACTCCTTCAGGATATTTGGAACTGAATGTGTCTTTTCTTAGGCTAACATCCTGTTTTAATTCCAGCAGTTAATCAGTTTGTCTCTTGATTTATTTCGGGAGTGAAGAGACAGGTTTGTGGTGTGTGTGGTGTGTTTTTAAGGTTGAATTACCCGTAAAGCCCTTCCATAGGGTAGAAGCATGGGGCAGATGTTGCAAGCCAACTGACCTGTGAATCATTAACTTCCACCTGTTTTGGGAATGAAGTACTGAGTCTAAAAGGGTATCCTTTGATCAGAGGAAAGCTGAGATCACGTGAACTGCCCGCGTGCTGCCTGGCCTAAGAGATTGCTGCTTCTAAGTGCCCCTCCTGGGAGCTCTCGCCACCGTCCGTGTTCTCTCAGATCCGCTCGCGGAGCCGCGTCCTGTGCCCTTGCTTCCCGTGTCCTGCGGAAATCCCGGGGTTCGTGATACCCGCGCAGCCCCGGGAGAGGCAGTGCAGCCTAGCAGCAGGTTTGTGGCGGGCAGGACCTGCCTGGGGGAGGAGGCGCTGCTGGGGTTCCTGTGCTCCCTGCCTGGCCCGCTGCAGCCGCGTGGCCCCCTGCGCATCTACCAGGGCTGCGCCTGGGGCTCGCCTCTGCAGGCCACGCGTGGAGCAGCCGTCGGGCATTGAGAGTGCTCTTTGGTGTTGGGAATGCATTGTACACGGGCACAACTGGGAAGGTAGGTTTTCTAGATCAGTTATTCATTTTGAGAAAGAGTAACTATTAAGTTGACCATGTACCTAAGCCCTGTGTTCTGCAGTGACTCAAGTGCCCATAGAAAGCTCATATCTCGGGTGTCTGTGATGGTGTTCTTTCATGTTCTAGCAGACTGTCTTTTCAAATTGAAGGTAGAAAGGTTTAGTAGCTGTTCTCTGCTAAACTAACTCTACTAAAGCTCCTAAATCTCTCTCACTGTGTTGCAAGTCTTATGCTGAGATCTAGATCTTCCCAGGGATTCAAATTTCTGATTTGCTGCAGACTTCAGTACTACCTGTGAGCATAAATGTTCCTTGTGGAATTTAAGTTGTGCTTTTTTAGCTCCAGACAACTGTCACAGTGACTAGTGCCATTACAAATGGGCTTGTCTTGGTAGAATTCTTGGGCTTAGTTAATTTACTTCATTTTTCCTTTGAAACTGTTGCCTCACACTGTAGATGTGGCTTGTACTGCCAACCCTAAGAAGAGCTGAGCAGGAGGATGAATCTGATGCATGTGCGTCATGCTGGAAGGATTTACAATCTCTACTTCTCTCTTCACAGAACTATGAAGATATGGCTATAACTATTTGTTACAGCTTTGTGAAGCTGGAGTTTATATGTAAGAGTTGCTTCCACAGAAAATCCTTAGAAGGAGCATCTTAAGGGAAAGCCCAAACTTACTAGGGTTACTAATAAATACAGGCTTGAGCTTGAAAGTAAAATTGTGTCCATTTAAGTCTATCCTCAAGATTTTTGACAGCAGCAATATTGGGAATCCAGTGTGTGGAGGACCTAACCACCACCCAGACACGTGGAAGGAAACCTCCTAGCTCCCATGCAGCTTATTTAACAGCCCTGGGTGTGAGTAGGGAGTAGAAGATTTGCAGGCTCTTGTTTTTTCAACAAATTCCTGTATTGAGGATTGCAGGGGAGGGAGGAGGAATTTGCCCTTTTGTGAGAGAGTCTTTGACCCCCAAATATGATCCTGTCAAATGGCTGGTGTAGCTCTGAGGTGTGCTATACATCCTGCCTTGTGCTATATATTAGCGATTCTGGATTCATTGGTTCAAATTACTGCTTGCAACAGAAGTGTAGAACTAAAGCAGGTGGCTCTCTTTAAAGCACTGCACAATTTTGAGTATTTCTTTAAAAAATCTACAAGGACCATGCAAAGTAAATGAAGAGCTCATCTAAAGACTATATGTAAAAACACAAATTACTGTTACAAGCTGGTATATTTTAAGTAATTATGGTCTCTTAAATTGATGTGGTTATACAGTAATGGAGATGATCATTCAAAAAAGGATATAGACATAGCTGTAGGATACTTTATTTATATAAACGGTATGTAGAGCACTTTATATACAGCTGAGATGTTTAAAGCAATAAAGAAAATCATACCTTGTAGAAATGTGTGCTTTGGTAGCAGCTACACTGCCTGTGGTAGAGCAGATGATGTCACTATGTAAAGCAAAAGAAACCAGTGGAAAATTTTTTTTAGTCCTGTCATAATGATAGCCAGGTAGTAAAAATACTTATGGAAATGTCCTGTGGAATGGGAATAGCTTTGACGCCCCAGAATGGGGAAGAGCAAAGGTGACATGAGAAATATTTCAGAGATTTAATTTTGTTGAAATTAGGAATATTTTGTTCCTCCTCATTTCAATGTGGAAGAGTGTGTGTGTGTGGGTGTGTTTTTTTTTTTTTTTTTTTTTTTTAATGATGGATACTATGTTAAGGTTTTAAACTTCGTTTTCTCAAAAAAAAAAAATCTTTGAAATACAGCTCGACTGTTTAAAAAGCAGGAAAACCAAAGTAACTCTGTCTGTAATAGGTACTTCAAGTGACTTCAAGTATGGACTGATGCCGGGTACTTCAAGTGACTTCAAGTACGGCCTGCTCCCGGGTACTTCAAGTGATTTCAAGTACGGACTGCTGCCGGGTACTTCAAATGACTTCAAGTATGGACTGCTGCCAGAATCGTGGCCAAAGGATGCTTGGGAAAATGGCAAGTACATTTGAGAGAAGAGGTGGTTATCTGCCTCTTTACCATTGTGTCACTGCTGGTAATAGTTGATTAGTTTATGCATAAATTTATAAGATTAGGTGTTTATAGAATAACCTCTCATGCTGCTTGCCTTTCTGGGTAATGTAAATACTAATTCCTGGGAGAGAGAAAAGGGAGTTCAAATCTTTAGAAGAGCTGGAACATAATTTTTAATCAGCCCTTGTATTGTGACTGAATATGAAGGTACTTCAGTATCTAATGATCTAATAGCTTTTTTCCTCCCTTCAGTAAGGTAATTACAATGGGCTTTAACATTGAGCACTTGTTTGATACTTGAAAAATTATATTTAAACTTGTGTAGTGGATCTCCATGCACACTTAACAATGCACAAATAAAAGCATTTGCTGCATTAAGGGTTTTGAATTCAGTGCAGCCATATCTAAAGTTGTGTTCAGACTTGTGTGGTATGGTCTAGCTTCTTACAGTTTATGTGTCTTGCTTAGATAACTGCTCACTTGGATTATTGCATCTCTTTTCTGTTTGAAAACACTTGAACATACCAGAGGAAAAAACCCTATCACATCTAAAATGGTTATTGCTGGGTTCTTAACATAGAGAAACCCTTTATGAAGGCTTTATATTCCATAAGAACATATGGGATTGGGTAAAAACAATGTCTACCTCCTCTTTATAGTGCTTAGATATGATTGTGGTATGCTTTATGTTTATTTTTAATATTTTTGTTTCTACAAGGGGAGAAGTTGAGTCATAGGAAGGTGAAAATCATTGGTGGGCCAGGGATTAGAGCTCAAGTCTTTTGCAGTTCTTCTGTTTTTGAACCATTAGGTTCCTGTAACTGCTATAGCCCTGATGGCTGGGTCATACTTGTGCTGATGCATACATGATTACAATTCAAAATCTGTTTTGAATTTCTTAGCTTTTCCTTTGTTTAAGTGATTATGTTATTGCATAGGAGTCTTGGCACTTGGTTTCCATGAGTTCTCAGAAATGGCAAAGCAAGTTCTGGATACTAGCAGAATTTAATTTCTGTGTTAAAATGATTTTTGAAGCTTTTTGACTGGAAAGTGGTGTTCTATCTTGGCTGCGGTATGCAGGCCTGCATGTGCATACAGTTATTTTTGCCTTTCTCTTGCCAACATGAACTCCAGCAACCCGTGTGCATACACTGACGTAGCCTTATCCAGTGCTTTTTGGATGCTTTCTTTTGTAGGCAGCTACAGCTATGTTCATAAGTAACTGTAGTAAATTGATCAATACCTTATTCTCAGAATAATCCAGAATAATCCACATATTCCTGTGTGGCCTTCTGTATAACTGTCACAGTAACCTGTGCCTTTTTCTATATTCAGTAATACACTGTGGTGGTATCAATCTTAAACATATCCTCTGAGCAAGCTGTGTCATCCTGGGTCCGCAGATATAAATAGCTCTCTTTCCTCATAAGAAAGAACTGGTGTATTGCTACTTCCACAAGTTATTTCTGCCCTCATTATTTCTTATTCTGTTAGACCAAATTAGATTTTGAGAAGGACATAGCTAAGATCTGAGCCAATAACTTCCTTTTTATAGCAGTTTCAGAATTATGCTACCTCTTAACCATCCTATTGCTTTTGTCAAGCTCATTTCTTACTTGATTACACTTCCCCCGCCACTGATGCAGATTCAGATGTTGGCAGGCAGCTCCTGCATGTAACTCATACTAACATTGTGAGAGAAGATCATAACCTGATAAACGTGCTAGATGTGGAGGGTTCCTAAAAGTGTCAGATTAAAGTGTTTGCCGATATAGGTTGCCTCTAGAAAATGGAATAGTGTTTATGAATGAGATCAATCAGAGCATCAGAGAACACTTTCTGTTTTAATTAACTTATTTGAAGAGATGTCTGATTTCATAGATCAATAACTACTGTGTTTTGTACTAAAATGTTTACTAATGAGTATGTTTTAGTAAAATTGTGAGTGCTGGATCTCCAGTTTTTGTGTTTTCTGATTAACTGGATGAAAAGTAATGTGGGTGGTGCTTTGTTCTGGCCCGTGCGTGTTGCTGGGTGTCGGGTAAGACATATCCAAATAGCTCTTCATTTCTTTATCATCATTTTTAAACTAAAGTCTTTTTTCATAGGTGATTCCTCTGCTTTAATCATGAACAAGCTGAAGTGTCCACACTGTAATTACGTAGCCAAATACAGAAGAACACTAAAGAGACACTTGCTTATTCACACGGGCGTGAGATCTTTCAGTTGTGACATCTGTGGGAAGCTGTTTACTCGAAGAGAGCATGTGAAGAGACATTCCTTGGTAAGTAACAGCAAATATGTGTGTGCGAGTGCATAAATAGGAGTTTTGTTTTAGTGTTTTCAGGTATTTTTGTAGTTGGCAAATGCTGTTCTCTGATTTGTCATTGTGTTAACAAATCTAGAATAGATAAATATTCATGTCTGTGTGGTATCTGTGCTTCTTGATGCTTTATAGAAAATACAGTATTACAGAATTCTGATGAAGCTAACTTCAAGAAGGTTTGAAAATCACTTAGTGCATTATATGTAAATATACTGTAGTTAATCAAAGCACCTTAGTGGCTTAGTATTGTACCAATAGAATAGCACATTTGTTTGTAATGCTACACCACCATTTTCAGTGTGGGCACCCTGTTTACTGACTGTACGATATGTTAAGGTTGTTCTGAAATACTTAATAGGCAAATGATGCTGTAGTATGAAATCTGCTTTCAGATTCAGGATGAACAATATTCAAGATGGAGAGTGTAAGTGTCATTCTGGCTACCATTCTATCAATATGAAAATCCACAGTTAGGTCTGTTCCGTGTATGTTGTGTAAATGAAGATTTGATTAAAGTTTGGCTTCTCTGAGGATCCAGACAAGTCCTGGATCCTGTCCTGGGTGTTTTGTAGCTGATTTCCATCTAGTTGATAAGGAAATTGATGAGACTTCATTAGGATTTTTATAATGGAAAATCAAAGGTTTGTTTTAGGGGAGGCATAAAAGTAAGTTTCAAGCTGTGATCTTAAACTCCTTTTTGCAAAATACTTTGCAGCTATTCAGAATAAGTTAGTACATGAAATAGTACAAGTAAACAGCACTTGAGAGATTTGGGAAGCTTTCCTCTGCTCTGAGTCCACTGGAGCACCTTCTTTCTCATGAAGATGTCCCATCAGGTCTCCTCGCTTAGTTGGCTGCTTTGTTCACCAGTGGATAGAAAGTAGCAGTGAACATCCCAGTTTTAATGTGGTTCCTGAAAAGAGCTGAGTAACTTTTTCTAACCCCTGTGATGCTTTAAAAAGTAAAAGATAAGAGAGATTTCTGAGTCATATCAGAATGTCATTCTTGAAGATACTTGCTTAGACTGTGCTAGTTATTTTTAGTAGTCTTTAAGCTGTCCTACAGTTAAGAGCTGCCTATTTTAATAGCTCTTAAGTGTTCTTCTTTTTTTTTTTTAAGTCAGCATTTTTCTTGCGTGTCCCTCTGCACTTCTGTCAGCTTTAATATATATCCTTCCTTCCTGAAACTGCTGCTGCTGTCCCTGATCTCCTGCCACCTGGTGAAGGCCTAGATGCCAAAGGGACACAGGACCCCTGGTATTAGTGAGTCAGAAGCACGTTTTGTCCTCCAGGAAATGTAGGAGGTGGCAGGGTAGGATGGGACAGGGAGATTCTCTGGCTGGGCAGAGTTTGTAAGGTCCCTGTCACAGTATTGCTAGCGCAGTGGAGCTGCTGCTCCTCTCCTTCCTCTGTGGCTCGCTAGGGAAGATGCTTGGGGTTTCTATTCTGCAGTAGCTGATCAAGAAGGAGGTGAAAGCAAGGTTAAAGCAACTCCTGAGGGAAACCCAGCCCAGTTCAGGGCTTACCCTGGAGCCTGTTCTTGCTGCATGGCTTCCGAACACGTGTTGCTTCTCTTCTCTTACGTAAACCCCTCTGAGCAGCCCCTCACACAAGGCTTCTCCTCTGTGTGCAGCACGAGCACTGCGAGTCCAGGCCTCGAGGTGGGAGGGGAATCCGCAGTTGCCTGTGGTCTGTAGAGGCAGATTGAAGTGACTGTGTCTTGACCTTGTTTTTTCCTTCTCTGGGTAACAATTTCCACTTATCTAAAATGGCATCTTTTTCAACACAGCTCCAAGCGAGCTAAACACATTGCTGTACCTTCTTGTGGGGGACACAAGGTACAAGAATTTGTTCAGCTTAGAGTTTTTCCAAGATGGGTAACTGGAACTCGCATTTCAGCTCAGTTCAAGCAGTGTGCATGGTAATATTCCATGCAAATAGCATTTCTTGTCAGAGCAAGAGCTTTTATGCCTCTTCTTAAAATGCACCTCTTGGCAACTTCTTTATCTTTAATGATGTAATTGTTACAACATTTGTGGTTAATCACATTAGTGAGCAGCAGTCTTCTAATCTTATGCATAAGCTTACTGTACGTACATGACAAAGTAAAGCTCACCAAATTGAAGTAGAAAGGTGCCGTGGGGTTTGGTTTGGCTGATTTAAGAGTTGGGTTTCAGGGAGGAGAGTGTGGTTTGGTTTGGGTTTTTTGTTTTCTTTTGCAGAAGAGGAATCTTGCAGTTCTTGCTTGTTGTTAATGTTGAAAATGCTTAGAATTAAAAAGATCACTTCGTATATAGGGCATTGATGTACTTGGGTGCTATGCTGTGCTCAGCAGCCTCCTGTGTGCAGTGAGTAGCAGGAAAAGGGCACTGCGCTGCTCTGCACAGTAAAGAAGGTACCTAGGGGTGAGCAGTAGCCCTGTGATACGGATGAGTCTCTAGATGGATCTTTGAGCAGCGCTGGGGCTATCTTCATGCACAACTCTACAGAAAGAGGCTTGTATTGCTAATTATTACAATGCTCTTCTCACTATATGCAAATGTGATCAGATACACACAACTCCCACTGTTCATATTTCTCTTCCCTAGGTGCATAAAAAGGATAAAAAGTATAAATGCATGGTGTGCAAGAAGATCTTCATGCTAGCAGCCAGTGTGGGAATAAGACATGGATCTCGACGCTACGGAGTTTGTGTAGACTGTGCAGATAAATCTCAGCCTGGAGGGCAAGAGGGAGTAGACCAGGTGCAGGACACAGATTTCCCTCGGGATGAGGAATACGAGGAAAACGAAGTGGGCGAAGGCGATGAAGAGCTTGGTGACGACGTGGAGGAGCAGAACGAGCAGTCCCGGTGGGATGAATCCGGGGAGGTCTGTCTGCCTCTGGACGACTGACGGCGCGCGCGGCTCCGGCCTGCCGCGCGTGGACACTGTGTGGATTGACTGTTGGATTTTTGGACTGAAGGCTTGCAAAATATGGTACAGGCTGGATGGTAGTTATGTTGCTGTGAAAAATGTAGGGTCAAAGCCTTATAGCAAAAAAGGATTATTAATTTTTTATGATATTTGCACAGGACTGTACAGCATACAACCATTTGGTTGAATTATACAGAATCCTCACATCTACAGTCAGTTATCAAAAGAAAAATGTATTTTTTATTATTTATAGGATATAGCTATTTGGGTCCTATTCAGACATAGTAGTAACTGTACTTATTATGTTACACATTCATGTATCTGTTAACATGAATGAAGAAAACTGCAACGTGGTGTGGAAGTACAAAGACAGCTTCCCCAAACCCACTCATAGTTTGTCAGTGAACCAGTGAAGCTAATTTGGGCTGGCGGCTCTTGTTTCCACAAGCATGTCTTGGCCATACAAACCTTACCTCTCCCTTCCTCTGACAGGCGAAAGCCAATCGTTTAAAGATGCATCATGGATGATATCAACACCATGCTGAAATCTGGGTTTTAAAATTGTGGCTCTAAGCCAGCACGTGGTATAGGTGATAAGCACTGGAGAAGTTAATAATGGCATTAACTTAGTGTCTGTTTCGTCACGACTTTGAATTTTAAAGCAGGTTGTTATTGTTTAATCAGTTCCAAAATCATTTTGCAGAAGAAATGACCAATAATGAAAGCAGTAGCCTGGCCAGAGCATGAGTCGCTCTCCTAACGCTTGCTCAGGAGAGACAGTCGTGCGAAGCGGCATCAGGCTGTCCTAGAGCTTCCCCTCTCTTTTGACTCCTCGGGTGTATACCTCAGTCCCCAAGAAAAGGAAAATAAAACAAAATGCAAGGAATGGAGAAAGTGTCATATTAAACAACTTTTTGGTTGATAATTTCTTTCTTGTCTGCTTTTTGGCTAATTTATGTGATCTGCATTGGACACTAGGCTCTTGTGCCCATCGTTTGTCATTAAAATGAACCCAAGATATTTTTTATTCTTTCGTATTTAATGAATTGTTGCTAGTGTTTAATGGAAACAAAATACATCTAACTTTGCTGAAACTTTTTTAAAAAAAGGATCAAAAACCCAAAGCAAAATAATACTTTGAGTTGTCTGCTTCTCAGAATGGTAATGCTCCCTATGCTCTTCATTTCAAATTTCAGCAGGCATTGAAACTTGAATTTTTGTAGCCATACAGAGGTGTTTTTTGTTGTGTTTTTCTTTTTTTTCGTTGTTGTTTTTTGTTAAACTTACAACATCGTACCGATGATTCGAGGCCCCCTCACAGGGAGGGGAGGACGTGACATCTGTATGTCCAGCTCCTCTGCTCTGACTAGCTCAAGGCAAGCCAAGTCCAGTGGAAGGCTCCATCTGATGTTCTCCTGATGAGTAACTGTGCAGAGCATTCAGCATTACACATAGCTAGGCCAGTGTGACAGTACTGTATAAAAAACAATTAACGCTCACCATGTTTTTCAGCTCTGTTTTAATTCTGAAATAAGTATATATTTCTCCTATTTTATATCAGGTAACTAAATTATGCTAATTGTGTGGATAACTTTGAACTGTGCTTTGATGGGCAGAATCCTAGGGGTGCTCCATCCGACCGAGGCTGGTAGGTATTTCAGGAGACGAGCTTTCCTGCTGTCCTTTACATCACTAGAACAGTAACGTAATGTTAAGATATTGTATTTGATGATTGCAGCTGAGAACAGTTGAACAATTATTGGGGAGTTAAAAATCGCCTTTTTAATCCGTTTGTTTCATTGGCAGTTTCCACATGGTTGTAAACCTGACAGACAATTAGGTTTTGCTTTTGTTTTATTTTCAGGGGGGTTGGGAGGGCAGGGGGTTGGCTTTATTATTATTTTATTTCTTTTCTCCTTACACTGAAGACTACATCGTATTCTCCTTGTTCAATGTGTAATTCTGGTGGGGTCCAAAGTAGAAATTAGTTGGGCAAAGATGATATGAATGAAAAGTATTTTAAACGTTAAAGTAATGTTCTGCTTTGTGAATATGTAAGTATAGCATAAAGATTTTTCCATCCCATTTATCCCCTTTAAAACCATAGTTTACAATTGGTAGATCTGTCTATATATATAAAAAATATATATATATCTGAAATTCACCTAAATCTGCTTTATTAGAATACTGCTCACTTAATGCTTAGAAACTGGACCTGGCTCAACATTCTTAATGTATTTTCCTTTTTGTTTTTTTGTTTGTTTTTTTTTTTTTTTTTTTTTTTTTTTCCTCAAGATATGAACTTATTCTCTTGGAACTGAATCTTCTTTTACTACTTAAATCATTTATGTATATCTGGTAAATTATGACCAAATTTGTTGTTAGACTGCATACAGTAAATTGAAATATACACTTGGTACACTACACAATCGTTGTGCTTTTGTTCTGGTTATGCCTCGGAAGGAAGCGTTCCTTGGAAGCCGGGGTTGTTTGTGCATACTCGGGTGATACGCGTTGGCCTTGGTACGCTTGTGCACTGCCGCAATCCTGTGGCAATCCCTGTTTCCCTGGGAATAGCCCGGTGCCTCCTTTGGGAGATGGACACCGTGGCGGCCCTGGCGCAGGGTGGCGGGAGGGGGTGGCTCTGGATGTGACCCCAGCTCCGCACGTCCTGGGACGTTTCCTAAGAATTGCCTTGAGAGAGAAGGCTCGAGCTTCTTGACAAGGAGCAGGAAGAAGTTTCAGCGCTAGGAGTCGTTGCCTTAGGAGCTGCTGGAGCTGTAAATGTGCAGTAAGTGCGGGAATGAATCCGTGTAGCAAAAGACTCTTAACGCGTCTCCCTTCTCAAATCAAACCTTTTTGGAAAGCTGCCCAGTCCTTCATTTCATCTCTGGATGAAATAATTTTCAAAGCACAGATCTGATACTGGCTTGTTTGGTGCAGTGTGATACATCCAGCTTTTATAAAACTACTGTATTGCAGAGACCAACGTGGAATTTTAATTTTAGGAGTGTTCCCTTTTGATGACTATCTTAATGTAAAGAATTGTTGTGAAGGGGCTGGGGATTCTGTTCCATTTTTTGGGGGACAGTGGTGATTGCCTTTTAGAAATAAATATACCGAGCCCTCTTTGGATGGGAATCTTGATGCAGGACAAAATCAAGTAAATAAGTGTAAATTTATAAGAAGTCCCTGTCATAGTAGGTGTGATGCAAGAAACAGGTAACTTAACTGACTCCATGATTATGTTACATTTTATTACAATGCAATATCAGGCATTTTTCAGTAGCATGGCAATCAGATCTTGAGTGTAAAATGACATTTTCTACAATCATTTGTAGACAATTCTCATAGTCAAATTCATCCACAGCTCTTTTAGTAGATTTTTTTTTCTGGACTGAAGCTAGTGTTGGAAGCCAATGCTCGTATTTGGTTGCCACCACTGTGATGCATCGGTAAGGAGCAAGGTTGAAATTATGGGTGCCAGTACTAAGTAATTACATTTTGAGATGCATATACTTATGTGAATGCACAGATTTGAGATATCACTAGAATCCAGTAGTAATTTCCCTTTCTTCTGAGAGTGAGGAGCCTTATCTGGTATAAAGAAGTTTGGGACCAGGGCACTGGTGTTGGGTAAGTTTCTAGCTGTGATTTACTGGAATAACAGCAAATAATCCAATTTCCACTTTATTGGGGTCTCTGAACTGCCTTCAGACTCTGGTGATTTGCAGAAGATACTTTACTATGTGCAGCTTCTCTTAGCACAATTGCTCAGTGTATATTCTCTTAACTATTTTTTATTTGGCAAGTGTTTGTTCCTTGAAGCAGGAATATCTTCTTTTCTGTGTTATGATAGCCTACTGCTATCTTTTACCAAAGAGTATGCTGGTAAACGTGGACATGCTGGCTAAAAGGAAGCTAATTGGTTTTAGCGTAGTGTTACTTTAACAAGTACATTATAAAATATTCAGCCTTTGGTGACAAAGAAAAGAGAAGTTTGAAATTCAGAGGCAGCAGCATTGCTGAGCACCTCTTTGAGATGAAGATGCTTGTCTGGATTCCAAGTATAATTTTCTATGTTTTTTTTTAATGTTACATGTAATACATTCAAATATATTTGAAGGATGATGTAGGAAGCCAGAATTGGCTTAACTATGTCATAGTTAATATTGTTGGAGACTGAAGCCAATGCTTAAGAAAATAAGCCATAAACTATGTATTTTTTTTCTACTTACCTGAAGTGATTTGGATTAGCCAGATGCAGCCATAAATACCCTCTCACTGACATACTGGCACGTGAAGGTAGTTTTGGGAATTCCCGTAGTCTGTCCCGGTAACTCGCTTGCGGGACTTCCTCCATGCGCTGCCTCTGTCTCCTCCTTCAGCGCGGCATGGAGGGACTTTGTGGGGTGCCTGGCTCTTGGCGTGCAACCCCCTTCTACAAAGGGCTTCATGCAGAAGAGCAGCTAGTGGTTTTATAATGAATTGCCTTATTGTGACTGTACGTTAAAATATAGCCTTAAAGTAAATTCTAAGTAGTGGCCTCCCAGAAGGGCTGCATATACCCCAAACCAGACTCCCGGCAGCCTTTCAGCGTGCTGGTGGCTTGGGGGATGCCTTAGACATAAACCGGCGCAGACCCAAGGGCCTGGAGCCGTTGCCCAACGCAGCCTGTCTGGCCTTGGACGCTTCGTTTTGCTGAGAAGGGAGCCCAGGTCTCCCACAGGCTGCCCGAAAGTCTATCAGCAAAGTAATACTGGAGGGGAACTTGGATTGGATGGGAACCCAACCAAGCTTGGCTTCCCATCTTCCTGTACAAGTGTTGCCTTTTGGTGGGCTATGAAGACCTGGGCTCCTTCAGTAGCTGAGGTGTTAAGAGGAGGTAACCTTATTTCCTAGTTCTTTCAAGGGTAGATATAAACTATCATCCTTTAGAGGATGTTTTAAGTTTTGCATCCATGTAGGCAAATCTTCTTGCACCTCTTGACCTGGGTAGCAGTGTGTTGGGAGGACTAAGCCCTCTCTGGGATTAGCTTTCCCATTGATCTAGCATTGCAGAGCTTTGATTTGAAGGGTGAAACACATAAGAAAACTGGATTTGGGGGTGAGAATAGCTCTGGTTTGGAAGGAGCTGGGAAGTAACTTTGTTTAGTAACCAAACTCCTGCATTAACACAGCAGTCGATCACATTTTTAAAATCACCTGAAGAGTGTTTTTCAGGGAAATGTTCTTGCATTTGAAGAATGTTTTCAAGTTGTGAATTAAGTGGCAGGTAGTAGTAATGTGGTGTTTTATTAAATTTTTGCAAACTGGTGTGTTCTGTACAAATGTTATGGGAAAAGAAAGCTTCACGCTCCACAGAATAGCATTAGTTTTGGAGTTACTGCTAGAAAGAAGCAGCAAGAAAGAAATGTATGAAAAATTAACACCAATTACAAAGGAAATAACACCACTGGGAGGAAACGATCCCAGAAGATAAACTGGGAAGGACCCTGTGGGCTCATAGTTCTGGACGAGGTGGCATCTAGCAGCCCTCACAAGGGGCATGAAGCCTTGTTGCATTTGCCAAGGACAGGACAAGATGTTTCTTTGCAGCATCCTTGAGTTAGCGTTGTAAAAATCTGAGCTCTTGAAATGTTGCCCTTTGAAAGGGACAACCTGCACTTGAAACTTCTTAGATTAAGAAGTCAACCTGCACTTGAAAATTCTTAATTTAAGTAGTTGACCTTTTTTGTTGCCCTTGAACTTGAAAACACCTATGGGATTAATGGTAAAACTTCTGCTGAAAAATAGACTAACCTGCATTCAACTGAACTGGAAAGGCGTTTTGAGAGGTTAAGGGGTTATCCCCAAATTTGTGCAGTAGAGATGGATCATTGGTTCAGTTCAGTCAAGAATGCTCTTGATAATGAGTGCCGAAACTTTTAAATCTTAACATTTCAAAAGCTTTCGAAGACAGGTTGTTGCCTAAATACTGAATACTATTCGTGTCAAGATAGTATTTACACGGCAGAAAAATAATTTCAATAATTACTTCATACAGCAGCATCTTCATACAGTTAAGGTGAAACGGAAAATGCTCAAAGTCCAGCAGCATTTTGACATTTCAGAGGCTTCCTAGAACCAGGCAACTTGGCAAGAAGTGGTAACTGCATCTCACTCCTTTTAATTCTGACAAATACCTCTTTGAAGGAGCTGCTTTCTCTCTTCAATCAGTATTTGCTATGCTCTGCCAAGATAGAGCCTCCCTGCGTTCCAGTTCCCTCAAACAAGCCTAAAATTCCTTTTTATGGGTAAGAACAGAATGTTATCAATGAAGAGTGTCATCCTGACCTAGGACGTATGTAAGTTCTGCATAAGTGACCATTGCCGTGCTTAATTTAAAACAAACACACCTGAAATCTAGTGAAATCTCAATCATCATTTCCTTCATTTGTTCCACAAACATTAGCTTTGGAGCATCTATTCACTTTCTAGAAGGAGCAGTGTACGAATGTGCAACACTCCCAAAACAGTTGGGAATAATGTGGCCTGTTGTATGACTGTGCCCCTGATTTTTTTGGTATCCTGTCTTTGTCTCCTGGCAGATGTGGAAAGGGATAAGGTATGTGCTATGTGTGGGGAAAAATACTGCCTGGCGCTCTACTCTGCCACACTGCTCTGGAGTTTCTTGCACGTTCCTCAAACATTTAAATTTCGAAGCCTGGATGGTAGAACAAGGAGGCCGCTCGTCTGACCTGGTACAGTAATGTGGGTGTTTGTGCACCATTTAAGCAAACAAAAGTAGTGTCTTTATAAATGGTGCGGCACAGCTTATTTGCACTGCTTAAGTAATAGTAGATATGGAAGTTTTGCAGTCCCATTATTACAGTACTTCATTTTGTTCACTTATGCCATGACTTACTGGATATTCTTCAGGAGATTATTTCACTCTTGTGTATGTCCTTCCTGAGTTATATCACTGTCTTTTCCTTTGCTTTTTTATTAACTGAGATACTTTAGAAAGCTCTCCAAAGTCCTGAGGAAAACACTACCCCAGAGCAAAGCATGAAAGAGCTCATATAAATATGTGGCCTATAATGATAATTACAGAAGGTTCTTACTCTTTGATGTAGGCCTAGAAAAGTATCTAAAACTAAATGTGGTTTTAGGTTGCCACATCAAATGATTTAACCTTAGGGTATATTCAGTGTGATGGAGGATGACTCATTTCTTTATCGCAGGCTTAAAATCTCAAACAACTGTTCTCTGGGAAGCACTTTACCTGCTCGTGTAGTTGAGAAATGTATTCACCAAACACATTCTGTCTGTTCACAGGTTGGAAATGTTCAGTTGAGCTCATGACTATCTCTGCTGATTCTAAAAAAACAGCTGAAAATGAAGATCCACATTCTTTCTTGTTGGAGATGTAAAAACCATTGAAGTTAACAGAGTTGGGGAGAACTGGGTCTGTAATGCTCAAAGTGAGCTGCTAATAGCCCAACTTTCTCAATGTGGTAATACTAATAAGTCCCAGTAAATATTTAAATGACCCCGTTGTGGATGTGGGACACACAAATCTGTAAATTCCCTGCAAATTATTGAATCCTGAAGATAGCTGACATTGGACAATTTGCAAATAAACAATTTGCAAATTATCTAGTCCTTTAGTTTTGAATTTGACACTGGGATCTTATGAACCACTCTTCAATTAATTTTAGATGAAGGGTTTAAAATGCTTCATCTAAGGATGGAGATGTTATTTAGGTGCTATGTAGGGAGATGTTATGTGGATGTACTTGGAGCTATGCCGCACAAATTATGGCTGGCCGTAATTTATATGTCTATACCCTGATTTGGGGTTCTCAAAGCAAGATGTTCAATATCTGTGAGTAACTACGTGACCTGACCTGGTCAGTGTTGACCTGACATGGAGCCAGCTAGTCAGTTGGCTTGAGGAAAGAGCGGAGAGTATCACAGGAGAGGGAATCCTTGGCTGTTACACGCAGTGGGAAGGAGGACCCCTGCTTTTAAGAATGCCTTTCACAGTAAAACCGTGTGGAATTAGATTTATGTACTTTGGAAGGCGGAAGGACTGAGTCAGCCTTGCTGGAATTTGAACTTTTGTGCTAGGGCACCTAGATATTTCAAGTCTGAGCTTACACAGCATCCTCTTAACAGCTATAAGAGCTACGTGAGTACACTGTAACCATAAGCCTTCAACCTGTTGTTTGTGAATTAAAACTTTTGTTTTTAAGCTCTCTAACTTGAATTCCCACTGTCAAATATTTAAAACTTTAAATAAAGCTGCTTCCACATTAGCATTGGAGAGTCCGCTGTGACAGACACTGAGTCAATTCAGTATTTAATGCAATTGATATAAAAGTTAAAATATGCAATATCTTTCCACATGCAACAAGAGCTTTCTGTCTCATCCTGCAGTTCTTCCTTCAGATAAGGAAGCTTCAGCTCAAGTTACCTTCCTTTTTCCTACCCAGAGGCTGGCTCAGAAAGCAGCTTTGAAAAGCTGCTTTTCCTGTACTGGTTAAGCTCCAAAATCTTCATACTGTGTTTAGCTTATTTGGTAAGAATATAGTTTGAAAGTTGATGTTTTCTAAACTCCAGCTATTTTTTTATAATAATAATTTTTTGAAAAGACACCAGAGGTTTTTCAGGTGCTCAAATAGAGACTATTCCTGATGTTCAGGATGGCCCAGCAGTATCTCATTAGTGTGGTGCTATCAGCCTTGCCCCCAAAGCAACCTCAGGTGGTTCCTTGCTGAAGTGTGTGACTGTGAGTGGGCTCGGCTGTTACCATTAACAGGGCATGGTGCAAAATGGAGCTGCAGATGTTTTCGGCAGGGGAGGTGGAAGTAACCAAGGTCCTGCTAAAGCTCAAGCTAAAAAAAGCAAAGAATTATCAGAAAATCCTGCCTCCGGGTTATATTTGAATATTTGTCATGTCCTCGTTCTTTGCTCTTTGCCAAGAAGACAATACTTGGCCCTTGTAAGTGACTTTTTCCTTAGGATAATTTTCGAGAGACAGAATACAAACACATTGGATATCCCCCTTTCTTCCCAGGAAAACGGTTATTTCTTGTGTTTGCCCTTATTTAATGTGCAGGTTTCTCCAAGCAGAGTCTGGAGCAGCGTGACAGTGGTTGAGGCTTGAAATGTGTTACGAATTGTATGTCAAGAGAGGTTTTATACACCCAGCTTTCCAAGCTTGGTATTGAGCTCTCCCTTCTCTTTTCATAGAGATCCCATGTTACACAGGTGATAGGGTTGACATGCTCTGGACTTAAGTGCATTTATATCAAAGCTATGCTACCACGGCTTCTTACCGCTCTTGGAGTTTCATTAATCGCTATTCCAGCCCTTCTGCTCTTATCAGCCAGAGAGCAAGGGTTGGAGATTAAATTTCTGTTTAAAATCTCTTTTATGATGTTTGCTTGCTAAGCTGCCAGTGCTAATAAGCTACATTATTTTTAAGCTTTATCAGTTTGCTACCACGGTTTTTAGATCTAAAGATGAATCAGCCCTTGATTCATGACTTAAATAATGAGGGAATTGGCGTAGATGCCACAGATGAAGAGGACAAGTTAGCTTTTACTTTTAGATCTAGCTTGTTTAGAACTTACTGTGCTCAGGTACCTATTCTCAGGATAACAGTTATTTTCTGAAAACTTATCCATGCCCAGTTTTTCATATAGTTGTTATCACTTTTTTTTTCCTGTTTCCAGCAAACGAGAAAATCAAATTATGCTGTTTTTGGTTTTTTTTTCATAGTTTCTTTCTCTGATCCTTTTCATTCAGCACTTATGCTGAATGAATTTGCTTCAGGGGAAAAAAAAAGTTCAGTTTGTTTTCTGGCTTGCAGTACTTGCAACTATAAAATACTTTTTTAAAGACTTAAAGACTTTTAAAAGACTCTTTTGTTAGATGCCTGCAATGTTACGCCATCTTGTTGCATAGACACTTATCTTCATCACCTGGAAGTTCTTTATCTATGAGTTGTCTGATGTTCTTCAACTTCCACACCTAATGTATAATCTTAATTATAAACCTGAATTATGTATTTTTCTGAAGAATCATAGGAGTCATTTTTCATTAAACTGTACAACTTTGAAGTTTTTTTTTCCTTTGTTTCACTTTATGGTGGCAGAGAAGTGCAGTTCATGACTTGCAATTGAATCATTGCAACATTTCTTTTAATCTCTACTTAGCTTTTATTTCCCTCAAAAAAAAAAAAATCTGTGAAAGGCCTAAGCTTGGGCATTTTTGCTAGTATTTTCTCATAACTTGGGCCTCCAGGGGCAAAAGTTGACGCCCCGAAATTTTATCTTTGAATATTCTTGACCACTGTTTGGATTTGCTAGATGTATTTATTGCTTTTAAAGAATTGTTCCAAACCCACCCTAGATGTGATGTAGTGCTCCAGTGTTCATAGAAAGCAGAGTATAACCCAATACGTGACAGAAGGAAGGGATGAAGAAACAAGGATGATCAAGTTTTTCGGGTGTCTTTTGTCACTGAAAATAGCTTTGACTATCTGAGACTGGTGCTGGGAGAAAGACTTCTTGTGGTGCCCGCAAGAAATGCGCTCGAAATCACACGAAACGCTCATCTCTTCAGTGCTGCTCAGGTACTGTCCCTTAGTCGATGAGAGACAGGAAGACTTGAGGTATCCCCTCTCCTACAGAGTCACGGTGCAGACTTTCCAAGTTGTTGAATCTGTGTTGGGATAAAGAAAATGCATCACTTTCCATGGCAGTCAGTCAAAACTAGGAAAAAGATGCATCGTTACTGTGCTGTGTTAGTTCGTTTGAGGAGGCTGCTCTTGAAGCAGAAGCCTCCATCATTCCCACTTAAACTCATTTTGTTGATACTGCAGAGCTCTAAACGCATCATCAAACCCCTTTGGGATGAAACTGAAGACTCTTTGGGAGCTCCTGATGTGCTTCAACTACTACGCACCCTTGGTTCATGGGACCAAGTGAAAGCTATTTCAACAGAAAATTTCCCCAAAATGTGTGTCACATGAACAACTGCCTACAGATCATCTTTATTAAACCACATGTTCATGGATGTGCCCAAAAGGTCCCCCAGTAAATGTTACTCCTGAGCTACACTGCTTTTGCTTGCATCAGCTGTGCCAACAACCAAAAGGAGGACACACAGCACTTTTTTACTTTGAAAGTGTTTACTTAAGTGATTTGCAAGCACTGATAATTGCTGGCATTTTTTTACCCAAGTTCTTCAGCAATTTGATGTTGCACAAACTGGGAGCTAGGAAGGTATTTCTCTTCCAGCTGATGTAGTATCTAAAATCTCCTATATCCTGATTTATTTTCTTTAAGTTATGCTTCAGTATCCTGCTGTTACTCAACTTTTTGATGAAGCTGACACCCACAAAACATGGTGATTTAAACATATATTTGCTGTGTCTTTAACATTTCTTTTAAAGCCTGCTCTGGTGATGCAGCACAGGCATTGGAAGCAGAGGCAGTAACTGGGAAGTGGAGGTAGCAGTGCTCACTGCAGGGCTAGTGCTCTGCAAGCTCAGTGGGATTACTCTGGCCCTGGCTACTCTTCAGCAAGAGCTGCGTGCAGGTTGATGAGCTTTTCTTGCAGCTTGGCGTGCAGAAGCATGGAGGATGCTCTCCCAGAGCTTTCCAGGAAATTCAGGCTCCCCCAGTTTGATTGAACCCAGGCAGATTTTTTTTTCCCCTCCTTCAGAAAAAGTCTGAGTGCCATTAGCTTCTCAATACTGGACAAAGTACTATATTTCAAGAGAAATCCCTTACTTCATTTACCCTTCTGGGAGTTGCACTGTTGTGTCCTAGAAAGAACAATAATTTACTTGATTAGTATTTTGATAATTTCTCACCTTACATAAAGAATTGTTTGTGTTGCAAAACTTTTTGAGAGATCATTAAGCGTTCGAAATAATAGTGAAACAATCTTGCTTCGCTCTGATTCCGTTTTTTTGCAAATTGTAAGTCAGGCATTAATGAATCGAAATTTAAGCTATTAAGCTTAATTAAGCTATGCTTGACTCTTTTTGAGTGCAGTTACTACAGTTATGCCTGCTCGTAGTTAGGAAACCAGTCTTAATTATACTAGCGGTCACAAGAGCGCCCATACAAACTTTTGTTCTTAAAACTCCATTTTTAAACAGAAGATTCCACAACTATGGATTGTTCATATGTTAGGCAGATCTGCCACATCACAAGTTGTAAATTGGTTGTTTAATACTCTTCATCTGTCTCTTCTCAAAAAAAAAAAAAAAAAAAAAATTAAGCCCACAACTGTAATAATTCAAACCTTACACTTCCTATTTAAGCTTGAGCCGATTTTAGGCTTTAATTAAAAGTTTGTACACACTTATTGTGACTTTGGGGGCAGTACTGTTTCTAGCTATGTAGGTCTGATAATGATATGACTATAGAAAGTTATACATTATTTCTACGTGTACCTAAGCATTGGCTCTTTGGCTCCTACTAGCTGGTGGCTGCAATGCTTTACCTGACAAGGGCACTCTTGTTTTCAATGTTATTCTGATAATAACATTTTTTCTTTTTTTCCTTCTCCTTTCTTTCTTTTCTTTCTTTTTTTTTTTTTTTTTTTTTTTTTTTTCCCCTTGAATATATGAGATGGAAAAGAATCTCGCAGGGAAAGTAACACATTAGGTCCTGTCAGCCACAAGTGAGAGAAAGACCTAAAATGTATGGTGAAGAAAATCACAGAAGTGTTTGAAGTGAGACTATTATTTTGCACATAAAAATGGCTTGAGGCTTGCTGATCACATAGAGTGTGAAGCTTTATCAGCAAAGCTTTGTGTGTAGATTTTAAATGTGTGGCAACAAATTAGCTACCTTCCAGAGATGACAGTGATTGCATCGTGATGATGCCAAGCAGGTAGTGGTGGCAAGTAGATGTCTTGCCAAAGGGATGATCCCTACAGCCCTAGCAAGCCGGTTAGCATCTTTTGGTGGGCTAACTGATTTAGAACAGGGAGGGAAAGGGACAGTTCTGGTTTCAAAATGGACAGGAAGTCTGCGGTTGCTCCTACCTGTATGTTATCAGTTGGGCTAAGTCAAGTCCAGTCAGAGACTCCAGTGCAGATGGGGACTTAGTACATTATCAGTTGGGCTCCAGCTGTTCAGGGAAAATGGTTGTGTGGTTTGTTTTGTTTCTTTTTGGGTTTTTTTTTGTTTGTTTGTTTTGTTTTGTTTTCTTGTTAAGACCCCAGAACCCGTGTGGCAGCCCTTCCACCCAAGCCTTCTCCGGCAGACGACGCGCAGCGACAGGAATCGCTCCGTGACTTACGCTGGGCACGCAGCCCTGCAAGGGGCTTTTCATCTCCTCCAGCCTCACAGCGGAAAGCGCTGGTTGACCTCATCTTCGTTAACGTGTGGGACCTCATCTGGGATTCCCATGTAACCCTGAGGCAGTGAGAGCTGGGGACAGCGCACACAAACAGATGTTCTGAAACAACTGCCTCGAGGCTGCAGTTTTAATACTTAAGCTCAAATGTCTTGTAATGCAACAGCTCTGTCCCACTTACGAGATGTGCCTTGGATACTGACTCTCTCATTATATGCCATTTTTTAGTTTGGTCATGTATGATCAATCTTATATGAATTTAACACTCTTCTCAATGGAGATTCCAAAATAAACTACCCAAAGCAAATATTTAATTCTGGATTCATTTTAATTTAAACTTTTAAAATCACTTTACGTTGGTTTGAAAATGCCTAATCAGGTGCCTCTTGAATTCTGACTTGAGTTTATAGGCTCTGGTTCTTTAGATCACAAGTTTAAGTGCTTTCAAAATATATTTCTTAATTTACGCAAGCATTTGGGGATCAAACTTAGTCTGATCTGCTAACGCTGCTGATTATGCTGAAGTATTGCTCATCACAAAGGAAAAAGAACAGAATTGAATAACAAAGCCCCTTTTAAGTATTTGTTATCTTAAGTAGTCCAGAGTTTTGAGTATTTCTTGACAATCTTAAGAGTTTGCCAAGGTTTTAATATAGTACAGAAAACCCTCTAATGGAGAAGGCAGAAACACAGAAATCTGTCAAATCACACAATAAAAGCTTTTGTTCTCCCCTTTAAGTAGGTTGGCATGTGGATCCCAGGTTGAGCATCCTCTTTCCAACTTAAAAATCTGTGAAAGTCTAACATAGGAATTAAATTCCAGTAAAGAGTTTCTCCATTCTTTAGAAACCAGACCCCGTGGGTTGTTTTTTTTTCTCGACAGGGTCAATGGCCACCAAGTTCTTGGTGGACTTACCGTAGTTTTCTTTCCTTGTTAATGCCTTGCTTGGAAATATTGACCAGCTTCTTCAGCTATGTAATGTCTTACATTCATAGTAAATTTTTGCTGTTGTTAAGCTCTTATTGCACCTGTGTGAAAAAATCAGGTGCATAGATTTAAATAGATTTTAATCTGTGGTCTTCAGATTGGCACAAAGTTTTCCAAAAAATCTTTCCCAAAGGATAAGGATTTGGAAAATGAGACAGAGTAGAAGAAAACCACAGCAGTGTTGCACACAGTAACCACAACAGTGTGGTTATAACTGGAATGCATTGAAGAATGGCAAAGAATGCTCTTCTTAAGGCACTTTTAAGAGTGTGTTTTAACTGAATAAATATAGGGTTGTCTTATAGATTAAATATTTCCTTGAAGGCCCCTCTTCCCTTTCAAGCTTCTCCTCAAAACCTTCTTATATTTTAGATCATCTTTAAGAAATTAAGTGTATTTGAAGACAGGAATTTTAACCACTGTATGTCTCAAAACAAAGCAACCACAAGGCCCAATTCTTTATCCTTCCTCTATAAAACAAACAAAAATACAGCACATTTGATGAAACTGCAAAGGAATCCCTTTATCCTTTGAATTAATACCGGCAATAGGTGGAAAAGAAGTCTAAAGACAGCAATAGTTTAAAAAATTGTCTATTAAACATAACGTGATCATACGGGAAGTGGCTGTAGAAGTTTTCTTGTCTACGATGTCTGAAAATGGTGCTGTCTCTTTTTCTCCTGTGCCTAAATTACTAATACTTGAAACCTGAGAGATGTTTTCAGGGAAGTATTGCATATACTGTATCGGTCTTATGCTCATATCTATGCAGCTTGGCCAATACTGGGGAATGTGACACTGGGGAAGACAGATCTTCAGCATGGCAGGTCTTATTCTTACAGCACCCAACAGCATTTTGAGCGCTGTATAAACTTTGTGTGATAGACTGTTCTCAAATAGTTTCACCTCTTTGTACTTGCTTATCTTGCTATACGCATTCATACTAATAAACTCTCTTCTGATAAGCAAAATACCTTTGTGATAGCCTCAGGGAAGAATGATATTTTAATGCCTGACAGAGTTTGTGGATATTTTTAGGAAGTTTAATTTTTCTGTCTCTAAAACCTTAGTGCGGCTGCCACTCTTTCCAAGTTTCAGTAGGATGTTATTCCTGACCACAGCACCTAAAATGGAAGCTAAGTGTCATAATTCTACCTGTTCTCTTTCAGCTCTGAAGTCAGAGAGGCATCCGAAACTGCTCCTGGAAAGAGGCCAGGCTTCTTAACAAAGAGCAAACTGAAGTAAAATGAATAAAGAGGTGTACAGGCGACGTTAACTGCAGAGGAAAGAACCCAGTTGCACGCTGTAATAGCCTAAATAGTGAAGTTTCCTTAGAACTAAGGAATGGAGTCACAAAATTTCATTTAAGATGTTGTATTCTGGATGTATATGAAACACATGGAATTATAAGAAAGCCCTATTCAAATGAAGGGAGTTAGGTCTCAATTTGCCTGCCCAAGCATGGGTGTACAACATAGGCATATAACCGCTTCAGATGTCTTGGGGTGTCTCCTCTGAGCTGCAGGTCGGGAAGGGTTTGGATATCCCAGGGATCCTGTGTGGTATTTGCCGGTCTCACAGGGATGTTGCAGAGAAGCTGGGCCCTGAATCGATTCCTTCTGCTGATGCTTGGTTGGATAAGGGTGAATCACTGCCCTGGAAGCTCAGGTGCCTGGCTCAGATACAGACCAGAGACCCACTTTTCTGACAAGCCATGAAGAGCCCCTCTCCACTGAGCCTAGTTAGACAGACGCTCAAATTCAGGTGTCTTCAACTGGAGCTAAATTCTGGCTTGTACTTGGTCAGATAAAACTCCCCTTGAATGCCTACTGCTTTCTGGAAGCTGGCAAAGCAAAACAGCCAAAAGAGCAGGGCACCTGAAAGCTAAACAAGAGCCCTAGGCAAAACGGAGAGCAACGCTGGGTGTGGGGCCTTCAGAAAGGCCAGAAGGGTTTTGCCAACTAAATGTTGGCTAAGAAAAGATGGGAACCGTATTCAGCGGTATTCCCCCTTGTTCTCCAAGGGAAACAGGATTAACCGTACAGGGATACATCAAAGAAACTATTGCTTCACTAATTTCTTTTAAATTTAGCAATCCTGAAGACGTCGGTTCTTGTCAACCGCCTGACCTGAAGTGTGAGACTCTTTTCTTTATTCTTCCATTACAGCAGTTTTCAAAGTTGAAGCATATGAGTCAATCACAGCAAATGTGAGAGCCACAGAAGGCCGAGTGCTCTTAAATCTGCCAAGGAAATCCTCGCAACGGAACCCAGCTCTTCTGATGAGGATTTCTTGGGAGTGGCTGCTCCTTAAATTAATTTGTACTGCTGTAATGTGCCGAATGCATCAGAGTATCCGTTGTGCGCAAGAGGCTGTGCTCACCTTGGTAGGTTCCTCAAAGATAATGATTAAAGGGAGGCTGGAAATGGGCAAAAGCTCAGCAAAAGGAGCTCATGCTGACATACACAGATAATGTCAACTGATAGGGGCTTGCCATTATGGATTGTGTTATAATTGTGTAATTAAAGCATGTCTGTACAAACTTGATCTTTCAGGAAACTGTAAAAATGCATGTAGCTATAAAATTATATATAGCT
The DNA here is from genome assembly GCF_059628265.1 of Tinamus guttatus. Lineage (NCBI taxonomy): Eukaryota > Metazoa > Chordata > Aves > Tinamiformes > Tinamidae > Tinamus > Tinamus guttatus. Next base: position 767,803 of record NW_028288690.1, on the reverse strand, counting down.
ACTAATTTCTTGTCAAGTCTGTCATAGCTGCTCATAAAAGACTTAATAAAGAAGATTGTGCACACACAGCTTAATAACTTTCTGCTAGAAGCTGCAGCGTGTAACAGCACAGTCCTGAAATACCAAATTACAGCTGTAAATACATATATTTATATGTATTTGTTCTTTTTTTCTGTACATCAAGTTAAGGTGCAGTTATTAAACAGTTATTACACTCCTTTAAAGGCAGAAAAATATTTACAGACTACCAGAGTCCCACTGACTTTGCAAAAGTTTGAGGTTTCGTATGCAGGAGTCTTTAGCTTGGAAACTGAAACTGTTGCTTACTGCGATTCTGTTTTCTTTCTGAATTTAATTTCTGGTGGTTTTTTTTTTTTTTGGTTGGTTGGTTGGCACAAAATAAATCTTAGGATTTCATAGGGAAAATAAATAGCAGATGATGAGCACTGAGCAACCACAGGGTTTTCTTTTGGATCTTGCATGAATATAAATTGTATCCAGCACACAGATATCTCATGACAGACTTGGAGAGGCTGCTGATGATTGCAGGCACATTAGCAGATTTATAGTAAGCAAAATATAACAAGTGGAGCAGTGCAGCTTACTAAAAACTTTGCATTTTTTCATGGACTAGTGTCGCAGGGCTCTTTGCACACTTTTAGCTTCAGTTGCTGGATATTTTTGCATGATCAGGTTGTACAAGCTATATAAAACAGATAGGCTACAACAAGCATCTTTCACTCTGGGTATTTCCTGCTAATCTTGAATAAACAAACCAGAGGAATTTATATACAACCATGTATTTAATTTGCTGAGTGTAAGCGATAGGCATGTCCCAGATGCAGGAATGGCTGAATTGTCTGTTATCAAATATTCCTCAGTTCTGAGAGGAGGAGAGCATTGCTGTCGAACAGCTTTTACTGTCCCTTGGTGTGTAAGTCCCTTTCCTACCAATGTGGGTGAACCCAACCTCTAGCTCAAGGTATAGTATGTAACTTTTTTTTTTTTTAATGTGCTTAGCTATCCAGTATTTCTTCAACACAACACTTTTGATGCTATCAAAACTTGAAATACCGCAGAATAAAACAAAATGGATAAAATACATAGGAAAAAAATGAATGCTGCCACTATAAACTGCTTTACACCTTACTTTATACCAGCAAATTCTCTTCACTGGGAAAATCCTTCTGACAGTTAAATGAACCTTAAGGTGCTTTGGGGGCTGGCACAATTTCACTTCCTTTGTTTTTTCTCAAGGGTTATTTATGACCTGCCAAGTGCTTGAAGAAGAAAAGCAAGGGCTCTTTCTCTCTCCACGTTTAACAAGGCTTTCATTATTGGAGCAAATCAGTTTGAAACTGCCAGGCACCTTTCCCCGTAACTTTTAGCTATAATACCATAAACGACAATATAAACTTAATAGTGATATCTGAAATATCAGGGTTTTTTTTTTCCTGATTGTGGTGTTATAAAGATGTATTACCAAATGTTAAGGGCCTTTTTTTTTTTTTTTTGAATTTTTTTGTTTTTATGCATATAGAGTCAAGTTGAAGTATATAGGTAAGAGTATATATGCTCACTGGAGCTTCCTCTGTATACCCTGTGAAAAGGACTAGCATGATCAATTCCACCATAAACTCCTGAGTTTCAGTTCCAATCATGATTTATTGTATAAAGTAGGCAAAGCACAAGACTGAGTTTTAAATAGTCTGCCATGTGGGTTCACCACTGCTGCCTACTGATGATCTTGTTCCCTATTCAAAGACCAATTTCCCTTCTGCTGATGGGCTGAAATGGGCTTTAGGAGAAGGCTCAAAGGCTGTTACTTTTTTAAAATACACCTATTTGATAAAACGAGATATCAACATATTTAAAAAGTGGGAGAATGGTGGTATTAGAGGCAAAAGAACGGAGAAATGAGCCTGAATGCCTGCATTTTAATACTTCAGCTTTTTGCTGTGCAGAATTGGAGGCTGTTCGATTTGCACTCTTCGGCCACCTGCTTCAGTTTCCAACTGTAAAGCAGTTGTAATTGCTGGAATGGAAAATCTTGATATGCATAATGTGCATTGACGTTGTGTTACAGAACGTGCATACCTGCACCAGATATTGAAGTTTTATAGCAAAAGATTAAAGAGTGCTTTTGATGATTCAAATCCTTACATGTGCCACCATCCAAAGGCTTTGGAAATTTTTGGAGTTGCCATATTCTGACGCCACAGTGCAATGTGATACAGTAGACACAGTGTGGACTGAAGGTCAGCAGAGACCTGGTGCTGCCCCTGGAGGCAACGGGCGCAGTGGAGCTAGGCCAGGGTTTGTGACTGCTCCGGCCACTGCCTCACCTGGAGCACGGAAGCTCTGGTGAAGACCTGCGAGCGGGAGCAGCTCCGCCAGCAAAACAGGCCGCTGTGGGGAGCAGGGTCTGTGTCCATCAGCCAGGAGAGTAACGCAACCTCCTCCACACTACCCCCCGAGATGCTACCAGATGCTACCTGAACCCGCTTGCCTTCAGTCCCCATGGCAGCGTGTCCTTGAATTTCATGGACAGAACCTGTAAGTGTGCAAACTGAGTGAGCCACGGCCACGCAGCACACACAGCCACGGGAAGGGGGCTCCTGCTCAGGCTTTCCGTGCACAACGTGCACACGCGGAAGCTATTGCTTCCAGATGTTACCTACGCCACAGCGGCTCTTGCACAACTCAACCCCCGGGCAAAGGGTAATAAAATTTGCAGGTATCACAAGACATTTTAGAAGATGAACTAGGGCGGGCTAATTGCCTTCCAGTGATGCTTTAGTCTAACTCAGTTTTATGGAAAAGGCTTCGAGGCAAGTACGGATATGCCTCAGGCACCGTCCTGGTCATGGTAGCTCAAGCCGCACAGCCAACATTACTGCAATCAGGGCACCAGGCATGCCCACCGTGCCTGCCTCCCCAGGCGAACATTTACAGTATTTAATGTGCTGAGTTGATATGTTTTAGAATATTAAGAATGTCTCTTTATTCAGTTTTCACTTTTCTGTAAAATCCTCTGTTTTCAATTTTCCTTTATTGAAATATGTCAGTTATTTTCTGAATTAAAAAAAAATCTCTGTATCGCAGCATGCTAAAACATTTTTAATTTCTAAATCATTTAACTGATGGGTATTTTCTTGGAGGAAGAAGAGTCTCAGTTGACTTATTAAGTATTCTGTCTTAAAATGCTCACAAATATGACGCATTATGTTAAAACTGGCAGTTCCTCAGGTAGTTCCTCTCTACCTGGGGTTCATGTACTCTAATTCATGCTCTTCAGGAGTGACATGGATAAATAAGAAGCTGGACCTTTAGCTTAAAAAAAAAAAAAAAAGAGGAAATTTTCCTTGGCAACTTTTGCTTTATCTGCTTTAGTCTATGCAACCCCAGCTCTATATAAGTTCATATAACTTGCAGTTATATGAAATTGGATCAGTGGAAGGAGCTGGCAGCCATACCTGGTTTTGCAGTGACAGTTACATCTTCAAACCTTTTTGTCCAACAGGTTTATAACAGTTTGAGTTCTGTGGCTGTGAAAGTTTTGACGGATATCAAGTTCCCTAAAACCACGTTATACGTCTCACGCAGCTGAAGTCTAAGAAGAGCTGCAAGGTATTAAACTTTCTGTAATCTATTTTCCCCGCACACCAGTTGTGTGAGGGGCAAGTATAACACAGTAATATAATGCACTTGCTTTGGAGCCCCATCCTCTTTCCCAGTGTCGTGGAGTCGGACCCATGCTCAGGTCACGTCACCGAGCGGCAGTGGGAGGCACGAGCTCTGCTCTGCTCCGGAGCGCTCTGCATTGAGTTAATGCCTGCTGGAGCTGTAAACATCCAGCCAGATTTAGAAAGCCACCTTCCCGGCTCTCTTCATGCATGTTCGCTGATTTGGGGTTGGATGCTGGTAGTCCTCTTGGTCTGCTCTCGTTATGAACTCTCTCGTTATGAACTCATAACTCTCGTTATGAACTACAGCTACGGTGCCAGCGCAGCACAGGTTTGGTTTGTCCCAGGGTCTTGTGATAACCAAAATCACACATTACCCACAGCCTTCTTAGTCTGGGCTAAGATCACAAGATATTTTGCCACAGTGGTTAACGTGGACAGCTCCTGTTTCCCTCCTGCCCCACGCAGACCGCAGCGCTGGGCTCCGCCGGCAGCCCCGTCCCTTCCGCAGTCACCTTGTGTCCTCCGGACTCGGGGGTAGGAATCAAGGATTTGTGAGGGAACAGTGCTCTCCTTGCTAGAAAGAAGAGAAAAAAATAAAAGTTCTTCAGCTCGCAGAGAGCTTGGAAAATGTGAGTCAGCTCCATCCTCAAGCTCCGAGACCAGAAAGCAAATAAAGAACCCAGCGACGCTGCTGAGAATAAATAACCACGTCGTGGGGCACCTGGATGGGGAGGGTGAGGGGGGGCAGGTCTTTTTATTTTAACGCTCAAGCCGGGCACCTCTGCCGCAAGGTAAACAAACAGATCCCTACTGGAATCGGGGAAGGAGGAGGTAACACGAAACTGGCTGAGGACATGAACACGCAGCCGCAGCGCTCCCTGGCAGGTGACCGCTTGTGAGGGAGGTGGCTCCAAATGCCAAATAAACCCAAACAGACCCTTCTGCTGAAACCCAGAGAACGTGTTTGTCCCACCATTTTATTTTAACCTCAGAATAGGCAACTGCTACTATGAAAAAGGTAGAGGCAGAAATACAACCCCTGTAAACTGTGATGGTGAACTCCCTCCCCTCGGTGCTTTCCTGCCCTCCCAGAGCCTGTGGCAGCTCTGGTGACACTGAGCAGTCACATCAAGGCAGGCCCCTGGAAACCAGGAGCCATTAAAAAAAAAGAAGTTAAACTTACTTTTTATTTTTCAATTCCAGGGGTTTGGGGGAATGATTTTTCCACTTTTTCTTTGCTACCATGAGGATTATCAACAGCAGAGAAAAGAAAAAGGTGGAATTCTTGCCTAATCTCAAACTTCAGCAACTGAGATTTTAATGGGTAAAACGGTGAAAGACGAAGGATAAAAACCATGACAGCTGGTAACAAGTAGATGTGCTCATCTCCAAAACGCTTTCACATTCCCGGCAACTGTTAGAGCAAACTTTGCCAAAACGTGTTAGGAGACGTGACATTATTTCTTTCTTCATGTTTATTCCTTGGGTTCGCGCAGGCTGCTGGCGTCTCCCTCTCCAGCCGGCATGGGGGTGACGGTGCAGGCACCGAGAAGCCGCTGCAGGCAGGTGTCCAACTCCCAGGCCTCCCAATAAACAACACTCCGAAGAGCTGAGCAGACCTCGGAGAGCCCACACGGACCCTGCCTGCTGGAAGAGCCGCACGGGGGCTATTCCAGGTGAGGGAATTTCAACAGGGTGAACCTAGATTTCCTGTTGGGCGTAGAGCTGAGAGCAAGCCAAGAAGCTTGCCCCAACCTTTGCTGTTTGGATATAACAACAAAGTGAGTTTGTTTGATGGCTCAGCAGTATTAACAAGGCTAAATAGCTTAGACAGCAAATCTGTATTTAGATTTAATTGTTGCAGAATCTAATTAACGGTTGTATATGAAAGACTCCCAAGTCTCTGATCGCCTCTGAAAATCACCAATGCTGCCAAAACTAAGACCTCAATAATCATGACACTGACTTAGGTTGTGAGATTTTTGGACTTAAAAGTCGGGTATTTTGACATCTGCTTAACCATAAAGAAAAAAAAATGTAATTAAAAATAAACTTTTTAAAAAAAAATTAAAACAAAAAACATAAATGTGATTTAAAGGGTCAGATCTGCGAGAAAGCACGAAATATTGGAAGGTCAAGTAAAGAACAACCTTGTCCTAGCTTAACTTAAGCAGGCTGCTTAAACTGGATATTAAGAAGTTTTGGAGAATTTCACTCTCACTAGGAGGAATCAAGGAAAAAAGTTAACTCCGCTGAGGGCTGTGCGCGAGGAGGCCGCGTTCTGCCACTGTGCAGGGGCCACTCTTGGATTTAACCGCTCAGGGAAAAAATAAAAAGTCACAATACTCTGTTGACTAGGAGGGAATTAAGAGCAATGGGAAATGGGTCAGCTATAACACAGATTTCACACCCCTCTTCCTTTTAAAATTCATGGCTGCTGCATCTGAACGTTATTTTTATCAGGAGAAAGTTCAGGTCTAAAAGCAGAGACAAAGAAAATGTGTACAACTTTATTTTTTCCCTTCTCTTTGGCTCATCCTCTTTTCCTTCCTATGCTGCCACTGCTGATGACTAATTTCCCCTTCAGCCCTCGGAGGGCCGAGCAGCACAGGATGGCCCCCAGATGTTTCAGGAACGGCTCCCTATTCATTCCAGGGGGGAGCTCGGCCGGATGCAGCACGCGCGGCCTCCAGGCCGGGCCCCGTTAACCTCGCTGGCCTGGGGCGCCGCTACTGACCACGCGCAGGCCCAGAAATGAGGCCTGGGTTTCCTCTGTGCGGAATGGGATGGAGAGCTGTGGCTTTGCCTCTTGTTTCAGACCCTTGAGGGGACGTGTGACCCCGACTGCTCTAGTAGCAGGGGGCAGCCCTGCCCCGGGACACTTACGGTCAGCGGCTGCCCCATCGGGTAGCGCCAACACCCCTCTGAGGACCGCGACAGCCACGGGGGGGATGTCTGACGCCCAGAACAAGCCCATACTCTGCAATTCAGGCTAAGTCACACATAATTTACCATCTGTCCCTCTCCAGCTCCTAGCGAGCAGCCAGATGCAACCACATTACTGCAGAAGTGGAGAAGTCAGGAGTATCACCAGGCCAATGGGAGCCTAAAAAAGCCCTCAGACTTAGTCATTTTCTTCCCTTCTGCATGGAGTTCTCACATTCTTTCTACAATCTTTCTCTGCATTTCTTCTTTTGCCGCAGAGCAAATGGGATTATTAGCCCTCCAGAGACAAGTTTTGCAGGAAAATCTAACTACATGCACTATATTCCCAGCCAGAGTACATTTTACAGCTCATTTTAAAAGCAAAATTTCTAGCTGTGGTGCAATATTTTTTTTCCAAGTTATAATAGGGATTTTTGCATCTGACCTGACTCCTGTCTTCCACTGTATTAGACTGGCAGGCTTTAGCAAAGTCTGATTAAGCATTAACTCAAAACATAAATCTCAAGGAATTTTCCATGTCACTTTTACATTCTCTAGTTTGGTACTTTGCTTAAAAAAATATAAAAAAAAAGTGCTACAAAATTCTATGCTGTCATTTTTGTGAATGTGAACTTGGACTTTTTTACACTGGGACTTTTAATTTATCCCAGCCGCATTTTTCTCATCTGTTGCTGGGTCCCCTATTTACCTGATTAAACCACCTGTTGTTTCAGATAAATGGCTAAAACTATTATCTGTCCAGTTTAAGTTCAGGATCCAGACAGAGCAGACATAAAAACAGCGGGGTCATTCACTCAGTATTCTCTGAGCAGATAACTAAATTCAATATCCAAATCAAACACAAATGTTTACTTGGACGGAGGAACAGCTGAAGCGGCTCCGTAGAGTGGATTCCTAGTGGGAAGCAAGTCCTCTGCCTTCAAAATCTGGTCTGCTCTGGAGCTGAGCAAGGCCCACACCCTTAGGAACCGGCGCACAGGCTCTCCCGGATAAGGGGAATTGCACAGAGTTTCCAAATAAGGAATTCTCCGCACAGTCTTAAACAAAGGAAATCATCCCCTTTTCCTACTGTAAGTCCAATGAATCATTTTTCCCCCTAGAAAATAATTGAATATCCTTTCCTAGATGAACACATTCACCCCAACGTGCTGTGGTTCCTCTGCTTTCAGTTTTGAGCAGCAAATACCTGTAAAACAGACACCTTAACTTTCCAGGTGTTCTGCAGTTCCTTCCCATGCTCTGCTTCTACTGACTGGGGAGAGTCTGTCTGTCCACAGAGACAAAATGCAACTTTTAAAAAATATAAACTATCTTTTAGAAGTCTATAGAAAATATTTCATATGACAAATACTTGTTACTGCTCCCAGAACAAGGGGATCAAGACAATATGTTTCTAACTTGCTTAGGAAAGCAAAGCAAAACAAAGCCATATTGTCCAATCTGCTTTGGCTGCACTGGTCTTTCATTGGGTAACAGGCTTTAGGAACCTGCTACAAGCAAGGCCCAAGATTGCTACATTTACGTGGATATGGAAAGAAAAAAGCCTATGAGCCGTTACAGAATCATAGAAAGATAAAGGTTGGAAGGGACCTTTGGAGCTCATCTAGTCCAAACCGCCCCCCCAGGTGACATGCTCTTGCCTTCCAGGTGCAGCGAGACCACTTCCTCCTCTCTCTGACCTGTAACACAAACTTGTCATCTCTGAGACATTTATAGTTTCTGCCTGGAATTTTGACTTTTCTCTCTTGCTAGTGCTTTATATCAAGTTCTTACGTGCAACTTTCTAATGGCTGTTTTAGCCCACGGGCAGACCTCTCAATTAATTCTGCAGCATCTACCAATAAACCAGGATCTAATTATTACTTTTTTTTGTGTGTGTGTGTGTGTGTGTTTTCTTTTTTGTTGTTTTTGTTTTTTTTTCCCCAGAGAAGCTGGCAAGCACTCATGTTCAGTGGAGTCCTGTCCTCTGCCTAGCCCACGCTCTATGCATTGTCCCCTACCTCGGTGAATAGCCTTAGCACCAGTGAACTCGAGTCACTGAATGGTGCCAATTGACATCCCACCGGCGCTCTCTCAGAGCTGGCCTGAGGAGAAAAAAACAAAAATAGAGTGTTACATGCTACAAAGAGGTTAATGCAGCTGGAATTTCCATGCACGTCATCTGGAAACCCCACTGTTCCTTGCTAGGCTGAAGGCTGGGGACAATTTTTTCTTGCTCCAGTAGAGAGTGCGGTTCTGTGCTGGTACCACACACACAGCCAATGCTGGCATGAAGGGAACACCAGCAGGAGTGGAAACCGTTGTTTTGACCTTATGGCTATAGTGCTGTTATTCTGCAAAGCTTCCTCTTCACTGGGAGATGGGGGAGAGGTGGGGCAGTGCGGCGCGGGGGATTCACACGGCTCCGGTTTCACTTCCCCAGCGCCGGAGGCCGCTGCCTCCCACATGTGGCCTCAGCAAGCGCGGCTGGACAGGCCCCGCGCCAGGATGGCCTTGCCTCCTGCTCCTCCTCCTCCTCATCCCGCCAGAGCTCCCCTGGCAGCTGCGTCCGAGCCTTGCTCCAGCCTCGAGGATGTCTCCACCTACCCCTTCCTGCTCCCAGAGCCCTCTGGATTCACAGCACATCTGCAGATCTGCGGGACTCTGTCACCTTGCGAGGGTGCAGCGGGAGTAAGGGACACAGAGGTGCCTTTTCCCCCTTAGACGGTGGGATGCATCCATTTCAGTGGATTCCTGTAATTAATTCCAGCAGTCTCTATAGCATGCACGAGGATGGTACACAGCAGCACGCGAGTGAGAGCGCTTATGAGTATCCTACCTGGCTGTTAAGATAGTCCTGTCACTTTGGTGGTCACCCTGAGCGCTTCTGCAGTCGCAGGAAGCGGGCCTGCGGGTGCCTCCTAGGAGCCCGTGCACAACGGAGTGACAAGGAAGCTCTGGCCTGATGAGGTGTGGGACAGAGTGAAGATCTCGCTCAGGAGGTGAGAGCTGTGGAGCTGGAAAGGGCCCCGGCACTCCTGGGCTTTTATTTCTAGCTGGTATTACATGGGCTGTTGCAAAACTGTAATGCCTGGGCTATAAGTGCTTCAGGGAACCTAAAAGCTAACTACTTCTGCTGTATTTTAAACCACAGAAACGTTTCTGTTATTTTGAATTTCTCATCCGCTATCAAAATGCACTTTGATGCTTTTAAACCTGGTTCTTTGTTTACCTCATAATTTTATAGCAGGAGGGGGTTTATAAGTATTAACTATTATAATCCAGATTATCTTGAAGAAGTGAATGCCAAGATTCCTGAAAAGCTTTTCAGGAAAAATGAAAAGTTTAATAACATTAGGCTGCAAGAGCATAGAGAGACAAAAAGAAAGACTAGTGATTATAACATTCCCTGCCCAACCCACAAGCCCATCTCATCTCTCCTGGAGACTCTTGCAGTCCCCACCACTCCAGCCTAGCTGCCACGATAGGAAATAATGCCCTGAAATTTTGGAAATGTTGAAAGTGGGAAGAGGACCCAAATCCAGGAGAGGCCTTATGACTGTGGTTCAGTTAAGGAGAAGGTGCTTTCTTCCAGTCCTGACGTGGTTAACTAAGATCCTGAGCGTCAAAGATTTAGATGTGTAACTTGTATTTAAAGGTACTAATTACTTTTAAGTCCCTTGGACTTAAATTGTGGCTCTTCCTAGCATTTCCTATAACTGTTTCATAGAGATTTCTATTCAGATTGCTGGCCCTGGGTGTTTCAGGAGGGAAGAGAAATCATCTGCCTCAAATGTGGGGGTGCCAGTAGGTGTCAGAGCCTTTATTAAAAGCTAAGGTGCTGCAAAGTGATCATCATCACCGGCACTTTCTAAAACCCCACTGCGAATTTAGCTCCTCACTCACCCTGACTTGTCTTTGAGCACCTCTGAAAGCCACCTGCTGTCCCTTCCTCTGGAGCTTTCGACTTTGCACATCCTTAAATACAGCAGCTTCTTCCGTGACTGCTCTGTGATGTGCTGCCTTCCTCTAAGGAACAGTAGCTTTTTCTTTACTGCTTTGCAATGTCGTGGTTTTGGACTCCATCCAGCAAGCTCCTCAAGCATGGAGTCATGAATGCTTACTACAGAAGCACTAAATAATAATAATAATTATTATTATTGTTAGTCCATAAATATAACCTGAAGCGGTTTCTAACCTTCACACGTTCCTGTAAAGCAGCTGTTCAAAAACTATTTAATTGGGGTGAGAGTTCCCAGCAGGAGTATAATAAACAAAATATCGAGGAGGTTTGCCCAGCTCCACAGCCAAGCGGGCTCCTGCTCGAGGCAACGCGTGCACAGGGCTTGGCCGCGGCCCGGCGCTGCCCACACCAGGGCCCCTGGTGCTTGTTTTCAAGCACAGATAAACACAGCTTTTGCCTCTATAACCCTTGGCCCGGCAGGGTTTAACTACCCAGGCCTGTGTGAGGCCTTCCCACCCCGCCGTGTGTGGACGCTCGTGGCTGAGGGCACCGCGAGGCCACGCGTTGCGGCCTGGCCTTGTCACCAGGTGCATCAGCACTGCGGCGGGATGGGGCTGAGCAGAGGGGACCTGTCTCTGCAATTCCTGCCATGGGAGGAAGGTTTCCTCTGGCTGCTGCCCAAGTTTCCATGGCCAGGGCGTGAAAACAGCAGGAAAAGTGGCCCTCACCTCCAAAATCCATGCAACAGCATGGTCACTAGCACTGAGGAGGCAGTGTGTGCCTGAGCAACCCTGAGCAACCCTGGGGAATAATTCTCTGTGCAGACCCCGATTAGAGCGATCTTCAGCAAATGGAGAAGTCACATCACCACCCAGGGAGTGCACCAAGTCATGGCTGCTTTGCTCATTAGACGACCTAAAAAGCCCTGGCTGGTTACAGGGACCATATACAGGGACCAATAACCTCCATATTCAGCGAGCAGCACAGGCTAAACCAGCAGCGGCAGCTTTTTTTAGGACGGTTTTAGCGTTGGCCGTAGCTGAGGAAATGGTGGTTGCTAAGGGTGGGGGACGGCGAGTGCTCAGTGCGAGCTTGTTGGGTTACTTTTGGACTGAAATGAGGGATTTCAGGGACAGGCAGCCAAGTTCCCAAGCCAGCACTTTGTGGTTTTACAATCACACTTTCAGAATTATTTTTTTTCTTTCCCCTTCCTGTTGCTCTGTGGAAGATCCACCAAAATAGCCATGAAGATGGGCAAAAAAGAAAAAAATATGTTGTTAATAGCATCTGGTTTGCAGTCTGTGTAATACACACCAAATCCAGGAGTCAAATAGGTTTGAAATGGGAGTGTGTTTTCTACTGGTTTTAGTTCAGCCATGACTCTTTGAGAACACAGCATTTACCTACAGACTTTATTTTACTTTTTTTTTACATTTCGCAGTAAATAAGAGCCCAGTAAATAAAAGAGTAATCCTGCTGCAAAGCATGATTACTTCATCTACAAGTCTAAAAAGCCTAAAAACTCCTAAAGTGCAGAATGTGGTGTTGCACATTTTTGGAAGGACCGCTCACTGTGTCCCTTCAGCACTCCAAATTCTGCCCTGCTGTTGCATTGCTGCCTATAGTGAACAAAATAAGTCATATTTCACAGTATTTAATAACAAAATGACAAGCACATTCCTGTTTCTCTTAAACAGGCTATCAGCTGGCTGGCTTATGGGTGAACTAAACAGGGCACAAGCAATCCATGGTATGAGGATGTTCATGCTGCTAGCACGCTTTCTGGGGTGGCTTTGCTCCGTGTTGTCAAAGATCTCTGGGCAATGCCCAGGTATGAGGCAGAAAGCATTCCCAATAGCCATCAGGGACTTCCTTTAGGAAACTGTTGCCACATGGACATGAGCTGGGCAATGCAACCAGCCCTTTGGGTTGGAGGTCAAGCACGAGAGCTGTTTAAGTTACCAATACAGATGTAACTGAAGTAATTTATAAAGGAGGCAATTCCTCATTTTACAAGTGGGAAGTTGAGCTGCAACTATTGAGGTGATGCAGGCCAGGCCAGTAGTGGTAGATCCTGGGACAGGGCACTAACCTTTCATCCAGCTTAGCAGCCCGTCAGCAAAGGATCACAGGCAGTCCCCGCTGTCAAGCCATAAATCCCCGGTGTTCGTGTTTCAGGCATGTCTGAATAACCTTGGGAGAAATGCTGCCACAAGTGTCAGCTGCCCTGAGCACTTAGCTTTCCTGCACCTTCCTCGAAAACTCTCCCTGGTCCTACAGAGAGTCCATTAGGAGGACCTCAACCCAGTGTGGTGCATAAGGGCCACGAGTCTGCCTGCCTAGTTTCCTAACAAGAGTGGGGATAGTTACTTAAGTAACACAATGCAGACTTAGATGACATTTCAACTGCACCATTCTGACTAGTCTTGTAGCCGGAAAACATGATTTTCCTCTAGGATCTGAGCTACGTACTACAAGGTAAAGGGGGAGAAGGACTAAGAAGCTGAAGACAACTCATTTTTTCTTCTCCTGCTGGAAGTCCTGGCAGTGGCTGTTGTGGCAGCACTGACACCGCAGGCACTGTTGCTAAGTCTCGCTAAGCCAGCATTTGTCAGAGAGACCAAAATGAATTTGATGGAGCAGGAAGATGTGGGGGAACCTGTCTCCTTCAGCATGCTGCTTCAGCCACATAACCACTACACTGAGGATTATGACAGTTGTAAAAATGCAAAATTTCCCAGCTTCCCTTTACCTCTCTCCCCAAACATGCTGGGCTCTCCCTAAGCAATGTCTGTGGTCACCTGCTTAGGTTATGCAAAATTTGCAAAATTTCCACTGACCACATTTGTTTCATAGGAAAAGGCACGGTCCTTCAGTGATAGACAGTTCTGTGATAATGAGAGTAGAAATCTGGTAATCTGGTCCTGTCTTTTTTCTCAAGCAGCTTCAGCAGAGTCAGGGAAAAGGCAGGTGGTGCTGAGCTATCATGTCAGTTAAAGGTGGAAGCTGTTAAGGAAGCTGTTACTGCCAGATTCACAGGGCTAGGGTTTGGCTGGGGCTGGCTCATATTTGTTTGGGCGAGAAGGCTGTCTGTGTGGTGCCTCCAAGCGCTGTCAATTTGCCTGGTTCTCATGTGGCCCCATCTGAAAGCAGTGAAATCCAGTTAAGCTCAGAAACAGGACAAGGGAATCTGCACTCATCTTAAAACAGCTTTCCTTAAAATAAATAAATAAAAACGACAACGAATGCAAGTCTTCACTTTTAAAACAGCTCAGCTTTAAGATCATTCTGCTTCTGCTCCTCTCCACTCCTGCTGGGATGTATGAGTAACTGGACAGTTTAAGTTACAGACGCATTTACTGGATCATGTGGCTTTGGAGCTTCATAACTGCATTGATCTTGTACCCTGAAACAGCCATCTGTGGAGCAGCAGAGGAGCTATACTCTTGATGAGCCTCTAAAATCAAGTTACATGCTCACCTCTCACATACTTAAAACAGGTCTGTTTTAATGTGGGAAAGACACACGTAGTAAGGAAAGGGGGGTGAGTGTGCACATGATGGAGGAGAGCCGCTTGCAGCGAGTAGCGTCAGGACGCGCTAACCCAGGTTTGTGCAGATACCGCCTGGGCGATTTGAACAACAACTGCTCTTGTCTTTCAGCTCTCCGAGGTTCTCCTGATCAACATGGAGGAGGAGGGGACTTTCCAAAACGGTGGTCCTCCTGCACCTTGGAGGAAGTGCATCCTGGCTTGACACACAGAAACGTGCAGGGCTTCTCAAACGCGCGGCCCCTGCTTCTGCCTGTCTCTGGAACCCGAGACTTCCCGTGCTTGTGACTGTAAAGGTCAGAGCCCCCCGACCTACCCAAGGCTAGAGCCACAAAGCTGTGTATTTCCCTTTTTATTTCAGTCTTTATAAAGCACATTTTAAAAACTATTAGGTTGCTAAAAGCATATTTGGCCTTTGGAATTTTGCATGAAAACCACTTATAGAAGAAAACATGCTCATTTCTCCTTTTTCTCAGTTCCAGAAGCACTCACCAGAGCTTGTATTTTATGTGGTAACATTGGTGTGTTAGTCACCAAACTGAAAGAAACAGGGTGACAGAACTTGTCCTTCATTTCTCTTTTTTTACTCGCTTGCCCCTTGCCTGGGAGGCCCCAGGTCTGTCGCTGCCCTCACCAGAACTACTCTCCCCATCACAGTGCCCCTGGGCAGAGCCACGCTGAGGGACTGGCAGCCTCTTGTAGATCAGCTGCTTCAGTCCTACCTGGGAAGGTAGGGGCTCAGCTTATCAGACGGTTTCCTACCTTGGAAGAGCCGCGGGGCTCAGCTTATCAGACGGTTTCTGTGGGCTGTGATGCCCCTTAAGGGAAAGAGAGAAGACAGGGACACGGGTAGGAGGAGCAGCGCAGAGCGGAGCAGGGAGGCTGACACGTGAAGAGGGTGGCTAAAGAGGTGAGAAGGGCTGAGCAAGGGGCAGACGGAAGAACATCTGCAGATGCACAAACGCTTTGCTGAACAGCACCCTCTCTGCAGAGCCATTTTTTGGCATCACTTTACAGACTTTCAGGCAAAATTTAGAGGTCTTGGCCTCCACCCCTCTTGTTAATGTTGCTCTCCCCCTGGCTCCCCCTACTTTTTTATTTTATTCTATTTTTCTGTGGGAATCCTTACTCTCAACCCCGTGCCCACACTTACCCTCAGCACCATCGTTACTTCCAGGTTCTCCTCTCCATTCCGTTGCTCCATGTAAGGTGCTCATCAGCTCCCTTTCTTTTCTAGCCCCTTTCATTTTTATTCTGGCAACTGACTGATCTTGGGCCTCAGATAACCTTGAGCTGCTTTTTAAAATACTACCTTAAAAATCCTCCAGCTTTGAAGCCTCTCTGTGCTATTTCCCGCAACCATATATTGGCAGATCAAAGAGGCAGAAATCATTGCCAGCTTGAGATAAACCATCTTCACTGAACCAAGCCCTGCTCTGTGATGGGCAGAGACTCTCTTATCGCTTCTGTGTCCTTTCCTTGTGACTGCTGGTCCCTCAAGCCCCTTCTTCAGTCCCCTAATCCCATTGCACCCAGACTCAGCTGCAGAGGCAAAACGAAGGAGGCTTGAAGGGCTTGGAGGTTTGCCTTACAGGGGGCCAACAAGCACCTGCCTTTCCAAGCAGCAGCAGCTGGGTGCCTCCCATCACCCCTTCTTAGAGCCAGCAGAGAAAGGCACGAATTGCCCATAAGCGAATGGCACAAATAACTCAGTGCAAGCGCTCGCGGTGTGATGACTGTGATTACCCCAGCAAAACAAGAGAGGTGCCTTGGACAGCCAACGCGAGCCCTGCTAGTCTGCACGATCACCTACTCTCCAACAGCATACAGCACCCTCCACGTAGATTTAATTCATCGAAACGAGTTGTGCTTCAACAGGAACAGATCAGAGGTGTTAGAAAGTTTGCTGAAGAGGACTCTAATGACCTGGATTAAATTTTACCGTGATTTTACTAGACAGCAATGTCACTTCAAACCTGATTCTCCTCTGATTTTCATCTTCATCTCCAGTAACCAAGTCCTTGCTACATGCAGTGCAAGCTAAGCAGTCATGTTGTGAAAGAAGGAAGTTACACAGCCAGAAATTCTGGGTCATCTCAGCAAAGCCAAAGTCTCCAAAGAAGGTGTGAGGTTGAAGGTTTGCTTCTCAGGAGTTTCAAGGAGTTTCAAGAAGCCTCTCTTGCTCCAAACAGTGCAAAGGGCAGGGAAATGTTACCCTGGAACTGAAGCAGAAGTCTTCAGTATGGCTTCTCTCACAGCATAAAAATGTGTGTTTTCACTTTTTGTCACAAGGCATTAGGAAAACCAGTTTCTGTTCAGAACACCTAGCTGCTCACTGCACTTCAGAGAGATCAATTCTCCGTTCCGATTTTACTGCCTTTGCCTGTGCCCCGAGACAGCTGCACTGAATTTCCTGGTCACACCTGGAGTTACGGCCCTTTCAACGAAAACCCAGTAATTCTTCCCGTCTGCCTGGCTGAAGAGCCGTGTGGAGCAAGGCCTTCCTCCGAAGCGCGCGCGCCTCCTCCTCCCCCTTCCCCAGCAGGGCTCTGCGCTGGCGCCCGCTTGGAGCTGCCGGGGAGCCCCCACATGGCCATGTCTCCCCGCAGCGCTTTGGCCCTGTGGGTGCCAGCCCTCCCGCTGCTCCCTGGGTGGTACCTGGGGCAACGAGAGCGATGGCGGCCCTGTGCTCCGGCCAGCTTCTCTCTGGTAATTGTGCTCTGTGGTCTACGTCCCCTGGCTGGGTTGGCCAGACCCGGCACGATTCACTTCCTGTTGGAGCGTGCTGCGTGGTCTGCTTGGTGGGTAGGCTCTGCCTCAGCAAGGAGCTGCTGGAAGAACAAGTCTCTGTGCATCAGAAACATCCTCAAGCCCTTCTAGATGAAGATAAATGGGGACATCTGAGAGAAAACGAAGAGAAGGCAGTGCCTGAGGAGACTGAGAGCAGCTTTGAGTGTCGAGGCTATGCGGAAAGCAAAGCCCTTGCATATGCTACTGAAATCTGATCCTCACTCAAACATGCAACACAAACTCGCAGTCACACCTTAAGATCAGAAGAGAAAGCCTCAAAACAGAGCGCAGACGTCACTCTGCCCATGCAGCACCTCGCTTCCCGCTCTTTACAAGGGGGTGCTTCAATGCCAGAGAACCAGTATTCCCAAGGGTACCCCAAGACATGCAGCTATTAAGGGATGCTCCTCCACACCACAGCTCTTGGCTGATGGCAACAGGAGGCTGGTCAGGAAGCTCTGACATTCCAGGAGGTCTTGGCTGCCAGAAGAGCCCGCATGATCCCTTCTGCTCTGTATTGCTAACCCAGAAAGGAGTGAATAAGGATCTATAGAGCACAGATCTCGTTAGAGGTATCAAAAATTGCCCCTGATGCATCTCCCCTTTACGGACTGCAACCACATCATTACGTCAAAGAGCACTTAAGGACACACTTGCACATATATTTGGTCTGTGCTCTTTACGCTATTGCTTCAGCTCTGCAACCCTCCGTGGCTTGTTAATGCTGTCAGTTAGCTGACTGGCCACACAGATGCCTTTTACCAGCCTGCCAGCATCTTATTTCTCTCAAAAGCTTAGGAGATTAGAAAGCCTCCACCCAGCGCAAATAAATAAACTAACAAAGATCGCGACCTTCTTTCCATTAATATATGCTAGGAGGCTCCAAAATTTCCAAAATGAAGAACTCAGTCTCTTCCCAAAGGTTTTCAGATGGAATCCTGGCCTTGTGGGTCAGTTCCTATCAGCTGTGCCCACCAGGAGGACTGGCTGCCCTCCCAAGACCTCAAAGGGCCTCCGTGGTCGGTCCCATCTCTCCTGCTTGCAGTGTCTCCAAAGCTTGTAGCCATTTATTGGCTTGCTGATGTTAATGTTCTGTGAACTCTTATCATATATATTTATGACAGCAGTTGTTTATGTTTTGGAAAGGCATAGGCTGGCGTGAGCTCAAAGGAGGACCACAGGAATAGCGAAGAAGGCCCTAAAGGGCTTGATCTTGGGAGCCTGACACCTTACAAAAGAGGAGGCTAAAAAAAGCAGCCTGAGGAGTAGGCGTTGGTGCTCGCAGCTGCACAAGGTGTTTTTACTGCAGGGCTTTTCAGTTTTGTGCAGGTCCTTACTATTGATGTTCGAACCTTCCACAATTTATCAAGTAAGCTTTATTTCCAGGAGATGTGTAATTAATCACAGGGGGCATCAATAAACTGGCCAATGTTTGAGATCTTAAAAAGACATCAGTTATAGTGTGGAAAGATTTTCTGTACTGCACAATTGGAGATGATGCCAATGGGCAGAGAGCAGTAGGGCATGTGCAGGCTGTGAGGTAGGAAAAGCCTGAGCTTGCTCTTTTACCTCAATAAATTAATTTGTGCTGTGTAATACACATTTGTGTTTCTGCAGCCTAGTCTGTGAAGGCAGCAGTGGAAAGACCTGTTCAATATGATCGTGTTATGATCTAAGAATGCTAGAAAGGAAGGTAGTGCAACCTGTGCTGTGATCAATGCATGTATTTGAATGCAGAGCAGCATGCAAAAAAAAAAAAAAAAAAAAAAAAAAAGCAACTGCGGTCCGATATATTTCCAGAGAGATAATCTTGTGTATGCAAGAGCATAAAGCCAAAAATATCTGAATACTCTTTGTCATTTCAATCTCTGCAGATCCTTTGTTTAGTGCTTAATGGTAAAAAAAAAAAATCATGTGAAGGATAACAAAATGAAATCACCTGCTGTTCCTTCTCACTCTTGAATAGCTGTCATCTTCACAAGGAAGGTAATAACGAAGGCAGGGCAATGTTAAGGGTGATGTGACTTTGAAACTGTGGATGTTGAAGCAGGATCCATCTCCTTCTGAGAGCGCTAGGCCCCATGCTGTTAGTGGGAGGCTGTTGAGGAACAACTGTGGGTCTTCAGGAGATACAGAAGCTATGGAATAATGGAGGAAGAATCCGGAGGGGGAACTGGCACTCTGGAGAACATGGGGACCTGACGGCCCTAATGACGCAGAAAGAGTTTGCTTTGTGCCGCATGTGTTTTGCTTTGTGGCAGACCTGTGTGGGCCAGGATGAGTGTTTTGGACCCAGGGTTCTCCTAGCTCCTCTCAGTGGTAAATGCCAGACTCCTTTTTCCCCCTCAACTATGAGTACTCTTGCCGTAGCTGGTGGACGGAAATTCAGCATATGTGAAGCAGATAAAGAAACAAATTAATGACTTAACGAACAGTAGTCCTGCTATAAATTGCTTAAGTATTATGTGGGCTTTGATATTTTTTGAGACTCCTTATAGTATTCAGAAATAGAGGTGGCAGCCTCAGACCATCCATGTGCTGTTCTTTCGGTGTTCCCTTTAAAGAAGGAGAATAAAGATGAGAGTTCCTTACCATTTTCGGAGCAAACAGCAGGGCCAGTGTTTTTCATACACTCAGAAGACTTGAGCAGTGCTAAAAACATGTGACAGGGTAAGAAAAAGCAGAAGAGGGCCCCAGGCCTGCGAGCCTGCTGCTTCCTGAGGAACTCCTCAGATGTTGGTGAGGTGTCTTTAAACGCAGCCCCTGCTTTCTTCTCTGGTCCAGGAGGGATCCAGGCTCCTCAGGGGATGGTGCCAGGATCGGCTCCTGCCTTCCCACCATGGAAGGAACTTGTCCTCTGGAAAAGGACAGTCCTGACCGCCTGCTTGTTCCCTACCACATCAGTGGTCTTTTTGGCCTCCAGGTCCCAGGCTGCTTCAGCAACATCGCGGCCCTGGCATCAGCCAAGGTTTCCAGGAGAGGATGCTGGATGGAGGGAATGGTAAGAGAAGGTGTTTGGTTTTTATAAAAAAAAGAGACAGGATCGAGGAAATGACAGTAACAGGTTTATCTCCTCTTACTGAACTCAGCCTTAAAGTGAGAGGCATAATTAGGTCTTCCTGCCTGTGGCTCATGCTTTTTATTACTTGGAATTAGAACTATAACTTCTGTGCAAAAATAAGACTAAGATTTTTTCCAGGTGTTTTTTGGGGAAGGAGTTTTCCATTTATAACACTTTTATTGGGAGCTGAATCTGCTCCGTGCTG